>NC_082685.1:171805627-172105627 GCF_949987515.2 Delphinus delphis | reverse complement strand
CCTGCGCGGAACCCCTGGTGGCCGGGGCTTAGAGCCCAGAAAGATGGTCTCCACGAGTCTCTGGGCCCCCGCCAGGCTGGGAGGCAGGGAGCAGAGCAGGAAGGAGCGGCGCAGCCGTTCTTTGCTACCCGAGCAGTAGAGGAACTGCTTGGTCTCAGCCCACGTTCGGGGACCGGGCTCGCCCTGGGGATGTGACGGCCGCCAGGATGGGGAGCGAACACCCCCCTCGCCGCCCACCAGCGGGAAGGGGCGACGGGTCCTGGGCACGTTGCCCTCCTGAGACTTGGCTTCCGCGGCGGCTCTGGTAGGTGTCATCACGCGGGGATCGCTGTCGCTCCGCCCAGGCGCCCTGCCCAGGTGGGCCCCGGGCGCCTGCCCTTCGGTACCACGCTCGGGCTCCAGGCCATGCCTGGGCTTCTTGGCTGGAGGCGGACGGCCCCCCGCGCCGCCTCGACGCCGCCTCGTGCCCTTGGCCGGCAGCTCCCGGGGTCCCCCCGCCTCCCCGTCGCCGCCATTCCTGGCCTGGCGCGTGAGTCCGAGGCCAGTCCGGGTTCCGCCCGCGCGTCGCGTGGGCCGCGCCGCGGCGGCGGTGCAGAGGTCATAGAGCGGCGGCCCGCACACCTGGTAGGCGCAGCTGGGGGGCACCAGCAGGTAGAGTGCGCAGCGCGCCAGCAGGTGGGTGAGCACGTCATCGCCCACGCGGCGCAGCAGCAGCCCCCACGCGCCGCTGCCGCGCAGCGTGTCCGTCACCGTGTTGGGCAGGTAGCTGCGCACGCTGGTCGTGAAGGCCACGGGCGGCCCGCCGCGGGCCCCGTCCAGCAGCGCGAAGCCGAAGGCCAGCACGTTCCTCGCGCCGCGCTCACAGAGCCTCTGCACGACCCTGGCCACCAGCTCCTTCAGGCAGGACACCTGCGGGGCAGGGCTCCTGAGTCGCTGGGGACGCAGGTACGTCCTTCCCCACCCCCTCCACCACCACCGCGGCGAGCCCGACCGGAGTCCCCGGAGGCAGCCCACCTGGCGGAAGGACGGGGCGGCAGGAGGCGGCTGCGCATCCCAGGGCACGCACACCAGGCACTGGGCCACGAGCGCGCGAAAGGCCACCGGGTCCCCGCGCCGCACGAGCCGCCGGTCCTCGGGCCCCAGGCGCCGCACGAAGGTGGCCAGCGGCAGAACCTGCCGGTAGCGGTCCCGCAGCAGGGCGCGCACCGCCCGGCACCTGGGCGCGCGCGGCATCTTCGCAGCAAGGGGGTTCCGCGCGGAGGAAGGGGCGGGGTCGGGAGGAGGAAGGGGCGGGGTCGCGGGAGCCCCGCAGCCCCGCCCTTAGTTCACCCTGCGGGCCGCGGGTGTGGCCCCAGAGGTGTTTGCGCCCAGGTGCCTCGAGGACCTGCTCCGACCGCGCAGCTGCTCCGCGCAGTGTCCCCACCCACACGCCGTGACCCCTCCCAGGGCGCAGGGGTCTTGCGAGGGTCGCACAGAGGAGAGACTCTATGGTACCGAGGGAGGGGACCATAACGTGAGGTCCCTGGGGGACCTGGTGCATTCTGCGCCCCCGCGGAGCGGGTCCTTCTGGTGTGTTACTTTCTCACGTGGGCCGTGACCGGGCAGTGAGGGATGCTTTGGGGTCCAGCAGGGGCTCATGGCAGCGAATTTGTAATGATGTGCAAAGAAGAGAATGGACCACCGCCCCTGCCCCGCGGGCCTGGGGAAGCCAAGGCAGCAGGCGCACCCTGGACCTGGACCGGCACGCGGTGGGGCTCCTGGAGCTCTTTCCCGGCTCCGGCGGCTGGCAGTGGTCAGCAGGCAGCGGTCGGCGGGCAGTGGTCATCAGGCAACAGCGGCACTTCCCCCACCGGCTTGGTCTCCCTGACCCCAGGCTGTAGTTTCTCTTCTTGAGTTCTTCTGTGATCCCCACCAAAACCAAAAATCCTCGAATCCGTTCCCTATGAATCACCCACCTGATGGGTTGGGCAAAGGAAGGGGAGAAGTGGAGCCGCAGCCTCCCTGGGCACCACCTGCAGGCTCCTGGCACCTGCCCATGGCCTCCCTCCATACCCAGGGCTGCCGTTCCCTCCGCAAGCACCAGGAGGAAGGTGAGGCTGGACAGGTCAAGGGCCTGTCCCCAGGCTCGCAGCCCCAGGGAGAGGAGGAGCCCCCGCCTTGCAGCCCAGCCGCAGACCCTCCCCAGGCCTGGGGCACCGTTCTGACAACGGCTGGTCATGTGAGCCAGACAGTTCAGAGCAGTCGCCCTAATGACATTCCACCCAAAGCCAGACGCTGCAGTTCTTCAAGGTTGAGTCGTAAGAAATGGGAAGCTTCTGGGTCTTGGGAGGCTTGCGGGGACGAGGCACCTGAGTTTGGCAAACACTGAGCGGCTGAACAAATGTTAACCTTTCACAGCGTTAAGAAGCGTGGTCCGAAATTGCTCGTCTTCATGGCGTAAACAGGCCTCCGCTACCCCTCCGTCGGCGACGTCGCCTCACATTCATCCTGCTCGCTCTGGTCTGCCCGGCTCGTAACCCTCGGGACTAAGGGTGGCTCTCCTGGAAGTCCACTGCGTGAGCGCCGCAAGGTCTCTGAGACTTGCTTGTTTCTGCCAGTAGAGGATTTGGGGCGGCTTTGGGGAATTTGTTCTTTTCCAACAACTAGAAACTGGAGAAACCAGCGTGGAAAACAATTTTTTTTTTTTTAAAGAAGAAACAGAAGCAGTGTGAATAATACCATGTTGAAGTGAGGAAACTTTTCCTAGAGAGAATGGAAATCGTTCATCTCCTGAATACTCTGTGCACTGTTACACGTGCGGTTAATCCGTCTCTAGAAAGCTAGGGGTGGTCTCAAGTCACTGCGCCATAAAACATGAAGATGTTCCCAGAAAAAATTTCATATTGTTGGCTTATGACAAAATACAGCAAAATCCGATTCTAGAACTTCTGGAAGGCAGTGGATGGGTTTCACACTTCGTACCTGGAGATTTCTAAGCAGTGGATTCCGTGCCAGGAGCCAAATACGTGTCGTTTGTCACCGAAGGGGCAAACGGAGCCCCCGCCCCCCAATCACACAGGAGCCCGGCTGAGGTTTCCTGCTGCGTGTGCAGGGATTGGACACCGGGGCTGCTCTTGGGGAGCTGGTGGGGGGCCTGCAGGGCTGGCAGTGGACCATCGCCCCCCGTCTGCAAAGAGTCACCGCAAGGCGTGAAGAGGGAGAAGCCCAGCAAAGGGAGGAAAGAGGGTCCCAGAGACTCCAACCAGTGGGCATGACCGGAGCCCTGGCCAGTGTTTAAATAAACGATTACGCCATTGGTTCCCAAGCAGGGCTGTCCCAGGGCAGCGGCTGCTTCCTGCGTTCGCTGCCACTGGCCTCGGGACACCGCAGCCCCGCGGGCGCAGGAGGGCCGGCTCTGGAGGGCGGCCCAGGGAGGGGGACAGGCCACGGTGACGTGTCCGGCACCACCCCGTGCCCACGGGCTGGCACACCTGATGCGCGTGCCTGCCCCCCGACCCAGGCACCCTCGGGTCTGCAGTCAAGACGAGGGACAGCACCACCAGGACCCAAAAGGGTCTCAGCTGAGGAGGTTGGCGGCTGAAACAGATGCAGTGCAATGCAGGGACACATGCAGACTGCTGAGCACCGTGGGGTAAAAACAAAGCGGCCAGCAGCGCAGCCCCGAGCCCCGTGCTGGGGCCTGAGGACCAGATGCTGGGAGGGGAGAGAGAGGGAGAGGGAGGGGGAGGGAAGGGAGAGGGGGAGGGGAGGGGAGGGGGAGAGCGGGAGAGAGAGAGGGAGGGGGAGGGGGAGGGGAGGGGGAGGGGAGGGGGAGGGGATGGGGAGGGAGAAGAACAGGGGGAGAGGAAGAGAGGGAGAGAGAGGGAGAGAGGGAGAGAGAGAGGGAGAGAGGGAGAGGGAGAGGGAGGGGGAGGGGAGGGAGAGGGAGAGGGAGGGGGAGGGGGAAGGGGAGAGGGAGGGGGAGGGAGAGGGAGAGGGAGAGGGAGAGGGAGGGGGAGAGGGAGGGGAGGGAGAGGGGGAGGGGGAGGGAGAAGAACGGGGGAGAGGAAGAGAGGGAGAGAGAGAGAGAGAGGGAGAGAGAGAAGAACAGGGGGAGAGGAAGAGAGGGAGAGAGAGAGAGAGAGAGGGAGAGAGAGAAGAGGGATGACCTGCGGACCCACCAAGCTCTCTGACCCCAACCTCTGCCTCTGTGGCTGCGTCCCCCTCCCTGACCCTGACAAGAAGCCTGCAATTGACTCAGGGTCCAGCTAGTCCAGGGCCGTGTCCCGGCCTCAAAGCCCCTAGGAAGGGGCATCCTCGAGCCATCCTTCTGCCTGCCACACTCAATGCAGCAGAGCGTGCAGCTGGTTGAGGGCAGCAGCTCTGCCTCTGGGCTCCTCTCCCAGCGCCCCTGGTGGCTAATCCCCTGTGACACGGCGGACACCAAGCCAGGACCGGGACACTGACCCTGGTGCAGCGTGCGAGTGGCAGGCGGTGTCATTTTGTCACCTGTGTAGGCTCGCGTGCCCAGCACTGCCATCAGGACACAGAACTGGCCGCCACCTCCGGCTGGGCCCCCGAGTTCCCCCCTACACGCACACACATACACCGTGACTCGCCTACTCTGTGCTGAACCGTGTCCCTTCGAGACACTTACATAGATGGGACCATATTACACGTCGCCTCCAGGTGACTTTTCCACCAGCATAATTCCTGTGTGTGTCAGTCGTCAGCCCCTTCGATCCCGGAGCAGCATTCCAGGCCTGGGTGGACAGCTAATGTAACCACGCGGCCTGTTGAGGGGCGTTTGCGTTTTTCCCACTTTGGAACCATTACAAATACAGCTGCCATGGATGACTGCAGACAGGGTGTTTGTTGTGCGTAACGTACACAATTACATGACTTTTCGTCGCTCGAGGACAAGCGCCCAGGGGTCCGGTCGCTGGGTCACGTCCTAAGTATGTGTCCAGTTTTCCGTTTTGCATCCCAACCAGTGCCATATGAGACGTCCCTCGCCTGCACTTGGTGGTGTTGCTGATTTTTCCTGCAGGGACAGACGGGTCCTGAGAGGCCTGGACTCCAGCAGCGCTAGAGACACCCAGGAGGGGGCGCTGATGCGACAGCAGGTCTGCACGTGGGCCGAGGTGGGTCTGGCTCAGGGAACAGAGAAGGCAGATGATGGGCAGAGCACTGCCCTTCGTGCTGGACACCAAGGGGTCGGGGGGCGGGGGGGAACATCGCCGAGGCAGCCTTAGGGACCAGCATTTAGGAAGTGTTCTCTGGAGAAGCAGAGGGGCAGAGGGGCCGGACCTCCTCTCGGCACCAGAGGGAGAGCCAAGGGGCCCGCTGGGGAGGGGATGGAGCAGGGGACAAGGAGGACGGTCCTGGCGGCAGGGACCACGCAGGCAGGAGGCGGCAGCCGCCCTGGGTGGAGGGCTGCCCTCCAGGACCTCGGCCCCCGTCCCGTCTCCCAGGTTCTCTGAGTCCAAGGATCCCGTCGTTCCAACGTGCGGGCTCAGAGCAACCGTTTTATTATCTCATGGGGTTCATGGGTCAGGCGCCTGGGTGGGTCTGGGGGAGCGGACTCATGCAGTGGGTGTTTTATGCCCCTATTTTGTGGAGGTTTGTCCTGCCTCAAGTTTACTGGAACGGTTGTTTAATTCTTAGAGGTAAAGATAAATAACACGAAGAACGGTCTTTGTTTTCGTGGAACGTTACGATTCACACAGCGACTTCCCACACAGCAGCTCCTATGGCGGCCCCGGAGGAGGTGGGTAGGTGTCATCGTCCCACCCTGCAGGTCCGCATGGCGGCTTCCTGAGAGCCCCCAAGAACTGGGGCAGAGCCAGGACGGTGTCCCGCTGCACACCCAGCCGGCGCTGGGGCGACGCAGCGTAGCCAGGAGAAGAGGCAGCAAGTTGGGTGGGGGACCCAGGCACACAGCCCACAGGCTCACTGCCTGCCCGGACGGCGACTCTGGGGAATACAGTCATCTTTCCCCAGTTGCTCAGTGCACGAGGCCTTTGATCTCCCGCGGCAGCTTGGCCTCAGATCCGTCTGACCCGCTTCCACGCCTTTGTGTACTTTCTCTCACACCTTAAACCGCCTTATGAAAACCAATAAAAAGTGCTTAGGACTAAAAATCCCTCCAAATGGGGCGTTTAGTCCTCGCACTTCAGCAAACACAGTTCAGCCTCTGTTACACACACACCTTCGGCTTTCTGCACACTTGAAAGTTATTTGATGAAGTTTAAGGAAGCGGTAAGATAAAATTATCCACTTGGATGCCGAATGGTGGAATTTACTTACAGAATTAAGCCCTTTAATCGCTCCTGGCCCAGCCGTGTCCCAGTTCCCCAGTGGGCACGGCCCAGGGCCGGGGCGGGGGGCATCTACAGAGCCCTTCAGCGGAGGGGGTCCTCGCCAGGGTCACTGAGAAGCAGTGAGCCATGGGGCCACTCTGCCCCGCCCGTCACAAGAGCGAGGGGGGAGGGGGAGAAAAGAGGCCGGGGTCCGAGCTTCGCTCTGAGCGAGCTGGGTCTTCCTCACAGACACACCGAGTCCACGGTCAGAAGGCAGGGCAGCTGCAGCTCGGGGGGGCAGGCCGAGGGCTGGCTGGGTTCTAGCTCCTTCCAGGCCGCCAGCCACGCTCCAGGAAGCTCCAGAATGATCTCAGAAGAGCCCGAGAGCATGTCACACCCACCAGAGCCTTCCACGGCTCCCGGGAGAAAACCAGACGCGTCACCCCGGACCCTGAGCTCACAGGGCCTCGGAGGGTCTCAAGGTGTTTCTGCCCACAGAGCCCGGGACCCGGCAGACGGGACACGAGCTCTAACCCTTCCTGGAAGGAATCACCCGCACATCTGGCCTCGGGATTCCCACAGATCAGTCTTAACCAAACGAGCTCACAACCGAAAACCTCTGGACACACAGGAGGACGAAGTACCGTGAGTGAGAGCAGATGGACCCCAGCAAAACAAAGCAGCTGCATCAGGCCTGCAGACTGCAGCCACGAAGGGCACTCACCCCCAGTGCCGACCCGTCCTCTACGCAAACCCAGAGGCGGGAAAGCAGGCAGAGGAGAAGACCCCTCAGACAGACCAGGAGCTTTAATAAATACAATTAAATAGAACGTCTGGAACCATATAGATGACTGAATAATGAGCAATTCAGTAAGTGAACTAAGTACCAAAGTCGAGAAAATTAGCACCGTGGAAACACGGATCTCTCTGAAAACACTGCGTTCAGCACAGAGGGGCAAGGAGGCTGACAGCAAGGAGGGAGGACAGAACAAATCCTAGCAGAGAAGAAACGTGTGGGAGGGGCATTTCTGGGATAAGTGGCCGAGGCTCTCCCATTGCCGATGGTAGACTCGAACACGCTGTTGGAATCAGTGCATCACACGTGGAAAGGGAGACGGCAAGGACGCCACACGTGGTAGAGGGAGCATCGCCGACTCAGACGGGAGAGGCCACAGCGGCTCTGGAAAGGCTGCAGGCAGCGGGAGGTGCACCGCCATCCACCGGGAGCACCTTTCAAGGATAAGGGTGAAGTAAAGGCCTGTGTGCGGAATAAACCTGGAAGGATCTTACCAGCAGCCGGGTCCCTGAAGGATGTGCTTCAGGGAGGAAGGTCTGGTCTGAGAAACGTGGGCCAGGGAATGGAAGCACGTGTGAGAGGAGGCGGCTTCACTCGCGAGGTTCAGGGAGAAACGGCCAGGACCCCGCGGGAGCGGCACTGAAGTGGGGTCAGAGTGAAACGTCCCGAAACGTTCTTCCCGCGAGGCCTGTCCGGCCTGGATGTGCGGTGATGCTGCCTGGGCGTCGGGGAGCATCCCATCCTGCCCCGTCTTCTGAAGACCACAGCACTGGTACCACCTCTTCCCTAAATGTCAGGGGGACGCACCGAGAAGCCGTCTCGTTCTAAGGTTCTTTGTGGGAAAGGTTTAGCTTCAAGCTGAGTTTTCAGAAGAGACGGGGCTATTCAGGTTTCTTCCCGTGAGAGCTTGGGTGGTCTGTGTCTCTCCAGGGCTTTGTCCATTGGTCCGTGTTTTGGGCTGTATCGGCACAGAGCTGCCCGGATGCTCTTCGCTGTCCTTTAAGCGTGTAGAATCTGGCGATGTCACCTCCCTCCTAACCGGTGCTGTGACTGCGTTTTCCCTCGTTTCCTCCTAAGTAGTCTGGCTGGAGGTTTATTCATTTTATCGATCTTCTCAAAGAACAAGATTTTGAGTTCATTAACATTCCGTACTATCTTTTTCTGAAGATTTTTTTTGATGGGGACCATTTTGAAAGTCTTTATTGGACTTGTTACAATATTGCTTCTGTTTTATGTTTTGATTGTTTGGCCCCGAGGCGTGTGGGATCTCAGCTTCCTGACCAGGGATCGAGCCCGCACCCGCTGCACTGGAAGGCGAAGCCTTAACCACTGGACCGCCAGGGAAGTCCCAGTATTGTCTTTCTCCTGTGTCACTGATTCCTGCTCTGATACATGTTATGTTCTCCTTCTTCCTTTGGGTTTCATCTGCTCTTAGTTTCCTAAGGTGGAAGCTGAGGATGTGGACACCTTTTCCCGCTATAGGTTTTTAGTGCCCTGACCCCTCGTATGCATGGCTTCAGCCGGGCCTCCGCCTCCCCAGCAAGTACCACAGACGTGGATGTTCGTGTTTTCATTTTCATTCACTTCAAAATACTTTCCTATTTCCCTTTTGGTTCCTTCTTTGATTCATGGCTTATTTCAAAGTGGTGATATTTCATTTCCAAATATTTGGAGATTTTCCCGGATCCTTCTGTTATTGATTTCTGACTTAACTCTACTGGGGCTAAGGAACATAATTTGTATGACTTGAAGCATTTTAAATGTTGTTTAGGCTGGTGTTATGCCCAGAATATTCTTTCTTGGTAAATGCTCTGTTTTTTTTTTTTTTTGGTACGCGGACCTCTCACTGCTGTGGCCTCTCCCGTTGCGGAGCACAGGCTCCGGACGTGCAGGCTCAGCGGCCATGGCTCACGGGCCCAGCTGCTCCGCGGCACGCGGGATCCTCCCAGACCGGGGCATGAACCCGTGTCCCCTGCATCGGCAGGTGGACTCTCAACCACTGCGCCACCAGGGAAGCCCTCTGTATGCTCTTGAAAAGAATGTGTACTTCTGAAGTTGGGTGGAGTGTCTGTGAATAGGTCACGTAGAGTGAAAGTGTTCAAGTCTCCTCTGTTCTTACAGAGATTTCCTAGTACTTGTTCTATCAATTACTGAGATGGCACTGAAATCTCTTATAACTGTGGACTCCACTATTTCTCCTTGCATTTCTAAACATTTTTGCTTAATATATTTTCAAGCTCTGTTATTGGGCACATAAACACTTAAGATTGTTATGTCCTTTTGCTGAAATGATACCTTTATTTTTATGAAAAGACTTTATTTCTTGGTAATATTATTTCTCTAAAATATACTTTTCCTGATGTTAACATGGTGGATCTTCTCTCAGTGTTTGATTTTAACCTGTGTTCTTGGGTCCTGCCTTTTTATTTGGTCTGGTAATCTCTGCCTTTTAGTCGGGGTGTCTAAACCATTTACATTTAATGCGATTATTAACAAGCTGGGTTTAAGTGTACAGTTTTGCTACTGGTTTCAACTCGTCCCAACTGTTCTCGCTCCTTTCCACGTTGCCCTGCCTTCTCCTGCGCTGAGTGTTTCTGTCTTCCTTATTGGCTGTTTTGTTTCAGAGGCCCCTTGTCTCTAACCCATCTCCAGCCACCTGGAGTCGTAGCACATCTTCACACCCAGTGCGAGAACCTCCCTGCGGGCCTTTGTGCTCTCACACGTTTTACTGCTCCATGTTATGAACCTCACAAAACATTGTTATGTTTTAGCTTTAAGTGGCTTGCTATTTTTAGATCGTTTAAATAAGAAAATAAGTCTGCACTTGCCCATGTGGTTGCTGTTTCCAGGGTTTCCCCTGCTTTGTGCAGATCAGATTTGTACCTGCTGCCCTCATCCCTGATGGAAGGACTCCCTGTAACTTCTCACAAGCAGATTTGCTGTGATGAATTCTCCCAGCTTTTGGATGTCTGTAACTCCCGTTTTAAAATGTATCCTGAGACATACCTGCAGTGGGTAAAGAATTCTAAGTCAGCAGCTTCTCTTCTAAAACACGGGGGGTGCATGCTGCCCGCTGACCTCTGCATGCAGTTCTCGGTCTGGCTTTGCGAGGACTCGTGGGAAGGACACACAGCCCTGACCCTGAGAGCCGCCTCCAGACACCAGCCAGTGCCCAGCCGCCTCGGCTCCATGTTCTGCCTAGGGACGGGCCCTTTGATGAACTTCCGGAGGCCACAGGCTGCCAGTGTAGACATCGCCGAGGAATGATCCCATCGATGAGAACGACTGGATTCAGAGCCAGGCACAGGGGCTGAGATGCTGACGTACGGACAGGCCTCCTGCGTGTGCTCATGTGCCCACACCCGGTGAGGGCTGGCTCTCCGGAGCTAACCTCACTGAGCGTGACTCGACCCCGTCGCCCTCCAGATCTCGCCCTTCCCTGTTCCGTCAGTGAAGACGCCTCCCTGCCCTGCTTCTCCCTCTGCGCTGCCCAGGGCGTTTCTCTAGCGAAACCCCATCCACCTGACCCCTCAGGGTGCGCTGGCGTCGGCTTCAATACCAGACGCAGGCATTTGAAGAGCAGCCCTGGCCTGAGAGGTTCTTTAAATTTGCTCCTTTTAACAACCACAGAGAAAAACCACACCACACGTTCATTTCTGGGAATGGGGTAAATGCCAGCATCTGAAACCTTACATGTTATACCAGATCAAACAAAGTGTTACAGCCAGAGAAATTTATTTTAAAATAGAAACATACACACATTAAGCCTTAAAATAGTCAAATTTTAAACAAAAAGGAAAAAAGCCGTTTGATCCCAGAGTCTGCACGGAATGGATTCAAAAAGGCGTCTGATATCCCCTCAAGGACTGTTTACAGACCCCGAGACGAACTCCCCCGGGTGGGGGCAGGGCAGTGACAGCGCAGCCCCCGCCAGCACCGGACGCTCCCGCAGCCATGGTGACCGGACAGACGTCCACGCGGGCAGCGGCGGCAGTGCTGCCAGCTCCCGTCGGACACAGCGTGACGGAACCCGGGGACGTGAGGGACATTCAGGGTTTTGGCAACGCAGGGGGCGTGATGTCAGGAAGTTCCACCAAAGCCTCTGCGTGGCTGCGAGCAGCCAGGGTCGGGCTCAGTCTTCGTGGGGTTTCCGCTGGGGATTCCCCTCGTAGGACTCCCCGAACTCGTTCACTCTGCTCTTATCCACGGGATAAAGCCTGCAACGAGACCACGCGTGCGTCACGCCAGCTGGTTTGGACAGACGCGTGCGCGTGTCCTGGGCGCTCGATGGCCAAGACCCGGACGGTCGGCTCACCACGGGAGAGGCGCGTGTGGGTTTGCCCCGTGCCCTCCCGGTGTTCTCGTGACGGTCAGGCCAGAGCTCTGCCCTCGAGGCCGATGAGAGGACGAGGACAGGGATGCCCAAGGAGAGGCAGGGCTGGGATGCGTCCACAGGGGACCTGACCCCGGGCCCCCGCTGCGCAGCACAGGGGCTGAGGCAGCTCCTCCGCCGGACTCCGCTACAGCAGCTGCGAGCGACCCTCATGCCGCACGAGAGCCGTGTGCTCGAGGGGCGATCAAATCAGACAGAAGCAGCGCTCCGGCACCCAGGCGCCAGGCGCCACCCACCACCCACCACCCACCAATCTCTCCCCGCAGGACCAGGCGTGGGTCTGCGGCCCGAGCGAGTCCACTGGGGCAGCAGCGCCTCAGGCCGGCACTCACCATCGCTGGTAAAGGTACACGAGAAACACCACGTCGTCCCTGAAGCAGGCCAGCCGGTGGGAGGTGGGCATGGTGATGATGAAGGCGAACACGTCGTCAATGAAGGTGTTGAAGGCCTGCGGGCGGGCGGGCGAGGCCGTGGGACAGGGCCCCAGCACCCACCCGGACCACCCAGGCACACGGTCACGTCCCTGCACTCGCGCCGCCCAGTGACCTCAGAGCCACCCCACGAAGCAGGAGCCAGCTGGGGGCGGGAGGGGCTGACGCCCAGGGTACCCCCTTGCACAGACTCCAAGGCCCAGCGTCCCACCTGCTCTCCGCACGCGGGACCCAGGAGCACCACCTGGGAGCCTGGCTATCACGGTGCCGGCCTGCCCGAGAACGGCCAACCGGTTCTGAAGGCAGAAGCATGTTCTAACCATTGCCCCACCCCAAAGCCGCTCGCTCTAGTTCACAGCCAACAGCACGGAGGGCCGTGTGGTCCCCACCTGTGTGTGTGGGACAGGCCATGATGCACTAAGACAGCCCTCGGCCAGCCCGGCCCCGGGAAACTGGACGCGCCGTCTGGGTGGACACGGACCCAGCACCCCAGACACTGGCCACCGGGTCAAGGGCGTCTGCCTGCTCTCTGATTCGTGTTGGCGAGCAGCAGCACGGCTCTAACTCGGAGAATCCCTTGTGCTGCTGTGACAGAGAAGCCTGGCCTTTCGGAGTCGCCGCAGGGCACCCTACGTCTTAAAGGAGCCCCCGACGCTCTTCCACAGAGGGGCCTCCTGATGCATGGCCCAGCCCGACGGCAAGTCCCCGAGGGCCCTGTGCAGGCGAGGCACTGACCTTGTAGGTGAAGGCCTTCCAGGGCAGGTGAGCCACCGACTTCATCTGGGGACAGGGAGACGGAGCACGTCAGCGGCGGCACAGGGACGCGGGGGGCGGCACAGGGACGCGGGGACGCGTCTTACCTTGTAGTTCACGAAGAGCTGGGGCAACATGAAGAGGAAGCCAAAGGCATAGACTCCTGAGGAGACAGACGCGGCGTGGAGACGTGCCGTCTCGGGCCCGCGGCCGCTCCCCCCGGGCTTCAGGACCACCTGACCCCCCACACCCGAGAGCACCGTCCTGCGGTGAACCACCTGCCTCCCGCCCGCGGGGCTGTGAGACAGCGCCCCTGCCCACACCCGGTGAACGCGGCAGCCTGCGAGCCCGGCCCTGTCCGCCTGCAGAGCGGCCGCGCGGTCAGGACGAGCCTAGTGGGCGGGCGCTCCTCCCAGGACACAGGGCTGGGGGCTGGGGCTCCAGCGTGCCCTAAGACAGCGGGGTTCATTGCCCGCACCCAACCATTCCACGGAGAGCACACCGCCCACGGCCAGTCCCGCAGGGCCCAGAGAGAACACGGGGCAGGGCGGGGCCTGACGGGGACCTCTCGGCACACCGGGCCACGCAGCGGCGGGACAAAGCGACCGCTGTAAACGCTGTCTCTGAGACGGGAGACCCAGGACTCACCATTGACGAAGCTGCTGACCAACCAGGAGTACCAGCTGGAAGGGAGGAGCGGGTGATGGCGGAGGCCGCAGGCCCCGGTGCTAGTCTGCTAACCGCCGAGCCCCACACACGCCCTCACGCTCTGCTCTCCAGTCCCGGGACCCCGCGGGCTGGCCAGGGGCGACCTGCACGGGGAGCGGCTTCCCAGGAGCCCTCACCGAGGTGAGGGCAGAGACTTGGCACCTACCGACTTTCCTTCACGACTTTCAGTGAGACGGGAAACCACGGACGCCCGTGGACGCCTCGGCCCCTGTGGCCCCGGGCAGTGTGTTCAAGCCCGAGGCCTGCGCCCGTGAGCATTCCCGACCCCGCAAGGACCAGAGAGGGCCGCGCAGAGCCAGCAGCGGCGGGCAGGCCCAGGCCTGCGGCCGAGGGGCGTCCCGGTGCCGGCCCCACTGCTGGCCCAGTCAGTGACCCTGAGCCCCAGCTGAAGAGTAGCAAAGGTGACGTCCTACCTCTTATATCTGACATTCAGCAGAGAATAGACGGCGCCCCCGATGCAGAGAGGGTAAAGGAGGTACGACAAGTATTTCATGGCCTACGGGGAACAGAAAACGTCCAGTGGGAGTCCACCATCAAACCTGCGGAAACTTTCTTAACGGAACTCACAGACAGAACGGGGCAAACACCCAGAACGTTTAGGGCAGCGAAGCTAGTCTGCGTGGAGGATGTGTGTCAGTGAGCATTTGTGCAAACCCCACAGAACGTCCACCACGAAGACCGCACAGCACAGGTAACAGTAACAATACTGGCCCGTGAAACACAGCCAAGCTGACAGACCGACCCAGGGCAGAGAAATGACGCCACATCCTGGAAAGAACTCTGAGGAGATGCTCCCAGAACTCCGAGTTAGGGCTGCCTTCCAACTAACGCGGTGTGTCACCCTTAATTCTGATTTGAACTTTATCAAAAACCCAATAAAAACTGGGATGCAGCTGATGCCCACTAAGCCAGAAAATAAAATCATCCCTGCTCGGGAAACGTGTATCACATCAAACTGAAAACCACAGTTCCCCTCGGCAGGGGGAGTCCGATGGCCTAGGACGCAGAGCCTGTGGGGTCACCACGTCTCAGGGACAGAGGCTCAGCTCGCAGCCCCACAGCTGACCACCGGAAATAAGAAATCTCCCGGTGGTACAGGACTGAGCACGGGCGCCCGCAGGGGCTGGGAAAGAGAGGAGCCCCCGGCCTCCCTCCCGGGTCAGGAACCCCAGGCAGGCAGGCTCCCTGGGGGTCTTGGCTCCAGGCAGGCATGCATGCCCCAGGTCGCCGCTCACCTGAGTGTCATACTCCTCCGTCTGCCTTTCAGATTCACTGTAAGTGCCGAACTGCAAGGAAATTCAGTGCAGCCGCGTTAGACCGCGGCCCAGGCAGGCGTCTGCGCTCAGCTGGGCCGCCACGCAAGGAGGGACAGGGCGGCAGGCTGAGAGGCACGAACCCTCGGCCCAGGCGTGGCAGTGCCCCCGCTTCAGAGCCGGGGGTGCAGAGGACCCGATGGCCCCAACCCGCGAGCCACACCGTGTGGGACGCGAGGCGGAAGCAGGCCCGTGAGCCTGTGCGGCGCTCCTCGCGCTGCTTCCTGTTCCCAGTTCCATTGAGTTTTGCAGTGAAGACACTGCTCTTAAAGCAAAGCGGGTTCCCTGGGCTGACTCAGATCAAGAGAAGCCGCATCCCGTCTCCGAGTGCCCTGCCCTTGACCTGGAAACCTGGAGTGCCGTAAACCCCAAGGCCTGTCACAGAAAGCAGGGTGAGCTGCCCGCCCGTAAACCTCAGTGACGCCCGAGCCCCCGCCCGAATCTGCCCAGGGAAGTGCACAGCAGAGGGCAGCTGTCAGGGAGGCTAGGAACTGTGCTGTCATGTGGAGGCATCGCCCCCCGCAGGAGTGGGGAGGGCCACCCCTGAGCCTGGCCGACCACGTCCTGTCCGGTCACGGAGGTGGACGTGATGCTCAGCGTGCTGGTGCTGGGCCTACGCCTGGGGACCCCGGGCACATCAGAGAGCCCCGGAGAGGTGCGGTGACCCGCCTACTCGCCCCGAGACGCCCCTGCACCTCCCTGCCGGTCTGCAGGTGACAAGCTGCCCCTGGGGTCGGAAGGTCAGCAACATGAGCACGTGACGATCACCGGCCCTCACGGTGACCTGCATCTCACCAGGACGCAGCTAGGAAGTGCATCAGCAGTCAGCCTGCACGAGCAGACCGGCCGAAACCCGAAGAAGGTGGGCTGGGAGAAGCCGCAGGCGACACATCCCGAGAGGGTGCGGCTGGGTCCCTACCTGAAATGCGGGCCTCAGGCCTCTCCAGATGACGGTCACCTTCAAGGCCTTTTTCACTTTCCACAGCTGAGAAGTTGAAAAGTCCACACTTCAGGCTCCAGGACCGGGGAGAAGCCAGGACCCACTCCTCGGACAGTGACTGACCAGGGCACCGGCCGCTCGGGGCCCTCGCGCCCCAGCCCAGCCCGACCCTTCAGCTACGCGCTGTTCCTCACCTTGCCGGCGGGGACGCCCCGGGACGGCCCCCGGTCTCCAGCCCACACCCAGCCTGTGTGCCCACATGGACCTGGCCCCCTCCCCGGGGCCACTGAGGTGGCGCTGGTCGGGCCGTCCCCCCGCCCAGCCCATCTGCACTGGCGCCCCACTCCGCCTGTCCCCAGACTCGCCCTGGCACCTTCTTTCTGCTCCCCGGGGCACCCCAAGCCCCACGCCCTGCTGTGGCTGGGTCTCTCCAGGACCCTCCCTAAAGTGGGACCTGCACCACGGCCGTGAGGTCGGTTCCGCACGGTGACTAGTGCCCACAGGGGGTCCTGCCAGCACTTCCTCGATGGGCGGTGCCAGCGCCGTCCCCAACCCGACAGCCGTGTGAGCCAGTGCCCACTGGCAGGGGCGCTGGAATACGACCACAGCTGAGGGTCCCGGTCAGGGTGGCGCCAGGGGCCTGCCGCCCCCCCACCGCCCCTGCATCACACGTTCTGCTCCGCACGGCGTCCAGCGCAGCGAGAGCTGCACGGGCTTCAGCCACCGTGTTAGCACGTCCCGTGGACAGACGGGCCAAGCTGAAGCTTCTGGGCCACGAGGAACGTGGAGGCATCGGCAGCTCTGCCCGAGGAGCCGCGGCAGCCACGCCTTCGCCCTGCTGCCGCGCCGGCAGCCACTTCTTCGGCAGTGACGCGGGTCCCGACTGAGCCGAGCGCTGGGGCACCGGAACCACAGACACGGCGCTCAGCCCGGCGGCCTGGAGGGCAGCTCACCTCGATGGCAGCCCCGATGCCTGCAGGAACCAGCACCAGCAGGCTCGTCCGCTCGTCCAGCAGAAACAGGAAGATGACCACGGTGCTGAAGCAGCGCCAGAGCACTGGGGAGAAACGGGCTGTGCTGAGGCCCGGGGAGCGGCCCCCCACGCACCAGCACCCTGACCGCTTCTGCCCCTTTGTCCACTACAAAGGAACCGTGGACCACAGGCGGCGACGGGAAATGCAAAACGATTACAAAAGGCCACGGCCCCAGCAGAAGGCAACCTCAGCAGGTGAACGTGTGTAAGTTACACTTACAGACACAAAAGGCACAGGAGGCGTGCTAAGAACACTGGTTCCTGACGGGATCCCGCACTCTAATCCCAGGCTCTCCTGCTTTCACACGGGCCCTGCGCAGCCTGCGTCTGTCCTTTCAAAGCTGCACTTTGTCCTTTCAGGTTGGGCTTTAGGACATGCCGCAGCCGTGGAGACACTCCCAGTAGGGAGCTCCCTGCCGGGAGCTCAGGCCCCGGGACCCACAAGCCCCGCTCGTGCCACAGGCTGAAAAGGCCAGGGGAGGGCGCAGGAGGGCTCAGCGGGGGACCCTCCCCCCCAAGGAAGCCTGAGGTCATGACAGAAGACCCCGAGACACGGACTCTGGACTCGGGGGCCACCCAGCATCCCAGAGCACCCACTCGGGTGTCACTTCCGCAGGAGGAAAAGAACCGTCTCTTGCTGGAGACCCAGCTCGGGAGACAAGCAAGACTGTGAACCGACACAGACGGGCGCTGAGCACCGGCACCCGTGTCGCCTGCCCTCCGTGCTCCCAGGCTTCCGTGGCGCTCACCACGACAGCGGACATAGCACCCTCCCGGGCTGCTGCCACAGGGCATCTAAAAGCCCCTCCCGAACGAGAGCCACGGGCGATCGCAAACTGTAGGTTTCCAGACGAGCTTTATCCCCTGCCTGCATCAGCGGCGGCGGGACAGGCCCCGAGGGCGGGGGCAGTTCTCAGAGCACCTACCTGCTTTGGTGGACATTCCGGTCATGCTCTTCTTTTTCTTCCAGAAACTGATGTCATTTTTAAACGCTAGGAAATCAAAAAGCAGCTGGAAAGAAAACGGGACAGCGATGAGCCCCTCAAGCTGTGTAGACAAGCCCGGGCCCGACCTGAGATGCTGGCCGTTCAGTAACACCCGTGTCTCCCAGCACAGCTCTGGAAGATTCGGCTTCACTGGCGGCCAGTTCCCAGGCCCTGGGGACCGGCTGCAGCTTGGCGCCGGTGCCTCGCGGCCTCAGCCCTGCCCCTGCCCCCTAGCCCCCAGCCGCGGTGTGTAACGGGGATTCTGCCGGCAGGGCTGATCCGTCACTCTCTGAACTGCCACGCCATACCTCCCACGAGCAAACGCTTGTTTTACAAAGTCAGTCGTTGATCTCACTGGTTTTGGATTTGTTTTCAAAACAGCTTCCAAAAGCAGCAGACGAAGCCCCAGGTCCTTCAGCTGGTCAGCGCCCGAGGTGCAGACCCTCTCCCGAGCGGGGTGGGGGGCAGGCCCCGCTGAGGGCCCGGGACCACTCACGTGGAACGCGGCCACGAAGAAGGTCAGCGCTAAGAAATACAAGTTGGTGTCGACGAAAATCCCTTTCACTTCGTCAGCGTCCTTCTCTGAAAACCCTGCAAAGGACCGAGACCCTGCGTGAGACGGACGACGCCAACCCCACACCAGAGCCCTGGCCGGGCTACCCCTCATCAGCAGGAAGAGCTCCGCGGGCCACACGTGCCCTTTCAAGGGGGACGATCGCACAGGCGGAATGGAAGCCGGGCTCCGGGGCTCCCGGGCTGGACTGACCCCTGAACCCGGGGCACCCGCCCAGCGGCCTCACCGAACTGCTGCAGTGAGAACACAGCGTCCTGCATGTGGATCCAGAAGCGCAGCCGCCCCAGCGAGATCTTGTCGTAGGACACGGTGAGGGGCAGCTCGGTGGTGGAGCGGTTGATGACCTGCGGGGAGCGCGCTGTCAGAGCCCAGCCCCACGCACGCCGCTCCGCCCGGACCCAAGGCCGCGTCTCCCCTGCCCTCTCCTCCTGTGGGGCCCCAGCTGTCCTCGCGGCCCCGGCAGGGCGCCTCCCCCAGGAAGCCCTGGCACCCTGACCTCCCGCCCACCACCCGGGCCCTGCGCGTCTCTCGTGACCACAGCCCCGGGCGCTGGCGCCTCCTGGGCAGGAGCTGGGGGCCCGCCCGAGCGGCCGAGCCACGCACAGGCCCGAGGGAGCCCTGGCTACTCACCGTGAGGTCCTTGACCCGGCTGCTGAGCTGATCGATGAACAGGATGGGCAGGTAGTGCACCGTCTTCCCCAGCCGGATCCTGGGGGATTGGAGCCGTTTCAAGGCCGCAGCGAGCTCCCGGGCCCCCAGGGTGACCTCACAGAGCTCACTCCCCCGCATCTTCAGTGGCTTCTGGTCACAAGAGTCCCAGGACACGCCTCCCCAGGGCAGCAGGGGCGCCACGAACTACGTTCTTCCCCTGCAGAGCTGCCACCAGGAGGAGGTGGGGACCATGCGCACAGTGGGACACCACTCAGGACGCGAGGGGAAGCAAGGGGCCGCGTGTGCGTTGACACGGGGCAGCCCGCCACGTGGTGAGAAGACAATACCCATCGACCCTCCACGCCTGGCTTTCACCCCATGATCCTTCTGTGCCTTTCACACTCAACCGTGTGAATGGATCATGTGTTCAGAAATTAGATTTTAGTTTTACAAAAGGGAAAACCTCATGACACCACCACAGGACCCACTGGAAACTGAAGAAAGAAACAATTCTGAGCAGAGCCATTTCTAGGTGCTATGTGACGACCCAGTGACAGGCTGTGATCTCACAGGGGGGCTCCCTGAAGTGTAGAGACACAGGATAATCTAAGTCAGTCACTCTAACAGTCTTGCTTACGATAGCAAGTGATGGGAACAGAACAACCTGATAATCAATTTTAAGCAAAGGTAATCGAGTCAGAGCTAACAGGACGCAGACAGGACAGAACCTCCCGCGCACGGTGCAGAGGAACAGGGTCTCATCAAGGCTCTCCGCTTGCCCTCCAGCTTCTGCCAAGAGCAAAGGGCAAGACGACTGCCTGTCGTGCCATCGTTTCCCTTCCATATCCCGGCGGCAGCCGTGATCAGCAAGACACCCGGGGAGCAGGGACAGGCTGGGGCGCTCCAGGAAGCACCCCAGGCCCCCCGTCACAGAGAGGGCTCAGGAATGTGGGCACGGCCCATCTGCTGTAGGATTCTGGCCGGCCTCGATCCCTCCACCCGCCACCCACCAGGTCACCCCTTTGCTGTCCGCTCAGGGAGTGAACGAGCGATGCGCAAAGCTGGGCAGGTGAATGTGAACTACGGTGGCCTTCCCACCGTCCGGGCCTCAGCTCAGCGGCCAGACCAGCAGCACTTACATCTTCATGTACCGATGCACATCGGCGGGCAGGGAGGCCCCGTCAAAGACAAAGTCATCCACCATCACGTTCAGGGTCAGCCTTGGTCTCCAGTGAGACACGGGTTCGTCCAGGGCACTCGCTGGCCTCTTCTCAGCCTCGATCTGCTGCTACACGTAAGGACTGACTTAGAGGAAAAGACCAAGGCTGGAGCGGGAGGGGCCCGGGGGGGCTGAGGCAGCAGGGTGCTGGCACTGTCACCTGGGAACAGCCCACGAGCCGAGAGCACAACCGTAAGAAGGGCCAGCGGAGCATATGGGAGGACCCACGGCTGCCAGCTCCCCGACTCTCATTCCCGCGCTTCCTTCTCGCAACAGAAGACAAGGGTGTGCTGTTTCGCACCACGGGGTCCTGGATCGCACTGCCTCCTGTCTCGGGCCCTTGTCCGGAGCAGGGATTCCGAGAAGGACGAGGCTCCGGCACATTTGCAGGAGGTGCTGGAGCTGAGAGCCCCGCCCTCTGCAAGGAGGCTGAAGGGAGCCGCTTCTAAACCAGCTCCACCCCGCTGTCTGGAAAGGGGCACGTCCATGTCTAGGGAACAAGCCTAAAGCTACTGAACTCAGAAACAAACTCTGCCCGCCAAGGAAATCTTGATTTCAGATCTAACTGAGAAGCTCTGTGAACCGTGTCGTTCTATTAATATTTATCTCCTCCCTAAAGCTACAATTTAGCACTAACAGTTACACTAAAAACGTTAGCGACAGCTAACGTTTATTCAGCACCTGTAAGTTCCAGAGACTCCTTCCACCCTTCACACCACCGCCTGGCACCCCAGAAAGGCCCACGAGGCAGTGTCGTGCGGTCCCCAGGGAAACAGAACTGAGGGATCTTTCCAAGGACACACACGAGACAGCTGCAGACACATCCTGGAAAGCTGCTGCCCCTGGCGTGGATGACTTCCCTTGCATTCAACGCGGACCCGAATACCAGGATCGCTCCGTCCCACCCTCCACTGCGGTAATGACCGCGTATGTGATCTCCAGTCTTTCCCTGTATGTACAGCTTTCTATGGGTGTACAAGATACAATTTGCACACACACCTTTTTCATAATTTTGAGTTACATCCTTAGAATAAATATTCAAGCGTTGTCCTGTCCTACACACAGTGCAGTGTCTCCCAACTCTAAGTTCTGACTGCAGCTGAGCTCTGCAGAAGGGGCTGCCCTGGACCCATTGGGGTGCACACACGCTCTCTGGGGGCTGAGAGGTCCTGTGGCCTGAGAAGGCATCTGGGTAAAGAAAGTCACTGAACAGGCTTCCCTGGCGATCCAGTGGTTAAGACTCCACGCTTCCACTACAAGGGGCACGGGTTCGACCCCTGGCTGGGGAACTAAGATCCCGCATGCCACACGGCACAGCCAGAAAAAATAAAAAACAAAAATCACTGAACTACTTAAACTGCACGTCACTAATTCGACATAAACTTATCTGCAAACCCATGAGAAGTTACTGAGCTGAAAACGTATGTGCCCGTAACATCTGATCGCCTCACTTCCCAGCAGTCAGCCCAGCGCCAGACGCAAACCGTACGCGCACACACGTGTGTGTGAACTACAAGGGGCTCAGCAGGTTTCCTTCAGCCGGCTCCGCTCACCTGCGTGGCAGATTCCCCAGTGAGCAGGTTCACCTCTTCCGGTTTGGGGACCATGTAGGTGGTCAGCGGGCTCACCAGGTGCACCTGCTTCCCGTCGTGCCAGGGCAGGACGCCGGCGTGATGGACAAAGATGTAGGCATACAGCGTCCCGTTGTTCCTGGTTTTCTTTGGAACAGAAACATTGACTGTCCTGCAACAAAACAAATGATGATTTCAATCACGTACACATTACGTTGTGTGTGCACAGAGTGGAGACTATGCAAATATTTCTACAAAAAATGTTGTTTCAAACCCAGACCAACTAATTTTAGCTGAGAAATACTAAAAACGGAACCCAGCGACCTGGATGTTCCTGAAGTCCTGAGTGCGCACATTTATGGAACACGCCCTGCAAGCACGGCAGCTGCCCAAAAGCTGAAAGGCCTGCATTCCGGGCGCTGAGGTCACAGGCTAAGGGGGCCAACACCAAACGTGTGTGCCCCGCCCCCTGCCCCGCCCCCGCAGCGGCAAGAGGATGTGTATCCCGCAAGACACCACGCACCCCGGTGCTCACTCTGACGCCTCCCAGACAGCCAAGAGGGAAGAGGAGAACTTGTGACAAACACATGATCTTTAAAATTAAACTTGCTAGAATTTAAGAAACTAAAACCATAGCTTAAATACAGCTTCAAAAAGCCACTCTACAGACGTCAACGTTTATATTGCTTGCTCTGTTGCAAAGTTACATTTCACTTAATTACGATTTTCTGCTAAATTCTTTCCTCCGTCCCCTTCCCTTTTCCCTTCTAGACGACATAACTGAACCACTTCTGCCAGGAAAACGCAAGTTGTTCTCTGTGGGAAACTGCGTGTGTAAGCTCTGTTCCCCACGTAGTCCCCACCATAATCCCCACTCCTCTGGAAGCTCCCCAGGGCCGCACCGTATCCCACAGCTGTCAGACGCTGGGTAAGCTACTTCCTAAAGGACAAACTCGGCGTCTGCTACTTTCAAGTGAAAAAGTTTGCTTGTGTGCGTATCACACACACCTGCAATGAAAACGTTCTACCGTGCACGAGATGGCTGGTGCCGCTGCTTCTCCGTGGTACCCTCCTCACGTGCAGAACGCTGACCTGTCAACAATCTCAACGTCAATGATGCCTGCCTGTCACCCTGTCCACAACCATACCTTTCAAATTTGGACTCCACGTCAAAGTCCTCCACGTTCAAGACCAGGTCCACGTTGTTCTCGGCACCCAGGTTGGACCGTGTGGCGGTGTACACGCTGAGCTGGAAAGGACGTCAAGAAAGTCAGCTGGGCAAGGCCCCTGGCAGAAAGCACACAGAGACCTGACCAGCCACACAGGGAAAGGTGCATCTTAACTCCGCAAGGGACACAACTCCGCCCGGTGACAGGACGTTCCGGGACGCGCCTGCTGCAAAGGAACAACCTGCTAAAGTGTGTGGCTGCCTGATGAACGGGGCAGGGGTACAGGGACTCTGGACGCCATGTGATGGGGTGAAGAGGGTCACGGGGGCCAGCGTGCGGGGTCAGGAGCTTTACGATTCGGGGGCGGGGAGGAGAGAACTCTGCCCAGACCCGGTCAGGTTCAGGTGCGAAGGGCCCGGCCCCGCCCAGCCCGAGATCAGAGGTCAGGTGCGAAGGCCGGCGCTCACCTGCAGCTTGGGCCTCCGCGCCAGGTAGGGCTGGATGCAGTTGCCGTCGCCGGCGCACGGGCGGGTGTAGACGATGCCATACATGACCCAGCAGGTGTGCACCACGTACACCACGAACACGCCCACGACCAGGCTGGTGAAGGAGCTGCGGCCGCTCCACATGGCGCCGCCGCCGCCGCCGCCGCCCGGCCCGGCCCGCCTCGCAGCCGCGGGCCCCGCCGCCCGCCCTTCCGGCGCCCTGCCGGCCGCTCCGGCCGCCGCCGCTCACGCGAGAGCCGCTGCGCGCCGCCGCCACCGCCGGGGAAAGAACGCGCTGCGCGCCGCGGGCCGCCAGCCGCCCCGCATGCTCCCGCCGCCGCCGCCGCCGCCGACCTGTCGCTGCGGGATTCGCCGGTGCGCCGCTTCCGGGCCCGCGCCGCCCGCCGGAAGTGGGCGCGCCGCGCGGCCCCCTGGGAAGCGTAGTCCTGCCGCCGCCGCGCACGCGCGCACGCCTGCGTGAGTGGCGCGACGCTATCGTCACCCGCCTGCGCCGTCCTCCCGGCGTACCCCGCGGGGTCCGGGCGCTGGCAATTCGGCGGGTCCCAGGGCACCTATGGGGCGGGGGCGTCGGGAGGGCCGGGGCGCAGGACTCTCCAACGCCGCCACCACCGGAGAAGCGGGAGGGACCCTCGCACCCGGGCCAAACGGCGGGGCGGCGTGTGAACGCGGAGGAGCCGGGCCTGAGACGCGGCGGGGGTGTGCGCTGTTCTCAGCCTTTCTGAGTCTGGCGTTATGTCAACGTGAAAAATGGAAGAGAAAAGAAATAGACTCACTAAAGTCAGCGACCCTTTCGTGTTGATTTCCGTCGTCTTTAAATATGAACCCCCAGAGGGGCGCCTTTGAAGAAAAACACAGCATTTCTAAATGAAGGGCCGAGGCCCTTGTCAACGAAAGTAATCGATAAACAATCTATAACAATAGAAAAGAGTTTTATTTGAGCCAAGCTGAGGACTAGCCCAGAAGCCCGCTTACCAGGTTTCCCCGAGAAACTGCTCCGGATAAGCATGATTTTCGGCACAGTTTTATATTTCGTCAGAACAAAGAACATTAAACAAGTCAGATAACATTTCTTCAAGGTTTTAATAAAGAGAACAGATCAGCACGTAAACAGCGAATCAGTATGGCCTTGGCGCCTGGGAAGGGCTTCTTATCAAAGGAGGACCAGCATTGGCGTCCCAGGAAGAGCGCCATTTAATCTTTTTTTTTTAACATGGACATTCTTTACTTCTGGTCAATGTGTCCTTTTTTTCTAATAATTAAAGCAGATGTACAATGTATGTCTCATAGGCCACAAACAGGCTATTTTAGTTAGCATCAAATTCAAGTTAATTCATATATAAGCCAGAACGACTTCCCTATATCTCAATACGTGAACAGTTTTTTTTTCTTTTTTCTTTTTTTCTTTTAAATCACCCTCCAGTGCCTCCCAGGAGCCGAGGCTGCTGAGGGCTGGACCGGATCCTCAGTAGCTCCCCTTAGGGCCAGCCCCCCCGCCCGCTAGAGGGAGAGCTCAGCTGGGGCTCCAGGGAGTGAGGGAACTCATTCCCCCTGTCCAGGCTGTTGAAAGCTGCCCAGTTGGCCCCTGGAAGGGCACGTGCTCTTCCTGTTTGCATTAAAGAGTCCGTGGAATCAGGACCTTTGATTCATTGGAGCCTCCCATGCCCAGTGGCCGGCCCTCTGTGATGGAGAATGCGCCATCCTCATTCGCATTCACATCCACTTCTCTTTTCCTTCTGTCTCACAATCAAAAACATTGCTAAGCGTTTATAGAAACAGTAGATGCTGTTAAAGACCCAATAAATTGCTCAGGGCTTCAGAGAAGGGGGTGGGGGCTCGCTGAGTAGATGGGAGGGTGATTTGCTGCTGCAGAGACGGTGGAGGGATGGAGGCCTCCCAGGAGCAAGGCATCAGGGGCGGAGTGCCGCGGTGGCTCTGGGTCACCCCCCTGGGATATGGGTCAGAGACTTAGGGGCATCGGAGACTTTTCCCTGCCTCTTGCACCCTCACGTACTCACCCTCCCCTGTAGCATCTTCTTGTGGCCATGTTGGCTTCCGCCATTGGAATAGCATGTAGCTGGACCCCCGTCTCCACCTTCCCCTCCCGCCTGCTCCCTGTTCAGCACACCTGCCCTCCTGTTGGAAACCCTTTGCTGACTCCTGTCACCCTGAGTATAAAATCCATCCTCCGTAGCAGGCTTACCAGCCCTTTGCCCTCAGCTGTCGTGCGCTGTGCTCCTGCCACACTTGGGGAGCACCTTCAGGGCTGGGCTGCCCTACACCCTGCAGCTTTGCCCTCGGTGCTCTACTCTGTGCAGCGGAGGAAGGCATGCTATAGGCCTCTTAGTCTGCAGGGAACAAAGGCCACCTCCAGTTTTGTGAGCCTACAAGGGGATGGGTGTGGTACCCAGGGCAGGGCATCTCATGGCATCCAGAGGCCAGGATACAGCCGGCCTTCAGCGGGGGGGCTCTAGGATGCAGCTTCACATCCCTCTCCCAATCTTGCAGACTGAGCTTTGATCCAGTTTGAACTCCGTTCCAGGTGCAGCTGGTTATTGTTCTGCAGGGAGGAGAGCCGTCCCGCAGAGCTGGGTGTCCCGCTGTTTGTGCGTCCAGGAGCTATGAAAAGGCCTTGGTGTGTGGGAGCTTGGGGCCCACACAGCTTCCAGACTCCAGGTCACGCCCTGTGTCCGATGCCCAGCCCTCTTGGTGAGGATGTGGCTCCCACGGGGTTCTCTTTCCCACCCACAAAAAATACTCAGTGTTGGAAAGTTCCTCATGACAGCTCTCCTGTTTCTGAGCGGCCCTCCTGGTGCTGGTTTGTAGGTGATATCTGGAGAACTTACTGTTGAGGGTGGGCATTTGGTTGGGGTCCCTCGAATGCTAATCCCTTTCCTCCAGAGTGAGGCTTATTCTCAGGGCCCCTCAAATGTCAGCCCCGGGCGCTGTGTGAGATCAGAACCCCAGTGCTCACACACACACCACTCAGGCCGTCACAGCCGGGTGCTCTGCGCTGTTTCCTCACGGCGTGGGGTCACCTGGAGAAAGAGGGGAAGCAGCTGCTGCGCCCAGGGCTGCATGGAGCCCCCCCACCGCCCAAGGGCCTTTCTTTACTTCATTCATGGTAATTCCCAAGTGGAGTGGACTCCCGGTATGATCCCAAGTTTTTATTTTATTTTTTGGGCCCAAGAACTACTCACCACACCCCTGAGGATGAATGACTATGGACAGCCTTGGATGGAGTCCACAGACCCAGGTTCCCAGGATAAGGGAGGGGGCTGCCATCGGGGGGAGAAACCCCCTCCGTACCCCCTCACTTCCAGGTACGCCATCGAGTCCATTGTTGTTTTTGCTTTAAACATTCAACTATATTTTAAGTAAATTTAAAATGAGCAAAGATACATTTTGTTTCTGTACATACACCTGTGCTCTTGGCTCTCGTGTACATATGCTGGCTTCTAGCTGGTGTTTATTCCTTTAGCCTCAGTAACTTCCGTTAGCATTTCTTGTTCTGCCAATCTGCTGGTGGTAAATTCTCTCAACTATTGCTTGTATGAGACTCTTTTTAATTTGCCTTCACTTTTTGGAAAGATTTTCACTAAGTGTATAATTCTAGGTTGATGGGCGTTTTTTCTTCCAGCATGTTAAAGAATATTGTTTTATTATCTTCCAGTCTGCATTGTTTCTGATGAGAGGTTAGAGGTTATAGCTATATTACCTTTGTTTCACTTGATGTAGGCTGTCTATTTTCTCTGGCTGCTTTTAGAATTTTTATAAAAAGTCGCTGGTTTTCGGCAGTTTGCTGTAGCAGTTTCCCTTGTTTGTCCTGTGTGAGGCCAGTTGAACTTATTCAATTTGTGAGTTTCATCAAACTTTAAAATGTTGCAGCCAGGATTTCTTCAAATACTTTTCGTCTGCCTCTTCTTTGGGGTATGTACGTTGACGTGTATGTTAGACAGCCTGCTCTCCCAATGTCAGTGAGGCTGTTGACTTTTTCGGGTTTTATCTCCTCTCCTTGCTTAGGTTTGAGTACTTTCTAAAGCTATGTATTCAAGCTCCCTGGTATATTTTTGCAGTTTCCAAACTGCTCTTAAGCTTATCCTGTGAATTTTTCATTTTAGATGTTATAGTTTTCATCTCTAGAAGTTCCACTGAGTTTTAAAAAAAATTATTTATTTTATTTATTTATTTTTGGCTGCGTTGGGTCTTTGTTGCTGTGCGTGCGTTTTCTCTAGTTGCAGTGAGCGGGCTTCTCATTGCGGTGGCTTCTCTTGCTGTGGAGCATGGGCTCTAGGAGTGCGGGCTTCAGTAGTTGTGGCTCACGGGCTTCAGTAGTTGTGGCTCACGAGCTCTAGAGCACAGGCTCAGTAGCTGTGGTGAACGGGCTTAGTTGCTCCGTGGCATGTGGGATCTTCCTGGACCAGGGATCAAACCCATGTCCGCTGCATTGGCAGGCAGACTCTCAACCACTGCGCCACCAGGGAAGCCCCTCCATTGAGGTTTTTTTTTTTTTTTTTTTTTTTTTTTTTTGCGGTACGTGGGCCTCTCACTGTTGTGGCCTCTCCCCTTGCGGAGCACAGGCTCCGGATGCTCAGGCTCAGCGGCCATGGCTCACGGGCCCAGCCGCTCCGCGGCATGTGGGATCTTCCCGGACCGGGGCACGAACCCGTGTCCCCTGCATCGGCAGGCGGACTCTCAACCACTGCGCCACCAGGGAAGCCCTCCATTGAGTTTTTAATTCTTTTTTTTACCTGCATCTGGAGAAAACACCCTATGGTAAATAGTGGTGTTTCTTGTATTTCTTTACAGCCACACGTCTCTATTTTGTGGATGTACCACAGTTTATTCAATGGTCTCCATGTTGATAGACAACTGGGTTGTTTCCAGTCTTTAGTTATTAAGACTAGGGCTGTAATGCATACCCTTGAATATACAATTTCTCATAGTTTTTGACGGTGTGTCTGAGATAGGTTCTGAGAGGTGGAGGCGTAGGTTCAGATGGTAGGTGCAGGTGTTCTCACCAGGTGCAGCCACGTTTCTTCCCCGGCTGGCACACGGCTCAGATTCTCACCGCCAGTGTGAGCGTGCGTGCTCTTCTGGTGCTCTGCGTTCAGGGTCCAGTGTCAAACAGTCTGACAGGTGAGGTGCTGTTACGTGGTGGGAGTTTTCGTGGGTGTCTCTCTGAAGACGAGAGACGCCTGGCCGTGTTGGAGCAGAGCTGTGGCTGCTCTGAGCCCCATTCTGTGCTGAACTTGGGGTGTTTCCTGAGCCCATTCATCCTGACGCATCGGAGGTGACTCTGCAGGGTTTATTTATCAGCAAAAATAAAACCCTGTGAAGAGAAACTGTGAGAAATGCAGTTGAGGTGCTGCTATGTGGAAACAGCAGGAACAGATCGGAGGCGCCGAATGGGGTGGGTGCCGGCCTCTGGGCCCCTTCTCCCCTGGGGTGGGTTGGCTTGTATTCCTAGGTGTGGTCACAGCTCGCGGAGTGAAGTTGGCCGTGACCAGTCAGTCCTGGACACTGGACTCAGCTTTCAGGTGAGACGTGTAACTCCTCCTAGAGTTACCTTTGGTGAAATCGGGATAATCCGCCTATTGGCGGAGAGTTGAGGAGAGCAGATGTTGGAAACCCGCGGCCCAGAGCCCAGCACGAAGGACCAGCCAGGTCCTACTAGGTTGTCCTGGCCGCCGGACCATCGTTTGTTGGACGGCTGCCCTGTGAGGCATTGGCCGGCCTGGAGGGAGGGTCAGAAGGGTCTGGCTCTGGGTCCGTGTGGGTTTGCCGTGATGGCTTCAGCAGCTGACATCCCTTGTCTGAGTTCTGGAGGCTGGGGGCCCAAGATCAAGGTCTCTTTGAGGGCCATCTCCTCACTGTGCCCTCATATCTGTCCCTGCCTGTGTCCTAATCTCTTCTTGCAGTGACAGCGCTCGGATTGGATTAGCGCCCTCCCTGGTGACCCCTTTCAGCTTGATTACCTCTTTAAAGACCTTATGTCTGAATTCAGTGACATTCTGGGGTCCTGGGGGTTAGGGCGTCAACATGTAAGTTTGGAGGGAAACAGTTCATCCCATACAGCCCCTCCTCCAACTCCATTGCGAATCCTCCTGGAATGTCACCAAAATCGGCTGTTTCGAGGCTTAGAGGAGATGGCGGGCAGGAGTGTGAGGTCACGGGAAGGGAGGGGTGCACACAAGCGGGTGCAGCGGCTCTCACCCTCTCAGGAGTTGGACGCCCTCTGCTTCTCTCACAGCTGGATTGGCCCTGGCCCCAGGGCGCAGTCCCCACCCCGGGGGCAGCGTGCGCCGTCCTTGCGCGAGCGGGGCTGGTGTGGGTCGTGTCCTGAGGGGCTCGGGAGGCAGACCCGTAGATCCCTCTGCCCCCAGCGAGGTGCTGGTGGTCCGCCCCGCTGTACCCTCATGGACGGACCAGCTTTCCAGGAGGAAGATCAATGTGATGACAGGTTTCAGCCGTAGAGCACTCAGCCCTGTCATCATCTCACAGATAGCTGGGCGAACCTTCCTGCAGAGCTTCTAATATGACTCCGTGTCGGTACTGGAAACGTGTTTTTGAACAAATAATAGATTCTCTTCTCTGGAACATGCGGGGAGCCAAACAGCTTTTGAAGGCCCCAAACCTTCAGGAAATAGCCCTTCGTGGCAGGAAGAGGCCAATTTGACATGGCCACATCTGGAGCTCTGTCCTGCTTCCCTTGTGCTCTGATGTTTCTGTCTGAGCTCCAGCCCTGGGCCCTGATTGTTGCTATAACAACCCCGCCCAGGACTGAGAGCAAAATCGACAGCCCTGGATCTTCCACGTGGAGACCCCACTGCGAGGGTGCAGATCCCTCCCAGAGGGCACGGAGTCTCTGCACACCTGCCGCAGGTGCGCACAGGGAGCTGGGGCTGAGTCCAGAGAGGCTGCCCCAGCGCAGGGCGAGGGCCAGGCGGGAGCGAGGGAGCCTTTTAGCAGCGGGAGTGGGATGGGCACAGAGAGGCCGGGCCCCGTGCTCAAGACCTGGACGGCTGGGGCCGGTCTCCTGGGGGTGGGTGGCGTCCCGCACAGTGTCCCCGCCCGGCCTCTCCCGCTGACATCGTCTCGGGCCTGGCCTTGCTTACACTGAGCTCGTTAGAGCTGTGAGCAGGGCTTTCTTCCAGGCTGGACTGGTCAGCCCAGCACTCACATCTCATCGCAGAGTGAGCACAGCCCTCGCTCGGTGGACCTTGGGTCCCAAAGGTCTCCAGTGACGTCAGCTGCTCAGGCAAACTCCGTGCGGTTCACCGTGGCGGGGGGTTGGGCAGAAACGTTAACTGCAAGCCCTCCGTACGGCGTCCAGCACTCAGAGAACAGGAGACGATCTGCTCACGAAATAACTACATTTCTGTCTGAACAGAGTGCGTCTGTGAGATGCTGTCCCCGGGAGAGTCACCCCCGTCACACGTCCACCCGAGCTGGTGCACAGCCATGTGACCTCAGGTGGGCCCTGGGCCTCCCCAGTCGCCCGTTCTGTCTGGGGTGCGTGGGTGAGGAGGGATCCCGCGACTCAGGGAGCCTTCCTTGCTGTCTGCGGCCGTACATCTCCTGGTGGGCTTCCGAGACCACTCCCTTCAGCTGCTCCCAGCTGGACACGTCCCCAGGGAGCTCTGGGTCATGCTCCTCTGGCCACCAGGTAGTCTTGTTCTAAACGGTTAGCTTTCTCTTCCTTCACATCTTTTCTCAACGTCTCTCTTTCCAGCCTGAGTTAAGATCTGAGGTTTTCCAGTTCTTCACTGGTGGCCTCCAGTTTTCACGTCTCTGTTGATTTGATCTCGAGTTTTGCTTCCCTTTAAGCTGACTCAGGGCCCCTCCTATAAGTGTATAAGCTAGTATAGTATAGTATAGTATAAGCTATAAGTGTCTCAGAATTTGCTGTCTTTTCTCCAGAAGAGCAGAAGCTCCATTGGCCAGTCCCTTGTCCCCACCTGAATTAACTAAAACTCTGACCGGGACCGTACACACCACCATCTCCAGGACCAGCGTGAGGCAGACACCGAGGCTGTCAGCCGACGTCCAGGGCCCGGCCTGTGCGGCGGAGGGTTTGCCCTGCCCAGGTGAGGCCTGGCCCTTTGCCCCCGACTCCAAGGCCCTGGAATGTCTGGCCTGATGCGAGCATCCTTGCTTCCCTGGCCCAGGGAACATGACTCAGGTCAGCCACGCCATGTGGTCACACCAAATAAAACCCTGGACTCAAGGGCTCAGGCCGGGCTCCCTGGCCGTCGCCCCCCGGGCGTGTTGTCACCGTCCAGGACTCCTCGGAGGGAGGGTGCCCGGGCTCCCCTGGGCCCTGCCTTTGTGTCTTCCCCCTGCACACCCCTCCCCCGCCGGCTGGCTGTAATCTGGGCGCTTGGCTGTCATAAGTCATAAGTCAGTTTTGCTGAGCTGAGTCCTAGTGAGTCATTGAACCTCAGGGTGGTCTCGGGACCCTCGCACTGCACAGCCAGCAGCTGCAGAACATCACCCGGCACCGCCAGCACCGGGACACAGAGCAGACCTGGGGCGGGGCCGGTGGGGGGGGACTTGCAGCAAGAGGGTGCCTCCTGCCTCCCTCCCTCCCTCCCCCTCCCCCGCACAGGGATGATGTCACATGACCTGGGGGCAGGGCGGGCTGCCTGGGGCGGGGGGCAAGACTCTGGCAGATGTGGTGCTGTGGACGTCTAATGCCCCGCAGCTCAGGGTTCACCTGCAGAGAGAGGTGCTGAGAAGGACGGGGAGATGGCCTCAGGGGTCCCTGGGGAGGCCCTCGCAGTCCCTCGGAGCGGGGCACAGCCCTGGCCACGGCTGCATCCTCCCGGGCCCCTGGCGACGGTGGGTGTGCTGTCACCCCAGGCTGCCGTGCGGTCCCCGACATGCACACCCGAAGGAGGATGCCAGCACTGGCGAGTCCCGGGGCTGGGGGAGCGGACCGGCAGGGGCGGGTGGTCAGCAGGGCAACTGCAGGTGCCAGTCAGGGCTGGCGGGGTGCCGCCATGTAGGGAGCCGCAGAGGCCAAAGCTCTGGGGATCCGCCGAGCAGGGCTGCAGAGCACAGGGCGCGGAGGCCTCCGCCGAGCAGGGCTGCAGAGCACAGGGCGTGGAGGCCTCCGCCGAGCAGGGCCGCGCATGTGCAGCAGACGGAGAGGGCAGGGCGCCCTCCAGGACCCCATTCTCACCAGGCACGGGGGCTCGGGGGCCCGCGGTCTCAGGTGGCAATAGGAGCGGGCGGATGGGAGCTCCTTACGGGTTTGGGAGGTGGGTGACGTCGGGGGCACAGTTGCCGCCGGGTTTGGGCGCGTTTGGAGCTTTGAGTGCAGTGCGGCTGGCCTGTCAGGTGACGGAGGGCCGGCTGCGTGGAAGGAGGGGCTCAGGCCCAAAACGTGGGGTCTGCATTGGGGGAAGGGGGTGTGACAGCAGCCCGACCAATGGCTGGGGTGGCAGTGATGGGGTGAATGACCCCAGAGGACTGGAAAGACAGCCAGAGAGAGGAGGCCACATGGGGCGAGGTGGGTGGAAGGTGACGGCTCCGGGGACAGGAGGTCGAGACCAAGCAGTCTGGATGTGGAAGGTCCTGAGGCCGAGGGAGGAGAGCAGAGGGAAGAGAAGGACACGGGGAGTTGGCAGAGAAGGCCGGCCGCTCAGCGCCGCGAGGAGACTGCCACCCTGGGGTGCAATGCGGCCAGGACCTGCAGTCACCCCGCAGGGGATTGGGGGGGAGTCAGGGAGGGAGGGGCGGAGTCTGGCAGGGTAGGGGCTGGGATTATCTACCCAGGGGAAGGCAGGGTCCATTCATCGCCCTTCAGGGTGGAAGCCCGACTTGCTCCGCCGTCCTGGTCGTCATCTCGGTGAGGAGAGGCCTGAGGAAGACAGACCCTGGGCAAGAATTAACACGTCCAGCCGGCTCTTTCCGCCTCTGTCCAGCGTCAAAGCCGGTGTTGGATGGGCACGTTGGTGACAACCACGGCCTCTGACGGGGGCCAAGGGCTGAAGGAGGCGGCTGGGCCTCGCGCACAGGCAGGTGCTGCACGGTGGTGCCGCGTGGCGATGGGTCCAGGCAGCCAGTTACGTAGATTCCCCCACCGCCTTTGTCACTCTCCTCCCTCTGTCTTCCCCTGTGACCCGGTGCCCCCTGCCGGGGGGGACCAGGCCCAAGGGCTGCGCTGGACGCTGTGGGCCTTTGGCTGGTGGCCCCATGCCTGGTCGTTAGGGTGCCCTGGCCCTGTGTGAGCGGTTCGCAAGGTCTTGCCGGACACCCGGTGGAAAGCTTGAGCCCAGATTCTGATTATTTACATATAAACACATAATTTTTGCATGTTTTTAACAAGTCTGATCTTTCTAGGAATTTGCAATAAGGTGGTCGGGGAGGACGGTGCTCGGCTCTGTGGAGAACAAGCAGGTAGTGGCCGTCACTCTGGACAACAGGGCACTCGTGTCACCTGCCCTCCCCGCGGCTGCAGTCCCACAGCACCACGATGGGGACGCTGGGTCCAATACCTTGCCTTCCAGGGGAGGCATCTGTGCATCTAGGTACCAAAGTACCTGTTTGCACGTGCAAACTTATTCACCCTCTGCTCCTTTATGACAGGCCATTACATTGATCTTTCCGAAATGATACGTACAAGTAGGTAACACTGACCCTGACTTTCATTTCGGCAGAGCAAGAGGCGACGGGAAAATGTTTGTTATAAAAGGCAGGCACCAAGGTCGGCAAGATTGGGACTCACGGACGGCCAGTGAACATCCTCTACGACGGCCGAGGGAATGGTGACCACGGAATGTGTGCCACCCGAGAGGCGACAGCAGCAGAGGACGCCCTGGAGGCCACTCTCGGCCCCTTCTTGTGCCCAGGTGGATGGAGATGAGGGTTTTCGTCATTAATTCTTGAAAATTCTTCTATTGGTCTGAATATTTGAAATTTCAGTTTTTGGACAGCAGACCAGTGGAATAGGAGGTATAGAATCAGATGCACATAGACATTTGGCCTATGGTAAAGGTGGGAGAAGATGGACTTTCGAAAATAATATTCTTGGGACAACTGGGCAGCCATTAGAAAAGGATAAAACGGAATCCTTAGCTCATACTCTACACCAGAATAACCCCCCAAAGGACTAGAGATATAAATACAAAAAAATGAAACGTTAAGTTCTAGAGGAAAACACAGGGGAGAAAAGCCTTTCTAGTTACAGTTTACAATTCAGTAGAACAAATAAAAATCAGTAAGTTTAACCATTTAAAATGAAGTGTACCCAATCAAAATCCCAGCAAGTTATTGTAAGTGAATGTCAAGAAAGTGATTCTCAAATTAACATGGAGAGGAGGGAAAAGACCCAGAACAGCCAAGGCAACATTGAAGGAGAAGGACCGAGTTGGAGGACGGACGCCACCCGACTCCAGGACTTACTGTGAAGCTACAGTAACCGAGACTGCGGTGTCGGGGACGGAAAAGACGTATAGATCAACGGACAGAACAGAGCCCAGAAACAGACCCTATAAATGTGGTCACTGACCTTTGACAAGGGAGCAAACACAACGCAACGGAGCAGAGACAGTCTCTTCGACAAATGGTGCTGGGACAAGTGATGTCCACACAGAAGATGAATCGAGACCTCACACCCTTCACAAAATCAACTCAAAATGGATCAGGGACCTAAAATGAAACTACAAAACTATGAAACTCCCAGAGGATAAGACGGGAGAAACCTAGATGACCTCAGGTCTGGAGATGAGGTTTTAGACCCAACACCAAAAGTATGATCTATGAAAGAAAGAACTGATGAGTTGGGATTTGTTGAAACTAATGAAGTGTCTGTGAAAGCTAAGAGAATGAAAAAAGTCACAGATGGGGAGGAAATATTTGCAAAACACGCATCTGATAAAGGACTATTATCCAACATATACAAAGAACTCTTTACACTCAGTAATAACAAAACCAGCAACCCCATTTTAAAAATTGGAAAAGATCTGAATATACACCTTGCCAAAGAGGATACACAGATGACAGATTCACATATGAAAAGATGCTTCACATCCTCTGTGCAAGTTGAAGCAACAACGAGACACCGTCATGCACCTATTGATCCAGAACACGACGGCACCGAATGCTCACAAGGACGTGGAGCAACGGGAACCTCCTTCACGCTGGTGGGCACGCAACGTGGTACAGACGCTTCGGAAGACAGTTGGGCAGCTTTGTACAAATGTAAACCTACTCTTACCATACGATCCAGCAATCAGACTTTCTGCTCTTTACCCAAAGGAGGTGAAAACTTATGTCCACACAAAAACGTGCATATGGACGTCTATAGCAGCTTTATTCATAACTGCCAAAGCTTGGAAACCACCAAGGTGTCCTTTAGTAGGTTACGGGGTAAATAAACTGTGGTACATCAGACACTGAAAAGAAGTGAGCTATGAAGCTGTGAAGAGACACTGGGGAACCTTAAATACATATGATCGAGTGAAGGAAGCCAATCTGAAAAGGCTACAGACGGTGTGATTCCAAATGTACGATATTCTGGAAAAGATAAACCTACAGATACAGTGAAAGCATCAGGGGTCACCAGGGCTGTGGGGAGCGATGAGCAGACAGAGCGCAGAGGACTTCCAGGGCGGGGGATGCTCTGTGCGACACTGTAATGATGGAAGCACTGATCTAGCCGTCGGGGTTGAGGACGGCCAGCCTCGGGTGAATCGGCCTCGTCTTCTCACTTAAGGGCGTGGAGTTCCCACACGTGGAATAATATCATATCGTTAGAAAGAAAGAAACGGGCAACCGCTGGGAATTCCCTGGCTGTCCAGTGGTTAGGACTGCGCGCTTCCACTGCAGGACTGCAGGGGACATGGGTTCGATCCCTGGCCAGGGAACTAAGATCCCGCATGCTGCGTGCTGTGGCCAAAAGAAAAAAAGAAAAAAAAAAAAGAAACAGGCGATGGGAACAAGTGCCTGGGGCTGCCCAGCGAGCTCGCAAACTGCAGGGTCTAAAGCGACAGGGGTTTATTGTCTCTTGTCTGGGAGCAGGTGCCAGACGGTGGTTCCTGCTGAGGCCTGGGGAGAACCTGCCCCGCTCTGGCAGCTCGGGGCTGGGTCCCTGGGCAGGGGCCACCCTCCTGTTCCCGCGGCTCCCCTCTGCGTGCCCGCCCTCTTCTTACGGGACGCCCGTGCTGGACTGGGCCCACGCCACCTGGTACAGCCTCGTCCTGGCCACCCACTTCTGCGGAGACCCTACGTCAAATAAGGGCCTGTTCTGGGTCTGGGTGGACATGAACTTGGGGAGGTGCCATTGCACGCGGGCACAGCCGTAGGACAAAGCGGCGGTGACGTAACCATGCAAGTCGAAGCCTTCGAGCACAGCGCTCACACTGTGTGTCAGTGAGGTATACGCCAAGGACAAAGGAACATCGTTTACTTCAGGGTCACGTTCTAACTGTTTGTTTGGAAATGACTTTGGACTCATAAAAAAGCAAAACCGCACAGGGTGTTCCGGCGTGTCCTGCAGCTGCACCCCCGGAGCCAACGACTCCATCGCCACCATGCCCTGCTCACGGTGGGGAAGGGAACACCGACCCAGCTCCGTGAGCACTGTTGACACCGGTGCAACGTGGCCTCATCTGAGCAGGACCCACCGCAGGACGTGCATGGCGTTTAGTCACCATGTCTCCTGGGTCTCCTCCAAGGAGACCTCATTCTTGGACGTTTGGGGGACACTGGCCCAGGCTAGGCCTGTCAGCTGGGGCTCGTCTGCTGCTGCCTTGCGGCCACGCTGGGGACGCGCCCCTGGGTAGGAACCCACAGGGGTGGCACTGGGCCCTTCTGGGGGCCTCTTGTCCGCGTGTGCGCGGCAGGTGGTCTGCTCCACCGTGAACTTGCTGCGTCTCCGTTCGCTGTCTCATGGGGAGACTATCTCACGTCTCATCATAATTTCCCACCAATTTTTACATCCCTAGATGCTTCTGGCCTAACACAGTGATCACTGTGGCGTTTGCTGAGTGACCGTTCTGAGCCCATTGGCCCTTCTGCGTTTATGAACCGTAATTCGGCTTCTCCTCCTTATCTGGGCATTTGTTTTCCTAGCTGGTGTGATGGACTACACATCTGTGTGCCCCAAATCCGTATGTTGAAGCCCTGACCCCCAGTGGGAAGTATGGGGAGGTGGGCCTTGGAGGTGATTAGGTTCAGACGAGCCCATGCAGGTGGGGCCCGTGGTGGGACTGGTGTCTGTGTCTACTGCGTGAGGACCCTGCCAGCCCCGTGGCCTGGGGCCTCCAGCCTCCGGGGCCGTGAGAAATCTGCCTGCTGTTTAAACACCCATCTGTGGTGTTTGTCAGGGCAGCCTGGGCTGAGGCAGGAGTCTGTAACCCGTCACTGTCATTATTGTTATTCTTTGGTCAGCTCGTCCCAGGTTTGGCCTTCGGGAGCCCTTCGGGGTGGCTCTGTCCTTCCCATGGGCCCCCCATTGTGGCCCCGAAGGACACTGCAGGCTCACTGGCGCCTTCTGGGCCTGAGCTCTGGAATCGGCGGTTTCTCCAGGGCACCCTGATGCCTCTGGCGGGAGAAGGATCTTCGGAACTGCGGTCTGGGCTCAGAGTGGGCTCCATGCCCACCTGGGCGCTGCGGCGTCTGAGACCGGAGCTCAGAACATGCTTCCACACACACGTGTGCCCAGGTCTCCGCCCGCCTGCCTGGCCGTGCGTGTCCACACCCATATCTGTGTCACAGTCCTGAGCGCGTGCGGACTCCCATGTGGGGCGGCAGCCCCCCTCCCCCTTCCCCTGCTGACCTGCGGCTCCTTCCTCCAGCCCAGACTCGCATTATCCAGGGCCTCGTGCTTGGAGGGTTTGCGGCTCTGCTGTTGCCGTCCTGAAATTCTGAGCGAGTTTTGAGCAAGGGCCCCGCGTTCTCATTTTGAACAGAACTTGCAAACTGTGCAGCCGTTCTGATTACCTACGCGTTTGCCTGCTTGCCTAATTCTAGAATAAATACAGAGCAATTTCAGGATGGCTCACTCATCTCTGTGCAAAACAAACGCCCTAACTAGGGCACAGCTCTACGCCTGACGGTTCTCAGTCAAAACACCGTCTTCCAGTGACCGGGCTGGGCTGGGTCAGGTGTCCATCTGTCCACCCACACAGGCTGGGCTGGCACACCCTAGGTCCGGCGGACGGTTGGCCGGCCCAGTGAGGGGGGCTGAGGGAGGAGGGGCATGCAGGGCTGGAGAGGGAGGGGCGTGGGGACACTCAGGCCTGGGCCAGGGGAGGGCCGGCCCCCGTCTGGCTGGACGGGAGCCCGAGCTGGGCACCAGGCCGGTGGCCGGGCCTGGCATGTTTGTGCGTTATCTGCACCTGGCCACCCAGCTCATTCAGTTTAGTTAAAGTAACCTCACGAGTGAGGCAACGGCTAGCATCACTCCCATGAGAAACGGGGAGGATGACGGGGGCAGTGCCCAACGGCGGAGCAGCCCCTCCTGTGTGGGACGAGCGGTCAGCACCCCGGCCAGGGGTCAGGAGTGACCATCTGGACGGCCAGCCCTGGTGGCGGCTCTGCAGGGGCACTCGCGGCCAGCCCTGGTGGCGGCTCTGCAGAGGCACTCGCGTCCGCTGTGGCTGCTGAGCCTGGCCTGGCGCCGTGGGTGGGATCTGTAGCTTCGTGGGCCCCCTTCCTCGTTAGCACATCCTGTGCAGACTCACATCTCGGGACACGCCTACTTTGTGGAGCATGTGGACATGCGACTGGCCCTCCGGCTTCTGGCGGGGCACAGGGAGCAGTGGGGAGCCCCTCGCAGGGTGGCAGAAAGGGAGGTGCCGAGCACAGCCCCGATGCGGCCTCAGGGGAGCACCGGCTGGACTGGGTGCAGAGGGCAGCGCCTCTGGTGCTCCCAGCACCCGCTCCTCGGCTGCCCCGGCCTGGCCCGGATTGCTGGGACACCTGGAGGGCTGGCCACGCCTCCCTCGCCTTCAGCGACCCCTGCTTTCCCCCGGATCTCACCGTCCAGTGACTGTCGTGCATCCCTGGGGCTCCTCTCTGGCTTCTGCCCCCCGAGTCACTTGGGGAAGAGATCCAGGCACCTTCCACCCCCAGCCCGGCACCACGATGGTGTGTGTGGGTGAGTGCACACGCGTACCCCACACGCGTGCACATGCTCACATGAGCACACATCTACACACACGTGCACACTCACGCGTGCACTGGCACGAGTACACCTACATCACTCCCTTGAGCGTGTGACGTGCTTTCTCGACCACGACACCGGTGAGGTTGGTGGGAATCCTCTTTTCCCTGGGCCATCGTGCGCTTTCCAGGATGGGCAGCGGGTGGGACTTGGGGTCCCAGGCAGCGTTAGATGGGGACCGCCAGCACAGGGCACACACAGCTGGCATCCGTCGGCACGTGAGGTTTTGGGGTCCGGCACCCAGGCTCTGTCCTGCGGCCGTCGCTCAGGAAGAGGCTGGCGGTCTGGCTCCAGAACCCTGGCTCTGCCCGCTGTGGAAGGCATTGGGGCTGTCTCGGCACCCAGGTGCCTCCTCCGTCCTGGGCTGGACATCGAGGTGTGGTTCAGTCGTGTGCATCTGTTTCCTGGTGGGCACTCGCGGCGTCAGACAGGAAGCAGTCTACTCCTCAGCCCCAGGGCATGCGTAACCTGTGTCTAAGTAACTGAACAAAAAGTCTCCGGAAACAATTCTTACCCTTGTAACATACAGCGCACGTGGCGTTTTCTAATTCATTAAAAGAAAGAGTTGCTACCCTTGTGTTGGATCCTCCATCCACTGATGGTTATGACCTGCAGGCCGGGAAGCACGGCCCTCGCCCCTCCCACCCCCGTCTGTGTGTTTCTGGTGGGGCTCACAGAGCGGCAGGGAGGGGCTGTGCCGCCCACACCCGCCCACGTCAGCCCCCGAGCGGGGCCTCAGCCCTCTCCTCTCCCGCGTCCCCATGAGCTCGTCAGATCATTGCAGCTGCCACTGAAGCATCTCTTCTGCATCCCGCCTGCTGTGCTGGGACCCTGGGGCTCTGGGGCCTCTTAGCACATCAGCGTCAGTGCATTTGCTGTGTTTGTTAGGCTGAGAGTCTCCCCGGTGAGCTGTGGACCCCAGGACGTGGCCAGGCCTGTCTGGGGCTCCGTTGTCTCTGCAGCACCTCCCGGGTGCTTGGCACTAGTAGGATGTCATGTGTGTTCACTGGACAGAAAGATGAGGGAGGGGAGGTGTGAGTGTCCCGGGGCTGCCATAACCCCTGTTCAGCGGCCGGAAGTCAGAGGTCAAGGTGTCAGTGGGGCTGGTTCCTTCTAAGGCCGAGGGAGAACCTGGTCCAGGCCCCCTCCAGCTTCTCTGCTCTGCTGGCGTCCTTGGCGCCCTGGACCTGTAGAAGCGTCACCCCATCTCTGCCCCATCTTCACATGGCGTCTCCCGGGAACGTGTCTATCTCCGAATGTCCTGTTTCTACAAGGACGCCAGTCCTACTGGATCAGGGCCTGGTCCTGCAGTGTGACCTCATCTTAACCAAATCTATTCACAAAGACCCCATTTCTAACAAGGTCACACTCCCAGGTACTGGGGGTTAGGACTTCAACACGAATCTGGGGGCACAAGTGCAGCCCTAACTGGACAAGAAGTGTGGTGGAGTCCTGGAAATCCCGGGGGCCGGCGTCCAGGCTGCGGGCCCCAGCTCTCCCTCAGGGCCTCTGTTTCTTCAGCCCCAACTCAACGCGTCCACAGTGAGTGCCGAGTCCTCCTGGCCAGGGGCTCACGTGCACGCAGGACCCAGCTGGCTCCCAAACCCGAATGCAGGAAGGGCGGTGGGCCGTCGAGGGGCCCCTCGAACGCTTTGCCCGCCTGTCCCAGCCCTGCGGGACTCGGAGCCCTCCTGGCCTCCCCTGAGCTACGGGGGCCTTACGCCCTGGCCTGCTCAGCCACTGGTCTGCCAGTCTGTCGACTGCTGCCGTGACGGGAGGCTGTGGGCCGGGCAGGAGAGGGTCTCGGGCCGCGGCCCGTCTGAGGCCCGACGGGGAAGGACTCTGTCTAAGCCCCCAGGCTGCTCTCGTGGCCGCGGGCCGGACTCGGTTTTGCTGAATGCTGGCCGGAGGCTACTCCCGCTGCCCCCGGGACCTGGGCCGTCTGCGTCCTCATCACGGAGGAGACTCCAGTAAAGCGGGTGCGGCCTCCGCGGTTTGTCCCTTCATTTCTGCTGCGTCCTGTCAGTTAGATGGGAGCTGCAGGCTGGGCGGCGGGGGCAGGGCACCCGAGGGCGTGAGCTCTGGGAGGCAGGGCAGCCAGACCCCTGGGAGCAGAGGAGGCCTGCGGCATGGGGCAGGGGAGAGGCCACGGGGAAAGGGTCACACGGCCCCATTCGGACTCGTTTCCTCCAATGGCGACTGGAGACAGGGTCGATGGCGGGGCCTGGGGCACCTGTGGCTGAGACGGGAGGTGTCCCCGGAGGGCGAACAGCTCTGTGGGGTGGAGGTGGAGGCGGAGGCTTGGGTGCGTGAGCCACACCCTCCCGGGGCGGGGATGGCAGAGAAGATGCCCCAGCGAGGCCAGTGCACACGTGCATCGGCGTCTGGTCGACATGAGTAGGATGGAGAAGCCGCCCAGGGACCCAAGGGGCCGGACGGTGGTCGGCCGGACGCTCAGCGACAGAAAGGGCGTTTGCGGGCGGGGGCAGGGAGAGGGGGCGTTCCCAGCGCCCCTCCCCGCCTGCCCTGTTGGCGCCGGGTCGCGGGCGACGGGCCTGTGGGAGGGGTCTTGGACTCGGCTGAGGCTCTAATCTCCCTCGTGCTCCCTGGAATCTCCCAGCCCTGCCTGGGAGCTTGAATCTCATTTTGTGCCATTTTAGTTTCAAAGCATTTTTTTCATTTTTGGTGAAAGTCTGTTGTTTTGCTAAAACAAGGAAGAGTTTCCTGATATGAGCCCAAACGCAGGGATGTGTTTTTCCATCAGAGAAGAGAAGGTCTAAGACTTTCCCAGCTGAAGAGCCTCAGCACAGAGAGCAGGTGTTTAAAGGCTGAATTCTAGACCTGGACCCAGAGACGTCACAGGGCAGCGCAGGGCTGGAGACCTCGGCCAGGCCCTCCCATCTCACCCGGAGTCACACCCATCAGTGGTGCAAGGGGATGGGGGCTTGGAGGAGGGGGTGTGAGCACTGCACTCGGTCTGCTGAGTGTAACGGGCCCTGCATCTACAAGGTTCTCAGAGCGGGGCCCACGGGAGCGGGGGGGGGGGGTGCCTTGGACCCTTGGGCGCCCATCCTCGCTGGCGTTATCCACTCCCTCCTTCCTGCCCAAGAGGCACTTCCTTCCCGGTCCTCGTTGGCTGCTACGGACACTTCACTGCACGGGCAGAGCGTCTCCCGGCCAAGGCTGCGCCCACATCTCCAAAGCCCTGGCCCCTGTATCCACGTGGGCACCGTGGATGCCTGCAGGGAGGCGTACCCGGGCCACGCCCACAGGGGGCGCGTCAGAGTGACGGGCGTCCCAACGCGCGCACAAGGTAATGGTGCTGTGGTCAGAGAGCGAAGGAACGGACAGCTTAGGGGTTCAAATAAATTTGCATTTCCAAAGTCAGATAGAGCCATAAAAGCAAACCATTAGCTGGATTAAAAACAACTTTTCTACATGCCAGCCGTAACCAGGAAGCATATTAGAAAACGTCAGCTCTCTGTCTGAGATACCGCTCAGAGCAGACGGAAACACCACCAGCCACACTCACCCAGGACTTCTCAGCACTTCCCACATTTTAACACTTTAACGCTTTTAATAGCCACCCAGGTGGGCAGGGGGAGGCACCTATGACAGGTGGGCAAACAGGTGGGCAGTGAGGACCCAGGCAGCGGCAGGACCAGTTATTCACCTGGACAGTCGGGCCAGCCCTGCCCTTGCCTCCCTCTCCCGCTTCGTCCTCAGAGAGCTGAAGTCCCCACCCAGGAGATAAAGGGTGAACCACCAGAGGGGGAGCCCAGGGTCACCCTCCGGCGGCTTCTCATTCAAGGTGATCATTTCTGGTGTAATAGAACATTTTAGAATTTACATTTAGTTTCTCTGTGTGCACAAGGCTTTAAAGATATCAGAGCATTTAATAGCTGATGGCTCGTAACACCATCTTTGAATACATTTATTGAAAACTGTTCCAAATATTAACCTTTGATCCCGGTGGGAAGGAGCTGGCCGACTGCGCTGCTGCGTAAATACAAACGCCAGGCGGGTTTTAACCCAGAGCAACGCCCTGTCTACACAACAAATGACTTGAAGCAAAGAACTCAGTTCTTGGAATAAGTAGAATTATTCAAATTCTAGGTAAACATCTTCAGCACCGAGTCAATGCTGACTTGGGTTTTAAGTTTTGTTAAGTAAATGCAAGCCAGCCTGCGCTGGGGGACGCAGTGGGGCCCCAGGGGGCTGGAGACTAGGCCGTTCTGGAGGTACCAGGCAGACTGGGGTGCTCGCTGCCCTACCCAGGGCGGGGCCCCGAGGCCTTTGACCCTGACCTGCAAGGGCCTGTCTCCCCGCACCCTGTTGTCTCTCTCTGTCTCTGACTTTCTGTCTCTCTCGCGGTCGCTCCCTCGCGCAGGTAAGATGCATACCTGAAACGCACGTTTCACAAAACAGACCTTGCCCTTCTTAGGTGCGCTGACTCTGATGTTTTCTATTTTGTTAAATTGAAAAAAACTCAAGGCAGACTCACTAAATTGGCATAGTCCAACGTTTCCCATTCTGTGTAATGACACCAAAAATTGTCTGCCGTGGCCCAGTGCAGGGGCGGCCGGGATCACCTGGGGCACCATTACCTAAGGCCAGGGGCTGGGCAGGTGGACTACCGTCTTTGGTTTTGTTTTCCTAGCTCTGGGTGGGCCTTCTGTGCTCAGTGGGAGGCCCCCGATCTGCTAGGAGGCTCTGTCAGTGGCGTTGGGGCCCTGGGGGTCCTTGGGGGAGGAGGGGAGCAGGAAGGTCCCCCGAGGTCGGGGCGTGGCAGCATCTTCCACAGGGGACCATGGAACACAGGACTTGCTAATTAAGTGTCTCAAAAAAAGTGACCTTTTCCTGCTGTCAGTGACCAGGAGACAGGTAAAGATGCTGGTCAGGTGCGTCTATAGAGATTAAGGGAGAAGTTGTGGGGCAAAACCAAAGAAAGCCAACTACGGAGGAATCTGTTTACCCTTCTAATCACCTATTTCACTGTTGCCAAACCTTTATTAAAATGCTTCTCTCAAAGGAAAAATCACACGGCTTTTCTGGGCTTTAACACCCAGATTTTGTGTCTAAAGGTCGCTGGGTGAAGAGTGTGAATCTGATGGCAAAGTGCGGTGTGGACAGAGGGACCGAGGCCTCCCATCAACAGAATTAGGGTACGGGCGGCCTCCTCCTGCCCAGGGAGCTGGCTTCTGCACCAGGTTAGTGTGGAAAGAAAACACTTCTTCGGGTGTTTCAAAATTGACACGTTTCACTTGTATTAAAGAACCTGACCTCCCCTTGGAGAACAGATGCCAAACACAGCATTCAGATGGCTACTGGGGTGTGTGAGACTGGACCAGAATGGTAGACCTTTACATGTAATACAGGACCTTCCACCATCTGTGTTTCCACCCATCCACCTACCTGTCCATCCACCCAGGTACACACCATCTACCCATCCACCCACCCATCCATCCACCCACCCATCCATCCACCCATCCACCCACCCATCCATCCACCCACCCATCCATCCACCCACCCATCCATCCACCCACCCATCCACCCACTCATCCATCCATCTACCCATCCACCCATCCACCCACCCACCCATCCACCCACCCACCCATCCACCCATCCACCCACCCACCCATCCACCCATCTACCCACCCATCCATCCACCCACCCACCCACCCACCCATCCATCCACCCATCCACCCATCCATATACCCATCCACCCACCCATCCACATACCCATCCATCCACCCATCCACCCACCCATCCATCCACCCATCCACCCACCCATCCATCCACCCATCCACCCACCCACCCACCCACCCATCCACCCACCCATCCATCCATCTACCCATCCACCCATCCACCCACCCATCCATCCACCCACCCACCCACCCACCCATCCACCCACCCATCCACCCATCCATCCATCTACCCACCCACCCATCCACCCATCCATCCATCTACCCACCCACCCATCCACCCATCCATCCATCTACCCACCCACCCATCCATATACCCATCCATCCACCCATCCATCCACTCACCCATCCATCCCGTCATCCATCCACTCACCCATCCATCAGTCCACCATTCCTCCACTTACACATTCATCATTCATCTATCAATCTAACCACTTGCTCATCAGCCCTCCATCCATCCATTCATCCCTCCCTCCGTCATCTGTCCATTCATTGTCTACACACCCATCCATCCATTTTCTACCCCTCTTCCCTCACTCCTTTCTCCATTTCCTCCTTCTATCCATCCATCAATCCACCCGTCCACCAACCACCCATCTATCCATCCACCTAAATACCCATCCATTAACTCATTCATCTGTAAATATAAATTGAGTGCCACTGTCTACTGTGTACCAGGTCTATTTAAGACAATGGCAGAAGCGAAGGAGACCAGCTCAGCCCCTGCTCCCAGGGGAGCTCCTGCTCAAACTGGGGGGGGGGGGGCAGTGAGCGCTCTCCATTCCATGGGACACCTGCTGGGGAGGCCTGGGGACAGTGGGCGATCAAGGAGCACTGAGCAGGGCAGAACCCAGAAGCGGGGCCAGAGAAGACTTCCAGAGGTGGCGTCCAAGCATAATGATAAACAACGGAGCTCTCCTCTGGGCTGTGACCAGAGCTGACTGGTGTCTAGAAGGACCTCTTTGGCCAGGGTGGACAAGAGATCCTTAGGGACCAAAGGCAGGGAGCCACTCGGGACTCTGCTGTTGTCTCCCCAGAAGAGGCTCTTGGGCTGGGCAGTAGCAGTGGTCAGACCACATGGCTGGAGTCTGGACACCTGGGGAGACTGCAGGGGAGCTGACCAGGCAGGTGAGGGCTTGAGAGAGAGGTGGGACAGATGGGGGCAGGAGGGGGTGGCGCGCAGCCAGCGGGGGCCCTGGGGTGGGTCTGGGTTAAGCCCACTGGACCTGGGAGGGGCTGTGCTTGCTCTTGGCCAGGGAGAGGTGAGTGAAGGCAGGTTCTCAAGGTGGGGGGGGGCCCGAGGCAGCCTCCGGCACAAAACGACATCGAGCAGGAACCTGGCCGTTTTCCCATGGGTTTCTTTTATTGTTGGTGACGACCACACAAGAGGCCACTGTGAGACAGACGGACGTGGACAACACGAGTGCTCAACGCTCCTGGGAAGGACAGGGTGGGCCCGATTCCTCTCGCGCTCCGGTCCGCAAGCTGGTTTCCCCTGAGCGGCCGGTTCCACAGGCCTGGGCCGAGGTCCATTCGCGGGGATGGCCGAGGAGCCGCCGTGGGCCTGTCTGGCAGTGCCTCTCCTGTGGCCCAGCAGCCCGTGCTTGGACTGCGGCCGTGCTCCCTCCAGGACGGCAGTGCTGGGAGCATTTCTCAGCTGAGGGTCCAACACCCTCGCCAAGGACCACGGGAACGTCAGCAAACAGATTTCAGAAACCAGCCCTGCGTTCTGAGAACTGGCTTTGATTCCCATGTCAATACGATTCTAAAAGCCGTTCCCTGAGGAAACAAGTGCTCTTCCTGACGTGACACGTGCCTCAGAGAGAATTCCGGCGGGGTCTCCCTCCCAAGACTGCGGGGCTCCAGGCTGCCACCTCGGGGGCTCTGCGTGGTCGGGGACCGCCACGGGGGACGCACTCCTGCTCGTGCCAAGCTCACTTTCTCCGTGGCTGGGGGTCCACGTCGGGCAGGAGTGGTGGCAGCCCACATGCATTTTATGGAGTTTTCTTGTAGCTACAAGGAAATAAACAGCACCCCCATCTCACACCCGGGCCCTGGCCCTCCGTGGGCTCTGAGCAGACCTGTGTGATGTGGGGACACGTGGTCCCACTTCGTCACCTTTCGTATGGCTTCCGCCATTTCACCTCTGCACAATTAGGCAAAATACGGCACTCGGTATTTTTAATACGAGCAAAACAAAAGATCCCAGAAGCTATCGTGAGCGCTGGGATTCTCAGAGAATCCGTAATCTATAATTATCGTATATCTCCTGCACACGTGGGTGACAGCAAGCTGTGGGCTCCAGGGGGCCCTGGGGTGGGCACGGGAGAAGGGAGCAGCTCTAACGCACAGAACACGACTCAGACGTTTCTACCTGTGGGACGGGCACAGACTAGGGAAGTTACACAGTGACACGGCGGACAGAGGGTCGTCTCTCCGTGGCACAGAGGGTGTGACCAGTCAGGGGAAGGGCTTGAGTGTGTCCGGCGAAGCAGAAGGTGCAGCATGGGAGCAGCCCTCCTTTCTCTCAAAACTCCGATTTCCCTTCCTCGTTGCCTCTGTCCTGCCGTGGACGGTGCCCTGCGGGTCTCCTTCCTCCGCTCCCCTCTACACCACGAGCCAGTGGCGGAGCTGGAAAGAAAACAGGGCTTATTCAGACGTGAAGGGAGGAGCTCCTTGGATAAAAGCCGCTCCTGGGCCGGCGGCCCGGCTTGTAGCTGGGAGATCCCTGAGCCCAGCGGGCGGCTGGGGGCCCAGCACTGCTCCTGGGGCACCACAGACCTGACGCCTATGGAGACAAGTCATCACTTCACGAAGAGATGTTGTCGGCGGGCACAGTGGCCTCGAGGGGCCAGAGCGGGGACCAGCGGCCTCTGCCATCCCTGGCCAGTGTGGCATCAGCTGCTGGGCAGACACTAGATGCCAGCGTGCCTGGGCTGGTCCAGAGCTCTCGCCTACTGGCTCGCACGTGACCTGCGACGCCCCTGGCCCCCTGGGGCCTCTGATCCCGACCCAGTGGAACCCTGCACCCCGTGGAGTGAACCCTGCACCCCGTGGAGCTGTCTGCTTTGTGTGACCCTGTGGGTGGGGGATGAGGCCTCGTTCACCGCTCGGGGAAGGGTGAGACGGACGGGGCCCTATTTAGTTGTCCACAAATGTCATCACCTGTTATCACCCAGCTGTTAGTTCAGCTTAGTTTTGAGCACAGGCCATTCGATCGCACTAAATGGCAAGGACTGTGTTTTGTAAACATTTCCAGACAAAGACGGGCAGGGCTTGTTTCTTACACAGCCACACCGGGGGGTAGGAAGATGCTGCCTCCGGTCCCACCGCAGGGCCCTCCGTCACCACGGGGAGAGCCTGCTTAGGACACACCCACACAGCAGCCAAAGGGCCGCCAGAGGGCAGGGCTTGACCAGGGACGCCCCAGACCAGTGCTGAGGCCGGGGGGGGGGGGGGGGGGGGGGGGGGGGCCACACCTGGGGCCCCAGCTGAGACCCGCCCCCGGGGGTGAAGTGGCCCTGTGTCCTGGCCACAGATGAGCCGAAGGCGACCTTCTCAGAGGAAGGTGTGCTTACGGGGCCTCTCAGAGTCCCCACAGGTGGAGATCAGGCCGTGATGCTGCAGCCAGAAGGGCAGAAGCACAGGTAGCAGCCACCCCGGGCGGGTCGGCAAGAACCGGAAACTCCAGTTCAGATCCCCGCGGACCAGAGAGGTTGTGTGGTCCTCAGATTACTGGGCAGCTGGGTAAGAAATGGTTTAAAAAGCGATAGATGCCACGCACGGTGCTGCACAGTTCCAAGGCCAACTGCTGCTTCCAGACACGTGAACAACGTAACTGTCGGTGAAGGGGGACACAGGAAGGGGGTACGTGACGGAGACGTGTTTCCATAACTGCACACGTGACACTTCCATGTGCAGCGTCAAAGTGAACGGCCACAGCTACAGACAAAGATATTTCTGGTCCAGATGGAGTAATGGGGACTGAATATATTCCACCATCTGACACAGCTTAAAGTGAACAAAATATATATAATAGTGGGTTTTCAGACACAGGAGGCCAGACGACAAAGGACAGATTCCCCGAGGGAGACAAGCAGGGGGGTCTGTCCAGCTGCCCCATTGCGGCCTCGAGGGGCTATCTAGGCTTCAGCGGGGGAGGGGACGCCCAGGTGGGGCAGCGAACCCCTGGCCTGATGAGCTGGGGTGAGCGCTGGGGAGCCCAAGGTGGCTGGAGTTCACAGGATGGAGCTGCAGAGGGGCGAGTGCGGCACTGAGCCCTGGGCACGTGCACAGGGACCCGAGGGTTCAGCTGAGCATTCAGGGCACTCGAGGCCGGAGACACCCTCCCGGCAGGATTCGGGAAATGTCTCTGAAACTCACAGGACGGGAGCTGTGCCCGCCCCGCAGCCAGGCTGGAGCATCTCCTGGATCTCGGGGCGGCGGGTAGAGTGTTCACCAAGGTCTTGCACCAGCATTGGAAACCGCCCCCCACTAAATGCCGCTCTGGTCCCACCTAGCAAGTCTTAAAAGCCAAGTCCCCCAAAGATCAAACTGTCTCCGAGTAACTTAATGACGACCCAGAACAAAGCTTAATAATACGTAAAGGAGCACAGATACATCCAGCCTCTAACAAGGTAAAACTCACGACAGCCGGAATCCAATTAACAATGACGATGTGTGAAGCAGCAGCAGAATTCAACCCCTTATGAGAAAAGGCAACTGACGCTGACCCGGAACAGACACAGATGCTGACACTGGCAGATGAGGGAATTACACAGTGATTATAACTGCAGTCCACATGTCCAAAAAGGTAAGTAGAGGCACGAAGGACATAAAAAGACCCAGCGTGAACTTCTAGAGATGAAAACTACAAGGTGTGAAATGATAGGTGTGCTGGATGGGATTATTAGCAGATTAGACTTTGCAGAGGAAAAAAATTAGTGGACTAAACAAAAGCAACAGAAAGCATGCAAAATAAAATACACAGAGGGAAGAGAATGAACGTGGCCTAAAATATGTGTAACTGGAGCCCATGAAGGGGGTGGGACAGAAAAAAATGGAAGAAATGATAGCCCCAAATTTCCAAATACACTGAAAATTATGAACCCACAGTTCCAAAAGGCTCAGTGGACTGTGGGTATGAGAAGCATGAAGTACGGTGCTGTAACCGTGCACAGTGGAGAAATGAACCCAAAGACTCAGGCAGCGTGATGCCCTTTCAATAAATTAAAAAACAACTGAAACCAAACAGTCTACTTTTCAGGAATAGAGCAGTACCTACAGATGCAACAAAACTGTGCAGCAGAAAATGCATGGGAAATATTCAGCTAGACTGAGATGGTGTTGATTTCAGGGGCAGGAGGGTGGCAGACACGGAGGTAGACGTGAGTTACTATCAAGGTGGACTTTTGTACGGTTGTTCACAAGGGTTTATTTTGTTATGTGGTTAAATAAATGAAACACAGGCACGGGTGGACTAATGTACGATGGTGCACCCGGACACAAAACCTAAAAAGACACCTGAAAGAGTGTGAGACCCGGAGGAGCCAGGGAAGCCTCATGTGGCAGAGCCCAGGACGGAAGCAGAGAGGCAAGGGGCAAGATTTAAGTAGGGTTGCAAAATTCCCAGAACTCACAAAAAACATGAATTTACAGACCCTGGGCACACAAGAGATGCCGGGAGGAATAAGTAAATAAAACTACTTATAATAGCTTTGCAATAATATAAATAAAAGAAATCTATGCCCAGACACATCGCAGGGGAACTGCAGCACCAAATGCAAGGGAAGCTGGAACGGGTCCGGGGACCCTGCCCCATGGGGCCATATGTCTCAGCAGGAAGGACTGCAGGGCTGCAGGTGGAGAACCAACATCTTCAAAATGCTGAAAGACCATAACTTGATCGAGAGCCACATGCCTGTGGAAACTCTGTCATAAATAAGGGCAAAGTAAACACATTCACAGACACACAACAGTGAGGAAGTTTATTAAGACACCCCCTTAAAGGAATGTCTGAAGGATGTTTCTTCGAAAGGCAAGAAAATGGTCCTCAAAGGAAAGACGTATATGCCAAAAAGTAGAGTGAACAAATGAACACTGGACATGCACACTTGTCCAGGGAAGTTTCTGGACAAAATAACAACAATAATAATAGTGACTAAGTTGTGGGTTAAAAATGACATAAATGGAATATTGGACAATAATAGCTTATTAATCTGTAGGAGGAAAATTTAAGTCCTTGTCATATTCAGGATGGGGGTTCAGATAATGTTTAACTTTATACTTAAAGTGAAATATGCATGGTACAATTTCACAAACAACTATGAAATGAATAGAATAAAGTATATAAATTCCAAACAGAGAGGAAAGAGTAGAACAAGAAAAAAAAAAGACCAAGAAATCAATCATAAAAGGCAATAATAAGGTGGAAAAATAAACGTTAAAAAATGGAACAGGGTTAAAAAATAGAAGAAGGAAGCCCAACTGTACAACAAATATAAATGGATTAATCTGCCCAGTTGCCAGACTAAAGCATTCCAGTGTATTCGAGGTTTGCAAAAGACACCTAAATGTTAAGATGATTGCAAAATTGGAAGTTAAAAGATCACAAAAGACATTTCAGGTAAACTCGAAAGAAACCTAGTGCAGCTGTAGTCACCTCAGACAAGAAGGACTTTAAGAGCAAAAACACAGCAAGGGAGCAAGGATCGGCCAAGGAGATGTGATCATTCTGAACCCATAACTGTCCCAGAAAACAGGCTCAGAGTAGATACAGCAAAACCCAGTAGAACTACAAGGGAAAATTGGACAAATATGCTTTCAAGGTCAGATATCCCGTAAATATCTACTGATTACTGATGGTTAAACAGAGCTAAAATGTGCAAAATTGTGAAAGATTTGAACAACGCAGTTACAAGCTCAATCTAATGGACAGAAGGAGAATTGCATGTCAACAACTGGAGAATACATCTCATCTAAAGATACACGTAGCACTTATGAAATTTGATTAGGTACTTGGCCATAAAGGAGTATCAATACACTCCAAAGAATGAGTAAAAAGGTGTCTGAACACAATGCAATTAATTTAGAAATCAATAACAAAAAGATAAATGAAACATCCCCATATATTGGGGAATTTAAAGGCAGACTTCTAAGCATGGGTGGAAGAAGTCACAATGAAAATTGAAATACGCTTAGAACTAAATGATACACAAAATGCTATGTTAAAAGTTGTGACATATAGCTGATTCACTTTGTTATACAGCAGAAACTAACACAACACTGTAAAGCAATTATACTCCAATAAAGATGTTAACAAAAATGTCTAATTATAAGAAAAAAAAAAAGTTGTGGAACACAGCCAACAGGGTATTTTGAGGGAAATTCTTAGCCTTGAATGCTTATGTTAGAAAAGAAGAAAGGTTGAAAATTAATGATCCATGGTCTAAGTTAAGAAGTCAGTAAATGCATGACAGAGTAGACCAATGAAAGTAGAAGGGAGAAATAATGACAGCTGAAATGAACGAGACAGAAAGCAAAGCACAAGCAGAGCACCCTGCAACCAAGTCGCGAGCCTTCGAACTGCACAAGGGGAAGTTCTCTGTCCCAATAGGCCCCCACCTCCGCCCCTGCCTAAAATCATGCCCCTTACGCAGCTTTTGAGTCAGAGTGTCCACGCCCTGGAAGGGCTCAGCTGTGCAGCATTCACAGCTGACGCTGGCGTCCTGACCACGCACCTCGCTCTGGGGTTGGAGGAGGGTCACCCACCCAGGTCGCCTCCGCCCCCAGCCAGCGGCGGGGAGAGTGGCACTCACCGTGAACTGGCGCACCTCCCCTCTGTCCACCCGCTCGTGCTCCTTCTCGGGCGTGATGGCGTAGGCCAGCTTCTAGAAGACAAGGAGCAACTGTGGGCGCCGGCCCAGCCTCAGCGGGGTGAACGGGCCCTGGTCAATGGCTGTCGACGTGGGAGCTGATGGCTTGGGTCTCCTTAGACCCTGGAGCAAAGTCCAGCCCAACTCGAAGTAGCCACTACTGGAGGAGGCTCATCTCCACGTCAAGCTCACGGTGGGCCCTGAGCAAAGGCGCCCTCCATCTCTTCCAGGAATCCCGGCATCAAGATGTGAGGTGGAGGGACCCCTGTGCCCAACCCACCCACCTCCTCCTTCATAGGTGATGCAGAAGCTTGCCCGAGCGACTGCGAGGCCCAGAGCCACTCCCAACCCACACGGGGGTGCCCGCCTGGGGATCCCGCTGGCCCTGCTCAGCCCCACGTGGACTCGGTCCCAGGAGAGGGTGGGTCCCCTGCTTCCACCCCCACCCTCAGACCACTGCCCTTCCACCTGCACTGCACGCCGTAGACCATGTGTGCACACACACAGAGACACACACGGGCAAGTACGCTCGTGTATGTGCCCACGTGAGGACACACACACACCAAGACAGGCACACACAGGTGCGCGCACACACACACAAAGACAGGCACACACAGGCGCACACACACACAAAGACAGGCACACGCGCACACGCACACGCACACACGCACGCACAGGCACAGCCCATCCCCACACCAGCCCACGTGTCTCTGGCATGATCACCGGCCCCTCCAGCCCCTCCTGCTGGGCAGAGATGAGCAGGCGGGAGCAGGCCTGGGACAGGGACACCCGCCTGACCTTGTTGGTGGCCTCACAATCGGGGGCGGGGGGAAGGGCAGGCGAGGGAGACCCATCCAGATACACACCTCCCTCGAGGAGCCGGGCAGGCTGCAGAACTTGTAGGCAGCATAGATGGGCACCACGGACATGGAGGACGCAGCGATGGTCCAGCCCAGCGCGTTGGCCCACTCGGGGAAGATGTAGCCTCCGTAGTGCGGGGGCCGGAAGGTCGCGATGCTGACCACGACCACAAACTGAAACCGAGGGACGGGGTCAGGGGCGGCTGGGGGCAGGGGTGCCAAGCGGGTGGCTCCGGTGGAGGGCCCCCCGCACAACGGGACTAGGCCGTGAACCTGGGCAGCGGGCGTCTGTGTGTACTCTGCAGACCGGGGCCGCTGCGGGACGGGGCGGGCGTGCTTGGGGGGCACACAGCCCTCCAGTTCTTAAGTCTGATGGGTGGGGATTCTCTCGCTGTCCCTTGTACACCTCACAGGTTGCCACGCGGGGAGAAGCAGGACACCTGGCTGGTCTGGAGGTCGCATGCCCCAGGCTGCTGGGTAGCTGGAGTGACCAGCAGCCCCTGCAGGTTTGGAGCAGCTCAGGGAGCTTGGGGCTTGAACCGGGAACCTCACCCCCACTCCGCCTCCTCTCTCACGGGCCCTTGGGGTGGAGGGGGCGCTGCCCGAGGCCCCTGCCCCATCTGTGGACACCCTGGGTGCCGCTGGGCTGGCTGGGCAGGAGGAGGGCCAAGGTCACGAGGTGCTCGCCGGCCTGGGCTCTGCACTCAGAGCTGGAAGGCCGCTGAACGGCTGCCTGGGGCCACCAGACAGGGCAGGCAGTTCCAGCTTCGCGAGCCGTCGGGGCTCGGTCACAGCCACCAGCCCTGAGGTTGTGGTGTGGATGTGTGGGTGGACCAGCACGGCCCTGCTCCAACGCAACAGGCGGTGGGCGGACCTGGCCGCAGGCCCGAGCTTGCAGACCCCTGGCCTGGATGACAGCAGCTGCTGGGGAGCCCTGGGGGCCGTGCTGTCACGGAACCTGAGCGGCTCCCGTCCGGCCTCGCATCTGAGCACCCGTCTTCCCAGGTTCTAACCCTTCTCTCGGGCCTCCAGGCAGAGGTCAGCTGACACCCTCCAAGCACAGGGGACGAGCAGGGCCTTAATCGGGTGGGAGCCCTGCCTCGCATGAATGGTTTCTCAGTGGCTCCAGTCGGGGGGGATCTTCAGGAGACCAGAGGATGTGGGGGCCAGCCTGCCCTCCTGCCTGAGCCCGGTGACCTGCTGACTCCCGCCCGTGGAGACCCTGGTCCCCGGGCAGCACCGAGCCCCTCCCCCAGCATCAGGCGTGTGTGGCCCCTGCTGGACCGGGTGGCGGGGGAGCGGGGAAGAGGGGCCTCACCAGGAGGAAGCAGGGGCTGATGAACTTCCAGCACAGCCGCCAGTAGAGGCTGGGCCGCTGCCCGGTCATCTGTTTGATGTCGTCGCTGAACTGCCACACGCCTGTGGGGAGGTGGCCAAGCAGGCGGTCAGCACGGCACCTGCCCGAGATGCGGGCCCCGCCAGGCCCTTACCAACCCCGGGCCACCCCCAGCAGACCTGGAGCTCGGGCTGCACGCTGGTGCCCAGGCCGCCCCACCCAGCCGCCCCGGGGTCTTGCTGACCCGGGCCCGATGCATGTCCCCGTGGTGACACTGGGATCACCGATGACCCCAAGGGGGCCTGTGGGGCCTCCGCCCTCCTCCCATCTCAGGTCCTCCTCCCTGTGGCCCACGGCCATCCGTGCTTCCCCTCTGTAATCACTTTTTGCATTTACAAAAATCATAAAATATATAACATATATAAAATAAAATGTATACAACATAAAACTTACCAATTTAACCGTTTTTAGTGCACAGCTCAGTGGCATCAAGCACATTCACACTGTTGTGCGAGTACCACCACCGTCACCTCCAGAACCTTCTCATCCTCCCCACCTGAGATTCTGTCCCCATTAAATGCTTGCTCCCCACCCCCTCAGCCAGCCCATGCCACGCCCCCATCCCACTTCCTGTCTGTGAACCTGACTCTTCCGGGGACCTCACGGGACTCCTACAGGATCTGTCCTTCTGTAACTGGCTTATGTCACCGAGCATGGTGTCCTCAAGGCTCCCCCATGCCGTAGTGGCATGTGTCACAATGTCCTTTCCGTTTATGTGAACGTCTTTTGTAAGGAAAGCTACTTCTAGAAGCTCCGTGTGCCACAGCTCTCTCCAGATCTTACAGTGATTTCTCTTGCCCTGAGCCTGGCCTGGCCTCTGGTCATGTGACAGCAGCTGGTTGGCCGAGTCTGTGCCACATGCGGGGACACAGCAGAGCTACACCGCCGTGCAGAATCCCCTCTTCACACTCCAACCCCACCAGCAGATCCCGGACTCGGACCCTGGAGGAGTGGGGTGGAGGGGGCTGACCCCAAAGGCCAGCAGAGACGGGCGTGTCCGCCAGGCCCCTCGGGCCCTCAGGCAGGTCCAGGGCGGGCCAGCCCGTCCTCAGGGACCTGGGGGCACAGAGGTGGGCGCGTTCTGGGTGTGAGCTGCCGTCCGGAGAAACAGTGTGACCTCTGTCTTCGGAGGCTTCGGGGAGCACCCGGTCCCTGCAGGGCCAGCCTCCCTCCGTCTCCGCCAGCCCCACGTTCGTGGCTGTGGGATACGTTTGAAGCACTTTCTCTCCTTCTCTGAGGTTTTATTTTGGGGTGGGGAGATTATGACTTAAAGCTACAGGCAAGTATTGATTCCAGGTGCCAATGAAGGCACAGAGAGCTCGATATTTCCCTTTTCTGTAGCAAAGTAACTACAATTGCGAGAGTTCTTGGAATATGGACTATTTGCCAGGTTAAGCCTCTCAAAGCTAGAGTGCTTTTCAGGTTGTAATTCCAGGGCCGAGGCAGAGACCGTGACCCCCTCGTGTGACAGCAGGGCTGCTGCGACGCTGCGGTTCCTGAACAGCACAGACCTGGCTTGGGCTGCGGCACGTACACGTGCAGAGGCGTGTGCCCGTTATCGCGAGCTTTCACTGCAAACTCCCCCAAGGATACCTGGCCAGGAGAGCTGAGCGGCCCCATGACCCCAGGTCACAGGAAAGAAACGGAGAGAGAGCAAGGTGGGCCCGGGCAGCAGGCTGGAAAGGGCACAGCGTCTGCAGCTGTCAAACCTACAGCAGGACATCCCGGGAAACATGGCAGGCGCCCCAGCAGGGGCCGGGGAGCACGGCTGCAGGCGGGGCTGCGCCTCTTCCAGGGGCTGCCTGCTGACCAGCAGGCCCCTGGCCTCGAGGGGCTCCCAGGCCTAATCCACGAATGAGCGCTGGACCAGGGCGGGGGGTGGTCTGGAGTCCAGGTGGTGCTGTCCGCGCAGGGTCAGGAGCTCTGGCCTGACGCTGAACAGCGGCTCTCTGAACACCACCGTCACCCCTCCCGTCAGCTGAGGGCCTTAGTGCCACGTCCCCAGAAAGAAGCCCACTCAGCCTGTTCCCCTGCCACCTCGGTGCTGAGACCTCGCCTCCAGCACCAGCCAGTGTCCCAGCGTCCTCACAGATCCTTCCTCCTCAAGAACCAGCAGCGTGATTATGTGGCCACCCCGAGAGCTCTGACCGCAGTAAGGATTTCGGGCTGCCGTCCAGGCTGTCCTCACTGATCCATGGAACCGCTGGCCACCAAGCCTCCTCTGTGATGTGTGGTGACCACAGAGCAGGGCAGCTTTGCCAGAAAGGAAGCAGCACAGCGACAAAGCCCAAGGACGCCGGCCCGGCCGGTCACAGTGACGGCACAGGGGCTGGGTCTTTGCGGTTGGAGCACACCAGCCCCCCGAGGGAAGCTCCGTCCTTACCGTAGAACCAGGCCACCCCGATGACCTCCATGAGCACCCCGAAGAGGATGGACGTGCCGGCCGCAAAGTGGTCCAGCAGCGTGAAGACATAGATGCCACCCTAGGAGAGAGGGGAGCGCCTGCTGAACTCGGGGTGCCCGGTGTGGCACGCCTCGCCCACGAAGGTGTGCTCTCCAAAGTATACACCTGGCCTGCAGTTTCAGCTGACAGACAGCTTCTAGCTTACTCCCTAGACAGTGTTATTTGAATCAGTAAAATTCAGTCCACAAGCAGCTTAGGGACCCATCTATTCCGAAAAAGAAAAACTCCTCTCCTCCCCAGCAATTAGGGATGAAGGCAAAGCAAATGCCAAAGTTGGCAGGGACTCTGTGAGGGAGGGGACCTGGGTCCTGCATCTCCCCGACAGGCCTCCCCTGAGCCTCCTGGCCCACAAACCCACGGGCTCTTCCCAGGGAGCTGTCCAGGTTCTGAAACACTCCAGACCAAGTGCTCAGGCACCCAGGGACCGCGTGAGACCATGGCGACTCTGAGTGACCGTGGCTCCCTGCGTGTGTTCAAGGCCACCCCGAGTGTGACCACAGCCACCCATGTATTACGGGTCACGGGTTGTTTGGAGGGGTGCAGCCCTCGGAAATGCTGTGGTTCTGTCTGGTCTGACAGCAGTAACCATTGCTGCCCAACACCAAATTCTAATGAGACATCGTCAGGCGGGCGAGCGCAGGTACGCAGGTACGTACGTTGGTGACGCAGAAGAGGGAGAGAAGGAAGGTTGCCAGGACGATGACGAGGGTGAAGAGCTCCCGGTGCCTGTGCAGCAGCTGGAACTCATCGATGAGCCCGGTGATCACCGACTCCATCCCGCCCATCTGCAGCGGACACAGGGCAGAGGAGCGCTGGGGGCGGGGCCGGCGCTCTGCACCCCGCCTAGGCCGCCATTCGGGCAACGCAACGGACGCGCACAGTCAGGAGCTGCACGGTGTCCGGGGTGCAGAATGCACCCTCGGCACGGGCTGCTCTGGAGACGCGGCCACTGGAGAGGGAGGACCTGGGTAGATGCCCTGTTCCCTGGTGAGGATTTGCCAGACGGGGGTGGAGCGCTACGTGGCCCTCGTAATACCATCCCCTGCGTCGCCACGAAGGCTCAGCTCTGCTGGGCTTTTCTAAGCAAGTGTCTGCCCCACAAGCACAGCTTAGTTTCGCTCCCGGGGAGGACCTGGCGTGGCCACTGGCCATGTCCTCACCGATTAAGCCCTCCTGACTCTCAGTACTGTCGTGACGGGGTGTCGCCCACGAAACCCGGCCAGCTGGGGAGCCTCCCTGCCCTGCGCTGCTGGGACCGCCTCCTCCAGGAAGTGCTGACTATGGGAGTCACCGCCAAGGCTGTGCCCACCCAGTGGGCAGGTGACAAGGCTGACGGGGAGACGGAGGTGGAGGGCTACGGCGCGTGGCCAGCAGTCACACGGTGGGGATCCGTGGGCCTCCGCACTTCCCAGGAAGCTCGGATGAACGTGGGGCCTGAGGTCCCGGCTGGCGGTCCCAGCAGGCCACGTGGAGGAGTAGCCCGAGGAAGTCCGCCTGCCGAGCCAGCGCCCATGCGCCCGCAGGGCCGCCACAGGATGCTCAGAGGGCCTGGCTGCAGCCTCCGCTTCCCACCCCGCACGGGCACCCTTCCTCCTGGCGGCTGAGGGGCAGGGAAGGCGTGAGTCAGGCTGCCGGGGCCCTGTGTGTCCCGTCGCCCCGTTGCCTCGTCTTCCTGCACGGCCCTGCTGCCCCCGGCCCTGTGCCTGTGTGTTTAGGACTCTCAGGGGGCTTGCTGTTCCCCCCCCACCCCCAGGGGAAGAAGAGGGGCGAGCTGGTCCGAAGCCTCCTTGCCAGTTACTGTGGGACCCTGCCTCCCACGCAGGGGCTCTGTGCAGGCACGGGGGTTTGGGAGACCCGCAAGGGCATCCGGGGCCGGCCCGGCCCTGTGAGGGCTGGCTGTCACTGGCGGGCCCACGGCACGCGGAGCGCCGAGGTCACTCACGGCGCTGTCGATTCCCAGGGTGAGTAGCATGACGAAGAAAACCACGGCCCAGACGGAGGACAGCGGGAGCGTGGCAAGCGCCTCGGGGTAGATGACGAAGATCAGCCCCGGCCCTGAAAGCAGACCCCGCCGTTGCTTCCCGCCACCCCCAGCTCCACCCCCGCCCGGAGACCACAAAGCCCTGCCCACGGCCTTCTTTCCGCCCTCCTTGGAAAGTCCTCCCTCCTGGAAGTCAGGGCCCAGGACTCTGGAGAATGGAAACTGGATCCATGGGAGGGAGGGCCTCTGTTCTGTCCCCTCCAGCCCCCCCGACCGCCTCCCGGGGCTGTGCGGGCCCTGGGAGAGGAGGGGGCACAGCCAACGGGAAGAGGGTGGGAGTGGCTTCCAGGGGCCCTACCCTTTATCCCTCCAAGCACTCGGGGCGCCTCCTGGTTTGTCTCTCGTGCCTGTCGTGGACACACGTGCGCTGCCCACACGCTCAGGCATGCTGTGGTCCACGTAGCCCACACTGTACACATTTTTCTGTGCCAACGTATTACTCTGAGTATCATCTCTAGAAACCACGTACTGTTACGTGGTTTGGAGACGGGGCGGACAGACCCCTCCAAGACTGCGGTGGGAAAGCTGGGGGCTGGGGTGAAATCTCAGCAAGTGTTCCCAAAGTAAAAAAGATGCCCACAGGAAACCGCTAGTTGATCATTTTCACGGGTAACCTAAAAAGATGCGCCACGTAGCTCCCGGGCACGGGCTGCCGAGCACTTGATCACGGAGGTGTGACAGCGTTTCTGGTTCCCTCGTCCTCAGCGGGGCCTGTTCGGGTGCCAGCTGTTAGGAACAGGGCACTTACTGATCCTTCTAGAGGAACAAAGGCCAGAGCCAGGGTCCACCCCCCAGGGTCTCTTAGGAGCCCTGGTGTCAGGCCTGTGCTCTGCGATTCCCAACCCCACGGAAGGAGCAGGGTTTCCGGTGTGGAGCGAAGGGGTGGCTCGTTTGAAAAGCTCCACAGTCTAAATGCCACAAACCCAGGAAGATATAACCATGTGCTCGGCCGAACGTAAGCGCAACATCCTCACCTTTCATTTCTGTTCTCGGGTTAACATTTCACCCTGTTTTCTTGAGAATTAGAGCCATAAATGACATTTACTCTGCTTGTCACGGAAATGCATAGAATACATTCAGCTGACTTCAGGGGTTAATGGAGGTTCTTGCAAACTATTGCTACTTACCATAATAAAGGGCAAAAGAGCGGTGGAAATGCATAAATGCAACAGAGTAAATTTCACTGCTCTGCGCTTATTTGCATTATGTTCCCTTTCTCCTGCCTATATTGGATTTTTTTTTTTTTCCCCTACAGGAAAGAGTATGGATTTGGAAACACTTGCTGAGATTTCACCCCAGCCCCCAGCTTTCCCACCGCAGTCTTGGAGGGGTCTGTCTGCCCCGTCTCCAAACCTCTGTTTCCTGCTTTCAAAGTGTGGCTCCAAATGGGATCTAATGCAACTGCAAAGCTCTTGCGCAGCAAAGGAAACCATAAACAAGACGAAAAGACAGCCCTCAGAATGGGAGAAAGTATTTGCAAATGAAGCAACTGACAAAGGATTAATCTCCAAAATTTTCAAGCAGCTTATGCAGCTCAATATCAAAAAACAAACAACCCAATCCAAAAATGGGCCGAAGACCTAAATAGACATTTCTCCAAAGAAGATGTAGAGATTGCCAACAAACACATGAAAAGATGCTCAACATCACTAATCATTAGAGAAATGCAAGTCCAAACCACAATGAGGTATCACCTCACACCAGTCAGAATGGCCGTCATCAAAAAATCTACAAACAACAAATGCTGGAGAGGGTGTGGAGAAAAGGGAACCCTCTTGCACTGTTGGTGGGAATGTAAATTGATACAGCCACTATAGAGAACAGTATGGAGGTTCCTTAAAAAACTAAAACTAGAATTACAATATGACCCAGCAATCCCACTACTGGGCATATACCCAGAGAAAACCATAATTCAAAAAGACACATGCACCTCAATGTTCACTGCAGCACTATTTACAATAGCCAGGACATGGAAGCAACCTAAATGCCCATCGACAGACGAATGGATAAAGAAGATGTGGCACATATATACAATGGCATATTACTCAGCCATTAAAAGGAACGAAATTGGGTCATTTGTTGAGACGTGGATGGGTCTAGAGACTGTCATACAGAGTGAAGTAAGCAGAAAGAGAAAGGCAAATATCGTATATTAACGCATATATGCGGAATCTAGAAAAATGGTACAGATGAACCGGTGTGCAGGGCAGAAATTGAGACACAGACGTAGAGAACAAACCTATGGACACCAAGCGGGGGAAGCAGCGGGGGTGGGGCTGGGGGTGGGGGTGGGATGAATTGGGCGATCGGGATTGACATGTGTATACTGATGTGCATAAAATTGATGACTAATAAGAACCTGCTGGATAAAAAAATAAATAAAATTCAAAAAAAAAAAAGTGCGGCTCCCAACACTCAACTTCTCAAGAACTGGATGGGCTGACGGGCCGACCCGCTGAGAGCCCAGGGCGCAGGTGGGGTTGGCCCTCTGTCCCCCTCAGCCCCTCCCTGAAGGCTACCCTCCCGCTCAAGAGTGAGAAGACCCAGGAGGAGATCAGTCCCCCAGCCCCCGGGAGAAGAGGGGCTTCCCAGGGGAAGGGAGGGGCCCACCCCCGAGCAGGACGGTCTCGGGGGAGGTCCCTCCTGGCTCGCGCACAGCGATCCTGCAGGCCGGTGAGGGTGGCGGCCGTCGTGGGAGGCCTTGGGGTCCTGGGCTGACCCAGCTTCAGGCTGCCTAAGCCGTGACTTTCTGCCCAGCACCCCGGGGGCTCTCTCCTGCGGGGCCCAGCTCGGTCCCTGTGTCACCTGGGCCCAAGCCCTCCCCCGCCCACTCCCCCTCAGCTAACTTCCTGGTTTGCAGACACTCGGTGTCTGTGACAGCATGGTGAGCAGGTTGGGAACATGGGTCTCTGTTGTCACCGTGTCCAGAGACTTCGGGGGATTCTCAGCGATTATCCAAATCCCATCTACACGTGCCATGGCCACTGGGTATCTGGAGGAAAAGCTTGGAACAGAGTAACTGCTATGTCCAAACCAGTCCAGCTTCCTTCTGGCTGACCACACCGAGGTCCGTGCCGCTTGGAACAGCTCAGAGCCCTGAACTTCACATCCCTGGCCAGGTGTAAACAACGGCGGGGGCCACCCAGTGAGGGGAACCAGACCCTCGTCCTGCAGCCGAGTGGTCTCTGCAAGGCACCCTGGGACGAGGGGCAAAGATGCCCCAGCCTCTGCATGCGGTGGCCCGAGGGGGCAGGCGCAGGGCGCGCTGCACCCAGGATCCTGTTCTCAGTAGCAGCAGCAGCTCGTGGGAAGGGCTCTGGAGGCCTGTGCATTTCCCTCTAGGTTTGCAGGGAAAACACTCATCGAGAACTGGGCAGCCTGAACCCCGGGAGCGGGCGGGGTGGGGGGAGGGACCTGCCTGCCCCGGGGCACTCACCGTCCTTGGCCACGTCCCCGATGGGCACACTGTGCTTCTGGGCCATGTACCCCAGGAAGGAGAAGACCACGAAGCCGGAGGAGAAGCTCGTCAGCGAGTTGACGGAGGTGGTGATGATCGCGTCTCTGCAGGAACAAGACGTGCTGTCTCAGCACCCGGCCTGGAGCCGCTGCAATTTCCAGTCATTATTCGTAATTTACTGCATCTGGGGCAGGCAGCTCCGGGGGCGCTTCCCCAGTCGAGCAGGCCAGCCCCTCCTGCAGCCCCAGAGGCTGTCCGGGGCTGCCCTGCGGGAGGGAGGCTGGCATCCGGTGATGGTGACAGGACCTCCCACCTGGAGCCCCCACTGAGCGGCTTAGGGCTCTGGTCAGACGTTGGCTAGGCCAGGCCCTACGGCCCGTCCATGTTTGCCTGGGGACCCCGACTCAGTGCTGAAGGCGAGACAGTCCAGCCAGCAAAGCTGGGGCTCCAGGTGGGCAGCACAGACGACCACAGGGGTCCCGACCCCCGCTCGACAGGGGCTGCCAGGCGGGGCTCTGAGATGTCTCCCGGGGAACTTGTTAAGATGAAGGTTCTGACGGGGCGGGTCTGGTGGGCCCCAGATGCTGTGTTTCCCATTGGCTCCTGGGGGTCCCGTGCTGCCGGTTGTGGACCCCACTCTGACGGCTGAGAATTCAGAGAGCAGGGGACGGGGGAGTGTGGGGTCAGCCCTCCTGGTGCCCGAGTGGAAGGACGTTTGCAGGGTGCTCAGACCCAGGTGGGCACAGGGTGGGCTCTGGCCCTGCCGTGCAGACCCCACCTTTGTGTGGCCCTCTGGGTAGCAGTCAGCCTGGCCATTTTGCTGTGCACACCGTCTTTGTATTTTTACCGCATTTTTATCCTCATGATATGAAAGAGAATAAATACAGGCTCATGAAGGTCAAAGAAAGCAGTCCTGGATGAAATTCTTTCTCTGTTTTCAGAAGGATTTCAGGGCCAGCAAGCGGCTGCAGGTCACTCAGGTCATCCGGGCGGGGAGGCCCCAGAGCCCTGGGCGCACAGTGAAGCCACCTTCCGGCTTGTCCCGGTGCCGGGTCCCCGGCGGCCTCTGCACAGTCTGGGATGCCCCTGGGGCCCAGGATCCCTAGGTGTGGGCCGGGTGGGGACACATGCAGGCCCTTCCTCGTGGGGCACGTGGGGGAGGAGACCCACCCTGAGTGCTGGGAGGATGAGGCCGGCTGGGTGGGGCAGGGGATGGAGCAGGGGGCAGAGGAAGGGGCCTGGGTGTGTGGGGGGGTCCTGGACGCCTCCTCCCAGCGAGGCGATCAGCATCTCCACTGCTTTGATGCTCCCTTAAAGCCACAGTCAGCATTGAGCCTAGAGCTTTCCTGTTCGGTTTCCACTTTAAAAGCCATTTGCTTTGAGTTGCAAGCACAGCTCATTTCCCCCTCCCTTCATCCAGGGACACATTATCTCCTAAAGCCAGCGATGCCCCCCCACATCAGCTGTGCCCCCACTTGGCTCCGCAGAGCCTCTTACAGGAGCCCGGGACTCACCTGTAGCAGTTGTTGGTGAATTTATTGTAACTGGAGAAAGCTATGAGCACTCCAAGCCCCACTCCCAGCGAGAAGCATATCTGGACGGCGGCGTCTATCCAGACCTGCGCGGAGCAGGGACACAGACAGAGCGGCGGTGAGAGGTCCCTGCGGGGGGCTCGGCCAGCCCGAGGACAGGGAGTGGTCATGGGGTGGACCCACTGGGGTGGACCCACAGACGGCCGCGCCTTCGCTGCCAGGGGCTCCAGGGAACAGGGTCGAACTTAAACTCGACATCATTGTCAACAAGCAAATGTCATCTCAGGGAATAAACCTTTCCCGCGTTGCTGGCCCGAGAGAGCCTGAAACACAGGGGGCTGCGTCTTGTTGCAGGACCTGCGGTTTCTCATTACTCCAGCTGGTGAGGGTTGGTCTGGCCCGTGACCCTGGTAACAGCAGTAATTTATGAAAATGCTGTGTGACGTGCGTGCCTCAGTCAGACACGTGCCCACCCACACGCGCTCTGTCCTTCCCATGGAAGCGCATCGTGAGTGCAGGGTGAGTGCCTGGTGAGTGCATGGTAAGTACACGGTGAGCGCGCGGTGAGCGCACGGTGAAAGCACGGTGAGCACATGTGAGCGCAGGGTGAGCACGCGGCGGGACGTGAAGAAAGCCCTGTGGAGCTGACCGTGGCTCTGACACTGTGCGCTTGCTGGGGGTGGCACAGGTGACATCCGGGTGCCAACACACATGACAAGTGAAGGCCTGCAGTCGATACTGGACCAAGGAGGTATTTTAAAAGTCAGACACGACCCTCTTGGTCAGGGTGATGTGGAGACCAGCTGGTGATGGCGATGTGGGCCCCCCTTGGCCCTGCATAGCCTGGGGCAGGGATGAAGAGAGTGGAAGCCCACCCTGGGGGCCTGGTCAGACCTGCTGTGCCGGAAGGTCCTGGGGGCTGTCTCCACAGCCCGTGGTGCAGGCCTGTGGGCCGAGGTCCTCAGGCAGTGACTCCAGAGCTCCCTAGCTGGAGACACAGGGCAGCTGGCCTGAGTGTGACTGAGTGAGGGGGCTGGACGTGGAGCCCACACGCCAGGACCAGTGGTGCTCGGTCCTTCGGGCAGCACGCCCGGTCTTGGGGTCACCCCAGCACTGGGGACAGCATTTCCCAGCTCAAGGCCTAGAGTGGCCGGGTGGGCAGGGGGCCGAGGGGTCCCCTCGTGTTGGTCACCAGCCAGCTCGTCTGGGCAGGTAGCTGCGGACAGGAGGCGGTGTCGCCGGGGGGCTCCTGTCTCCTCTCAACCCCAGGTCCTCACAGTGGGCAGCGGCCACCCCAGAGTCTTTGCACGTGCGGCTCACCCATCGGGTTACGCCTCCCAGCCATCTGCCCAGGCCTTTGCTCACTGCCGCTCCTAGGACCCAGCTCCAGACCCAGGCCACGGTCCACCCTGGGGCCCGCCTGGGCAGCCTCTCAGAACTGGCCTGGACTTGCCCTTCCTTTACTTCCCGTCCTCCTCTCTCCTGCTGGCATGGAGCCCTCCCGGACAGCACTCTGTCCAGCCCAGACCCCGCCTGACGCTGGAGCAGCTCCACGAGAGCCGCAGATGAACGACTGAGAGTCTGGACGGCCTGAAAGGGCCGGGCCTCTGGGCGCCACTGAGGACAGTGGCGCTGACCCCGAAGGCAGTCCCCTTCATCCCCATGGGGGTCTAGCAATGGCCCCAGGCCGCAGGGCAGCCTCCACGCCAGAGCAGCACAGGGTCCCCGCTGCCAGGGGCACAAGAAGGGACGGAGCCGACGGCTACTTCCGCCCCATCCGCTTGCTGGCCCGGCCCCTCAGTGGAACCTCTGCTCCCACCCGGCCCGGACCAGTGAGGACCTGGCCAGGCCCCTCCCTGTGGCCCCTCTGGACTGAGCCATCATGGCTGAACCCCCAGCGGGTGGGCAGGGATGAGCCTGGGACGGTGCTGGGGCCCTGCACCCCGATCTGGGCCAGTCCCCAACCACATCCCCTTGGGGCCTGTGGGACCTGGCCCCCCACTGCCAAGCCCCAGGGGAAGGGTGCCGGGGCCGCTCAGTCTCTGAGGGAGGCTGTCCTGAGCCTGGGAGAGGGTGTACAGGCAGCCGCTGGGCCCGGAGCAGTCCTGGGAGGACGGCTCAGGACGGCCGCCCAGCGGGTGAGGCCCAGGCCCTGCTCTGTCCTGGAGGACGTGGTGCAGAGTCAGCCAGAACCCCACGGGGGCACCAGGAACGGCCCCAGCCTCTGCGCTGGGGCCTGCATAGACCTGTCCTTTGGGGACTGTGGTCTCCCAGGAGCCCAGTGCTGTGGGCCTGCTCTGTCCTGGTCTCTGCTCTTCCCCTCCCTAGCTGACGGGACTGTTAGAGGCAGGGACACTCAGGTCAGGTCCAGTGCTGTTGTGTCTCCGTCGCCCACCACCTACGCCTGTCCTTCTGTCATCCATCTGTCATCCACTGCCTGTCTGCCTATGATCCATCATCCGTCCGCTGAAATCTATTATCTGTCTCGTCCATCTGCCAATCTACCTCGCTTGTGACAACCACCGGTTCCTACTTTTCTCTGATTTCTTCACACCCCTGGCATCTGTTTTGCGCACCCTCATGCCGCCTGTCCTTCCTGACGCCCCACTTCTCTTTGACTTCCAGATCACGCCCAGCTGGCCTTGGACGCCCAAGGCCACCTCCTCCTGCCAGCACCCCCCAGCTGCCACGGGCTTTCCTGAGGACGGATGCCCTGCTGACCTCTCAGCTCCCCGGGCTCGGCTCTGCAGCTGTGGGGCCCCGGACCCGCTGCTGGACGGACTCTGCCTTTAGCTGTCCGTGGAGACCCGTGTGCTGCCCTCCCAGCCTCGGTCCTCGGGTGGGCTGCCCAGCTGGTGCCCTGCTCACGGCTGCCCTCGCCTGTGTGCTTGTGGGGCCGAGACCGTGGGGCTTTCCTCTCGCTGCCCCTCGGCGCCCGACCTCCGCCCCGCCAGCGCCCCCCATTCCCACGGTTCCTGGGGTCGGAGCCACGTCTGCCTCCCCTTCTCGCCCTTCCTGCCCACTGCTGCCCCAGGCGGTGCTTCCTCCGGCCCGATGAGCCCCACAGCCGACCCTCTCACAACCTGGCAGCGTCAGGCCCGGGCCCCACGCCCTCGCCCTCGTGCTGCTCCCGGTAGCTCAGCCTCCCTGGGTGGCCACTGGGGCCCCTCCCTCTGCCCAGTCTAGTCCACCTGATTTTCCAGTGACCCTGCCTCCCGCCCAGCCTCCCCGCTTCTGGGCCTGTTTCCCTGCGATGCTGCTGCCTCTCTCTCTCTCTCTCTCACTCTCTCACTCTCTTTCTCTCTCTCTCTCTCTCTCTCTCTCGCCACCCACTGCCGCCCCGCCATTGCCCGGCAGAGCCTCCTCTCTTCATGAGGTTGTCTTCTCATATTTCAACCCAGAATTACTTCTTCCTTTGCTGAAGAAACCTGCAGCCTGACTGTGGAGTAAGTTCTGGCCACGATGCGGTCACATCGCGCCTTTATGCCGGGGGCGCCGGGTGCTTGACCATCAAGGTCTGGCTCCCCGAGGGGGACCCTAGTTCACGCAGCCTCAGCCCAGCTCCGAGGATGCATCCGGGGCCAGAGCTTGCGGCTGCGATCCAGCTGAGCGGCAACAGCCTCGGGCACAGACCGGGCGGCCCCACAGGTGCTCATCCCAGGAGCCGGGAGCGTTCCTCCAGGGAGAGCACGGCCCACGGCGAAGAGGTCGAGAGGCAGCCGACTCCCGCTCTCTCCCTGCAGAAACCTGGGTGACCTGTTCCCCTAATGTCCTTACTCTGGTCCATTCAGCTGCTTGCTGTGCCCACACGGCCCCTCGTCACCTGGACAGGGAACTCTGCTCGGTGGGCCCAGCACACAGCGGGGGGAGTGAGCCTTTGGGGTCTCCTGCCTGGGATGTAGAGCCCCGTGACCCACAAGGACTGGGGCCGTGAGCGGAGGGCGCACTCACCGAGGCCTCGCAGAGCCGATGGAAGTCCACGCTCAGGTACGCTCTGATGCCGTCCACGGCCCCAGGGAGGGTGACGCCTCGCAGGAGCAGCGCAAAGAGGACCACGTACGGCATGGTGGCCGTGATCCACACGACCTGGGGAGCGCACAGTGTCACCAGGCCGCACCGGCCCCCGGCCACCCTCATGGTTTGTGCTCAGAGAGGGGGACCTCAGACTGGGAAGCCCGGCGCCCAAACAGTCACAGGACACCAGCTCAAAAAATGCCTCCTGGAGCGAGACTGTCCAGTGCCTTCTATCCTGTATGTTGTCTTTCCCGGGGATTAAAATGGACAAACAATTTGGCAAGGAAGGAGCCCTCCTTCTCTGCACTTGGGCTCTGGCAGGAGGCAGCATTGGCTGAACTCCTGATGAGGCAGATGTGAGTGATTTGCACTGATTGTGCAAATGGGCACCTGGCTCACTTGTGAAAGATGGACTCTGGGCCGCGGGGGTGTGGAGGAGAGCCCCTGTGGCCGTCGGAAGACCCTCAGGCGCTGGAGAGCCACTGCAGGTGTGAGCCCGAGGGACGGGGCATTCTGGTCATCGTTGCTCTGGGCGCCCAGATAAGGACCAAAATATTTTCATCAGCAAAAATATTTTGTTGTGCTTGTCTTCACGCTGAAAGCACTCTCCTGACATCATTCTTCAACCACAGCCACCTGTCCCAACCCACCACGGCCCACCTGTCCACTCCTCAACCCACCATGGCCCACCTGTCCACTTCCCAACCCACCACGGCCACCTGTCCACTCCCAACCCACCACAGCCCACCTGTCCATTCCCGACCCACCACGGCCCACCTGTCCACTCCTCAACCCACCATGGCCCACCTGTCCACTTCCCAACCCACCACGGCCACCTGTCCACTCCCAACCCACCACAGCCCACCTGTCCATTCCCAACCCACCACGGCCCACCTGTCCACTCCTCAACCCACCACGGCCCACCTGTCCACTTCCCAACCCACCACGGCCACCTGTCCGCTCCCAACCCACCACGGCCACCTGTCCACTCCCCAACCCACCACGGCCACCTGTCCACTCCCCAACCCACCACGGCCACCTATCTACTCCCAACCCACCACGGCCACCTGTCCATTCCCCAACCCACCACGGCCACCTGTCCATTCCCCAACCCACCACGGCCACCTGTCCACTCCCAACCCACCACGGCCCACCTATCCACTCCCAACCCAACACGGCCACCTATCCATTCCCCAACCCACCACGGCCACCTATCCACTCCCAACCCACCACGGCCACCTATCCATTCCCCAACCCACCACGGCCACCTGTCCATTCCCCAACCCACCACGGCCACCTGTCCGCTCCCAACCCACCACGGCCACCTGTCCACTCCCAACCCACCACAGCCCACCTGTCCACTTCCCAACCCACCACGGCCACCTGTCCACTCCCAACCCACCACAGCCCACCTGTCCACTCCCAACCCACCACGGCCACCTGTCCGCTCCCCAGCTGGCGAGCCTTGCTGCCTCACCTTCCCAGAAGTCTTCACTCCCTTCCACAGGCTGAAGTAAAGCAGGACAATGACCAGGACCAGGCAGGATGCGAGCTGCCACCGGGGAGGGCCCAGGTCGTCGATGCCCTGGCTCTCGTGGAGGTGCAGCACGCCGCGCCTGGAGAGGAAGGAGAGGGGGTCCTGGGGGGGCTGCCTCCCTGCCCAGAACTGGAACAGGGGGCTGCACTTGTGCAGAGACCCGCCCTCCCCCACTCGGCATGGCAGCAGGGACCTGGCCTGATGGAGACCCCCACCCCTCGCCCCCCACCCCAGAAAGGCCAGGACCCCAGCCTTAGTGGAGACGCAGGGCCCACCCTCCAGGTGAGCAGAGCAGGTGGGCCACCGCACGCTGGGAGCCCACAGAAGCCCAGCCCTAGCCCAGGGCCACACGGTCAGGAGAGAGTAGACTGTGATAACTTAGAGACGCAGATTGCAGACCCTGTAACAGCCACTAAAAATGAAGACAGAGAGCTAGACGGACTTCCCTGGTGGCCCAGTGGTTAAGACTCCACGCTTCCAAAGCCGGGCCACGGGTTTGATCCCTGGTCGGGGAGCTAAGATCCCACATGCCGTGTGGTGTGGCCAAGAAAACAAAACAAAACAAGAAAAGAAGAGCTAGAGCTTATTAGCAAATGGAGTAGGTAAAGTGGAAGCCAAAATAATTAACTAATTCCAAAGAAAATAAACAGAGGAAACAAGAAACAATGAACCGGTGGGACAAGCAAGACGAAAGACTAAGCCCTAACCATACTGATAATTATTGACTGGAAACACTCTAATTAAAGGACAGAGATTGTCATAGTGAATAAAAAAGCAAGAACCAACTCTGTGCTGTCTGCATGAAACCCACTTCAAATATGATACATATAGGTTTAAAACATAAGGATGGAGAAGATATCCCATGTAAACACTATTCATAGGAAAGCTGGAGTGATCATATTAATATCAGACAAAGCTGACATCAGAATGAGGAACAGGGACTTCCCTGGTGGCATAGTGGTTAAGAATTCGCCTGCCAATGCAGGGGACACGGGTTCGAGCCCTCCTCTGGGAAGATCCCACATGCCGTGGAGCAACTAAGCCTGTGCTCCACAACTGCTGAGCCTGCGCTCTAGACCCCACGAGCCACAACTACTGAGCCCGCGTGCCACAACTACTGAAGCCCGCGTGCCTAGAGCCTGTGCTCCGCGACGAGAAGCCACCGCAATGAAAGCCCACGTGTCGCAACAAAGAGTAGCCCCCGCTCACTGCAACTAGAGAAAGCCCGCGCGCAGCAACAAAGACCCAATGTAGCCAAAAAAAGAAAAAAAAAAAAAAAATGAGGAATGGTACCAAGAGGGACATTTCATAATGGAAAAGGGCTCAATTAAAAGATTTGATAAACATGTGTGCACTTTAGAACAGAGCTTTAAAATACACGAATGAAGCAAAAACTGATAGAACTGTGAAGGGAAATAGGCAAACCCACAATTATAATTGAGATTTCAACACCCCTTTCACAGTAACTGATAGAACAAATAAACAGTAAGGATGTAGAAAACTGAAGCAGCACTAGGAGCTGACAGGACCTAGCCAGCATGCCTACCCAACAGCAGCAGGATACACATTCTAAGTGCACGTGGAATACTTACCAGGATAAACCATATATTGGGCAATATGACAAACCTCAGTATATTTAGGAATAATGAGGTTTTAAAATATATTATCTCACCAAATCGGAATTAAATTAGAAATCAATAACAGAAATATATCTAGAAAACCTCCAAGTATTTTAAAGTCAAACAACAAATTTCTAAAAATCTCCTGGGAATCAAAGAAGAAATCACAAGGCAGATCAGGGAATACTTGAATACACAACATACTAAACGTGCAGGAGGCAGCTAAAGCAGTCTCTTAGAGGCAAGTTTGTAGCTTTAAATATATCGCGTTCTAATTTATAGTAGGAAGTAGGTGAAGGTGGTTTTAATAAGTGTTTATGGAGTTGAGGGAAATTTAACACTAGTTGGAGTTACAGGGGCCAATCTTTTGGGGTTTCCGAAGCCCACACGCACTCTGCAGCACTTACAGCTTTACTACTTCAATGATTATAGTTATCCTGGAATTTCATGGTGGGGTGTGAGCTCCCTAATTACATGTGCCTTCAAGAACAGGTAATGCTTTCCACAAAGATCCGCTTTATAAAGTGGGTTTACATTCCAGAAAACCCTTGCAGACCTGACACTCAGTGGGGCCTGTCTCAGGGAAACCCAGTCACCACCGTTAGTGAAATCACCTGGCGTGTCATCAGTTCAGTTTAATAACTCATCGTGTCATTAATGATCTATGACTGCGTCGTAAACCTTCAAAGGCCCCGCCTTTGTCCCGGGGTCACCTCCAAATACGGTTGGACATCTGCTCCTGCTAACAGCCCTTTACGTGGAGGGTTCAGGCAGCTTTCCAGCTCAATCTTTCTCTTCCAGACTTGGGATTTCCAAACAGACTTCACTAGTGAGCTCTTTTTTTTTTTTTTTAATTCACCTATCACATATGTTTCCTTCTAGCATTCTTAATAATAAATCATTGACTAATCAGTTTTTTTCCCTCTATTTTTCTCACCTGAAAAATCATTTAGTTAAATCAACTCTTTCCACACCTCCCAAACAAAAGGTAAGTATCCCCAAATGGCCTCACCTGACACATTTGATATCTCTTAAAGCTTTCTAAACATTCTAAATTGCACCAAAATCCATCTTAAAATTGCAAAAGACACACTAGCTTAAAAACTTAGCCATCGTTTTGTTGGTGAAATGATAACTTAAACCCAACTCTAGCGAGAGCTGATTCTGCACGTCTGTCAGTGGTGGGACGGGTGGGATGCTCCCAGGTGCTCGCCCACAGCCATGTCTGCTTTCTGGTGCAGGGGTCCCCACCCCTCCCTCTCTCTCTTCTGGTCCCCCGTCTCCCATCACACACGAAACCTGAGAGCTGGGCCACTGGTGAGAGTACTTGCAGCCCGGGCTTTGACCTGTCCATGAGATGCTCTTAGGTTTGGGAAATGCAGTAACGAACCGGCTGGCAACAAGCCCCTGAGAATGCACAGGCAGCTCTGATGAACGCTGTGCTCTCCTCTACTTGGACGAATCTATCATCTCTTGCTTGTTTGTCGCTCTGTGTCCTGCCCACACACTCAGGTGACAGGGCCTGGGTTTCCATTTCTCACGGGTACGTCCGCATTGGTGTCTTTCAGGCAGATCTAATGGGACCCTTCCCAGGTGGACTCTTGTCTCCAGCCTGTCCTCTGAAACCCGCTCGCCCCCTCCTGAGAGCTCCTGGAGACCCAGACCCTCACGCCCCAGCTTTGGACTCTCCCTCCTCCGGGCAGGCGGGTTCTCAGTGGCCCCTCTCTTTCCCGCTTTGCGGAACCTCCCTCCCTGCCCTCCCCAGACTCCTTCACTCTCTAATCCCAAACTGCCCAAAAGAGTATCTTCCAAAAAATTAAACAAGTCCCATCACACACAACCCTCGTCCCCACGCTAACCATGCGCTTCCTAATAATGCCTGAGAAAGGCACCCCATCCCTCCGGCGGTCCCCCCAGGCCCCCCAAACCCCGCCTCGCCCTGTTCCTGCCCATCGCTGCCACTTTCTGAAGCAGCCAGTCCTGGAGATACGTCCCCACGTGTGGCGGGGATTCTAGAGCAAAGGACTTAGACCCTGAGTATCTGCAACACACAACTTCAGATGCTGAATGTCTGCAGGTTCCATGAACATCCCTTGCCCTTCTGGCGGTGTCACTCCTACCCCCACACGACAGATTCTCCCAGTGCCCGAAGGCTCAGTTTCTCTCCTGCACACCTGCTGTCTCACCCAGCTCCACAGGCCCCGGGAGTGGGACGGTGCCCTCCCTCAGGGAAGACCTCGGGCAACTGTCTGATGGTCCTGCCTCCGGCTGGAGGCCGGGCCATGAGCCGAGGGAGAACGGGGAAGGTGACTGGGAAAGGGGAGCCCGGCCCCCTCTGGAGGCAGTGCTGCAGCCCCCGGAGCCCAGCCCCACACGCCTCCTCCCTGCGGCATCTGCAGGGTCACAGGCCATCCCCCCCAACAGACCCCAAAGGGCCGCAGGGAGCAGGTGGGGCAGCCCATCCAGTTTCCCTTCCCTGCGAGGTCTCCCTGCAGGAGCCATGCTGAGCTGCTAGAGGTGGGGTCAGAAATAAGCCCACAAGAGCCCAGAGGAACGGGACGCGGCCCTGGCCAGGGAGGGGTCCTCCCCACATCCTCGGGAGGCAGCAGGGGCAGGTGGCTGGCCCGGGTCCCCCTCCCCACCCCCGGGGGTGTCATCAGACCCCGAGGCCCCCCACTTACTCAAAGTACTCGGCGGCAGGGGTGGTCCTGAAGGTGTCATTGGGGTCAGGGCTGGAGCTGGGGGCGCGGGCGTCGGAGCAGCGGGGGCTGTTCCAGGTGTGGTTGCAGTGGGTCCAGGGCAGCTCCGTGGTGAAGGAGGAGAAGAGGTAGTGCAGCGCCCAGGCGATGATGACGTTGTAGAAGAAGCCGATGTAGAGTGAGATGAGGATGACCGTGTAGCCCACGCCTGGTGGGGAGAGCATGGCCCCATTAGCAGCTCACCCTTGCCCCTCCCCTCACGGGTCGCAGCTCCACCTGGGCTGTCCTGAAACCAGGCAGCGCCTTTAGACACGCCAGAAGACGAGGGAAAGGGTGGGTCCCAGACTTCGCGTCATGGTCAGAGAAGGGGCTGCCCACTTCCAAAACCATCCGTGGCCCTTGACGTCTACCCAGACATGCAGGGCTATCCAGGGACGCCCTGGTACAGCCAGGTCACCCGCAGACATACGGGGTAACGGAGGGCCATCCGTGGCTGTCCACCATCACTCACAGCCAGTCCGGGTCATCCAGGCTCACTTAAGGTCATCTAGGGCCACGCTGGGTCACCCAGGGCAACTCAACCCAGGGTTATCCAGGGCCGCTGGCCAAACAAAACCATCAGAATCGTCTGCAGGCACCCAGGCCCAGCCAGGGCCATCTAGGAACACCCAAGGGTACAAAACATCACGTCGACAAAGGCCACCCCAAACCGCTCAGGGTCACCTAAGGCCATCCAGGGCCACCCATGCCAATAGGGCCATGAAGGCCATCCAGGGTCACCCAGGGATGCCCAGTGCCTCCCAGAGCCATGCAGGGCCACCAATGGTCACTAAGGGATAACTAGGGTCTTTCACGCTCTTCCACAGCCATCCGGGCTCATCCAGGACCACCCAGGGCCTCCAAGACAATCCATGCCTACCTGGGCTACCTAGAGCTGTCCAGGGCCATTCATGGCCACCCATAGCTAACCATGCCCCTCTAGGCCACTCAGGGCAAACAGAGTCAGCTGGGTCTACCCAACATCACCTAGGACCATGCATGACCATCCAGGGTCTCCAAGGGTCACCTATGACCACGCTGGGGCCCCCAGGGCTTGTCAGAGTCCCTTTCCAGGATCACAAGCCCTGGAATTTGTTGACGGTCCCTGAGGGGCTCCTGGCTCCTGGAGCAGAACAGAGTGGTGAGCAGTCTTTGGAGACGCGACATCCTGGCTGTGGTGGACGGACGGTCTGGCAGTGAGACCTCTTCCCTATTCAGTGTTGGACGAGCACTGTCAGGTCCCGTGACTGCGGTTGACTGTAACAGGCTCCATGCAGAGTTCTCCTGTTTCAGCATTCTTTCCCGGCGTTGCTGCTAGGACTAGTTTGGGCTCTGACTGTAACTTCACTGTCTTAGAACCTGGGGGGCGCCCTGCCCCGTCTTTCCCGCCTGTGTCCAGGGAGGAGCTTGCCTTCAAGCTGACGTCTTCGCGGAGTGGCTTGGCTTGTTTTTTATGGGTCTAGCCCTTAGGAGAAGCTATTTTCCTGCTCAGGACACTTCATTAAAATTCTCTTTCCTCTTCTGAAAGCAAAAAGAGAGGGACTACAATTTACTTATGTGTAGATATTAAACAGATACAGTATCAGGAGTGATGTATTTAAAAGCAAACAGTCCCTGGTATGTGGTCCCTCTTGGAAAACACGCTCAGTAGCAGTGATGGCAAAACCCAACTGTTCCTTCAGAAGGCCTTCTGCAACGTGGACTCATCAATGTGAAATGACTCTTTACTGCACTTCTGCTCCCTGAGCTCCTTAGGAGAGGCTGGCTGCCCGTGAACTCGCCCCGGCAGCCACGTCGGCGGGAAGTGCGTCACGGAAGGTGTTCCGCGGTGGTGAGCGGCTGTGGGTGCCTGCCCGGAAACCTTGGGAAGGTGACAGCGCTGCCCACCAAATCCTCCGCTTGAAGTTGGGGGAACTCAACGGAGCCTGTGATCAAACGCTAAAGCAGGTCCAATCCGGGGTCGGAGAGCAAGCTGCCTCCGCTTCCGGTCCTTCAGAACCCGCCGCCGTGTGGACAGCCCTCCGCGGGGCAGGCCAGGTTTCTCGCTGTCACAGCAGAGGGACAAGGGTGCCCCGGGCTGGCGTGGCTCCTAGGGCACGTGGGCTTTGCCCCATCAGACGCAGCACACCAGCCCCGGAGGGTCCCCCATCCAAGGGCGCTGCCGTCCAGCTGCCCCAAAGGCCTGCGTGAAGGAGCGATTTCCTAGGGATGTGGCTGTGAGCGCCAGCCATTCTTTCGGTCCCTCTGAGTTCTGTCCTCCAGGACCACAGAGCCCCAGGAAGCCCTGGCCCTGCGCCGCCCAAGGGCAGCCCCTCACCGACCCTCCCTTCAGGTTCTTCCTTTCTGTCACTTAAGACCCAGCCACAGGAAATCCACTGCGCTGTTTGCTCTGAGAACGCTCCTGTTCAGTGAACGATCAGGGTTCATACGTCATCACATACGCTAAATCAAGCTCCACCCGATACGTTTCTTCTATCGTTCTGTGCCACGGGAAACGTCCCTCCCAAGGAGGTGGCAGGCTCGGTCCCCTCTAATACTTCCAGTGAAAATAGGAATGAAAACTTGATGTGTTCCTCTTTTGTCCTGGAGGCTCAAGACCGAGTGTGAGTTTCGATCACAGCTTTTAAGGTCAATTTTCTTAAATCTCAGTTTGTTCAGTATTTTTAATATTAACTCTGCATGCATTTTGTTTTCTTTCAAGCCACTTAAAATTCCTTTTTAGAAAGAGGGAGAGTTTGGTAAACCACACTAAAATATTACTGACCACAAAATATAATAAATGATTTGATAGTCGCTAAAATAGGTGCTTTCCATGCCGTACACACAGTGGGGGTGATCTTAGGCAATTAACCAGACAACCTGAAACGGGGCATCCTCGGGCCTCAAGAGGGACAACAGCCCCCTCCTCCACCACTAAAGCCAGGTCACTCCAGAGCATTCCCCGAGCTGGCTTCAGCAGGAAGAGGGGGTCGGGGCCAAAGAGTAATTCCAGGACCCCAGCTGGAGGACACGCCCTGATGCGGCAGCTCCCATTCCTTGCAAGACTCATGGGCAGGTCTTTGAAGAAAACAGGAGAGAATTCCTCCGCTGTGGGTCTGAGTGCCTTTCGTATCTACTTGGTGTGTGGGTGCCTATGTATGTGCATGTGTGTGTGTGTGTGTGTGTGTGTGTGTGTGTGTGTGTGTGTCTATGAGAGAGGGGGCAGGGGGAAGAGAGGGGCAGGGAGGGAATGAGAGGGAGAGGGGAGACAGAGACAGAGGGAGGAGGGGAGGGAGGGAGGGAGAGCTGGGAGAGACCCCGTCCCAGGCCCCGTGGTCACACTGGCTGCCCTCAGCATCACCGACAGCCTCTGGAGGGACAGTGCCGGGGACCAAGGACACGGCACGGCCCTCTGAGGGCCCTCGCCCTGACCGTGGGCGTCACTGCCTGGCCTTCTCGGGTTGATCTCAGTGCTGTCAGGCCCATGGAAGGACTCCCGGGTCCAGGGAAGGGAAAGACGGGGAAGAGGGCTCCCCGGAGAGCTGGCTTCCCTTCCGCAGGGCCCGGATGCGCCAATCGCCCATTGGAGGACCTGCAGCCCTATGATGACCGTTTGGGGCATTTTAACTGATGTCTTCGTTTATCATGTGTTCCCCCTACTTGATGACACATGAAAGTACGTGCAATTTTATTAGTTAAACTTTTTTTTAAGACAAGGAAGGAAAGGAAGACGTGTATCAGGGTATCCAGGACAGCACGGTTTGCCTCACCTCACTCAAGGAGCGATGCCGACCTCCCGTCCAATGGGCATCCTATGGAGAAACTTAACCTGAATGAGCAGGTGATCACCTGCTAGGGATCGTAGCTTCGTTAGTATCAAACCATTCAAGGTGTCTCTTCTTCACACATAGAAGTTCTTGCGTTGATTCTCTGATCTGCAACAAACAGCCCTGTGCTGGTAACACCAAGATTCCAAGGCTCGACGGCTGACGTCCTGTGATGTGCGATTTCCCCAAATCTCCAGCCCGCGGGCGCTGCAGGTGCTTCTCCGTGTGGCCTCACTGGCCCCGCACAGCCCTCCAGGAGGATGAGTTTCCAGACCTGGGAGGCAGGAGCGTGGATGGGCCGTGACGTGGAGTAGAGCTCGGAGCCAGCTGGCGTCTGCCCGGGTCTCCAGGCTCCGAGGCCAGGCCGTGCTGACGGCCCCGCAGCTGCACGCGTAACTTCCCCGTGGAGGGGCTGACACTCTCGCTGTTCGAGTCGGATGGTCTGCAGTAACCAAATTCTTCCGGCTTAACTAGTCCTTCGAGACCCCTGGAGACCCCTCATTGACGTTCTACAAACTGCAGTGTAGAGATTCACTTTGGCAGTTTTGTTGGAGAAAATTCTTCTTCTGGTAGGACACATGGCTGGAAATGTGCTTCTGTCTGCGGGCCTGCGGCCCTGGGGTCAGCGTCCTTTTTCTCGGGAAAGAGGCCGAAGTAAACGTGTCGCACAGCCGGCGTCCTTCCCTGGCGCCCCCAGGACGGTCACTTGACGGCGGACCCGCCTCATGTCCGACCCGGCACCTTCGTGCTGTGTAACTACCGACTGCTGCGCAGCCCATCGCGGGAGATGCTGGCTGCCCGGCAGGCCCGGAGGACAGGATGAACTCACGCGTCCTGAAGTGTCAGGGTGGACTCGCCGCCCCTGACGGTATCGGCCCTGCCCGCAGACACCGGCCGTGCCCTCGACCTGCCCGGCTCTGAAGAGGCGCCCGCAGTCTCAGCTTCCTGCGCTTCCGCCCTCGGGAACCCCGAGCGCACCAGAGGCCGTGCCAGTGACTTACTTAAGCTTTGACTGCTGTGAGCAAATCCTGCTAAGGGGACGCCCAGCACTGGCACCTGAACCCAGAGCTGCTGCCTCGCCCTGCAGAGGCGTGTGGGGTGAGCTGGGCCAGGGGTTCCCTGCAGCTGCATGGCTGGGTGAGCTGTGCATCATCTAGCCTAGGAGAAAGGGGCTCATGCCTTAGGGTTCACCCAGCAGGCCATCGAAAGGAAGAACTCCACCACAGATGGTAGATAGATCGTGCTGTGGGTTGGGTCGTGGCCTCCAAGGTTCATTTGTTGACGTTTTCCCCCAGTATTTCAGAATGTGACCTTATTTGGAGGCAGGGTCTTTACAGAGGTGGGCCCTAGTGCAGTGTGACTGATGTCCCTGTAAAAAGGGAAGTTTGGATGGAGAGACACACATGCAGGGAGGATGTGAAGACCCAGGGAGAAGACAGCCGCCCACGACCCAAGGAGTGAGGCCTGGAGCAGCGCCCCCGCTCCAGCCCTCAGAAGGAATCAACCTCACCAGCGCCTTGAGTTTGGACTTCAGAACTTCGAGACAACAAACATCTATTATTTAAGCCACTCAGTTTGCAGCACTCCGTAAGGCAGCCCTAGCAAACTAATACAGATGCAGAGGCAGATGAGTGACAGATCATAGGCGACGGACGGCAGACCCAGAGCTAGGAGTGTGCTTTATCTTTTCTAGTATTTTAGCAGTTTGACAAAACAGCACTACGCATCCATTGCAGGCTGGCCTCACCTGGGAACAAGCAGACACACGCAAATCCTTAGTCATTACAGAGCTTTAAAGTGGGACCAACATTAAAAGGATGTGTCCACGTGCCTAGACACCCAGCAAAGCAGGACTGAACGCACACAGCTGGGGTTGACTTGCTCAGAATCGCTCCAGGCTTGCCCTGGTCCACACCGCGCCGGGTGCAAGGGGCCCTCCCCGCCGTTACCTTTCAGGATAGGGCAGATCTTCCAGACGCCGGCAGCGCCCTCCCTGTTGAACTGCCCGAGGGCCAGCTCCATGTAGAAAAGCGGCATACCGGCAATGACCATGAAGAGCAGGTAGGGGACCAGGAAGGCACCTGGGGGACACGACAGCGTGTTCAGCCTGCGGCCGAGGACGGGCTGGCCTGTTGTCATTGGGGCGACGGCTCGGCCGTCCCAGCCGACCACGTGTGTCCTGGGCACGACCCTTGTCATCCGTCTCCTGTCCGTGTTTCTCCCTGAAGCTCCCTGCAGGCAGGGGCGGTGAGCTTCCTGCCTCCATGCCTGGCCCCCGCTGTCCAAGACTCCGGTCAGCTCCCTCCCCAAGTCACGGGTCAGCCCACGTCGCGGCTTTGCTCCTGGGCGCCGTCCCTTCCCCACCTGCGCGGCAGGGCCTGCCCTGTGTCCCCCTCCCCCCTCCTGAGCCGTGAATCCTCGGGATGTGACCCTGCCCGGCCCCTGGCATGTGGAGCCTCCCTCCATCGGGGCTGCAGCCTCGCTCAGGGCACAGAGTTCAGGCCCCGCAGGCTCAGCCTCCTTAAGCCCTCTGGCTCCCCCTCAGATAAGGGCTTTGTCTCGGCTCTCTTCCAGGGAGGGCGGGGGAGACAGGGAGACCCCAGAGTGATGCCTGTCTTGGGGCAACTTCTGTACCTGCTTAGGTCTCCAGTGGGGTGCCAAAACGCCGACCCACGCCCAGGCACCCTGGAAGGCCCTCCCCAAGGAAGCCTGCCGAAGCCCCAAGTGTGGGGCATGGAGTGACCCCTGACAGGGGCTGGCAGAGTCGGGGGACTCACGGGAAACAGGCACCAACCTGTTCTCAGCTCGAATTTTCGTGGTGACCCTGGCCCATCTCTTAGTTTTCTGCCTCAAGCCCACACACGGGAGTTCTGGGACCGGCTGTGCAGGGGGAGGGGGACGGGCACACTCCCAGGGCATCTTTGGTGCTGTCACCGGCCACGGGCCTCTGCATGCTTGTAAACACGGGTTAAATCAGCCAAAGATACCACTCTCTGGGCCTTGGAGAATTTTCTTTTCCAAAGTGAAAGTCACCTTTGGAAACAGACAGCGGAGCCACGGTGCCTCTGACCACTCGCTCGGGGACCCTGCCTTCCTGGCCTCAGCATCAGCTCCAGGACATTCATCTGGGGAAACTGCGCCCCACTTACGCCGCATTCCTCCAGATGCCAGCCGTGTGGCCCTGGCTGGCAGGAGGGCGCGGGGGAGGGGGGACGCACTCACCCCCGCCATTTTTGTAGCACAGGTAAGGGAACCGCCAGACGTTGGCCAGGTCCACAGCGAAGCCAATCACCGAGAGGAGGAAGTCGGCCTTCTTGCTCCAGGTCTCCCGATCCTGGGCCTGCGCGGGGCTCTGCGGGGGGTTGAGGAGGGTGGAGTTCGTGAGCTGCATCCCATTCTGTTCCTTGACCAGGACGAGTTCCACCGCCTTCGGGCCGGTGGCATTGGCCTCCTTCGCTGTGGCCACCACGGAAGACATCAGTGCCACAGAGCACCTGCTCTTACTCATGGCCTCCTGGACTCAGAGCTTCCTCCCTCTTGGTCTACAACCAGCATGAAAGAGAAACACACAGGGATGCACTGATTTAGTAGCCGGATCACGGTGCACCCGGTGGCCTGAGCACAGATCTGAGGCATTTCCAGCCATTTTTGGGGGGCAGAGCAAACGCACTCCAAGCACCCAGGAGGACACAGCCAGGGTTGAGGACAGTAGGAGATGAGCTGCCTTCCTCGTGGGGCTGGGAGACGGGCCGTGGAGACCTCAGGACAGACTCTGCTCCACTCCCCCCTTCCCACGCACCCCTCTCCATTCCCATCCAAGTGCAAGGCTGTGTCCTCTCTAATTTAGTAATAATGCAGGATGCTACCTCCGCACTCCCCACATGGCCAGGAAGTAACTGGCAGCACCCCTACAGCCTGGACGCTCAGCACCCCACAACCCTGCACCCCTGCCCCATCTCGACAACCTTCAGATACGACAGTGCACATACATTCTTTATACTCAGAGACCAAAGGCAAAAGCAAAATTCTAAAACCAGAGTCAGCCACGGGGATTCAAAGTTTCAAAGGAACGATTACAAGAGTTTCCTTCAAGGAATGGCTGCACATTTCATGTCCACCTGTGGCCACACCTGGAAGGGCTGGGCAGGGACAAGAGCTCCCGGCCAGGTAAATCCTTCCAGCCAGGATTTACCTGGGGGTTTACAGGACTAGCTCCTGCACGTAGTAGCTTTACCAGGGAAATCATCTCCAGGTTACCTTCTTGAAACTCTGGGTAACATAATCAAGGAGAACAGAAGGAATTACACACAGTGCGTAACACAGAAATTACGCGGCCCTCGAGGCCCAGGGCAGCTTCAAATATGACTTCTTCTGGCATTTGGATGTTTCAACTGCAGACGCTTGCACGTGTACACGTACACACACACACACACACACACACACACACACACACACACTCTGAAGCAGCGGGTAGCAGGATGGTAGTGGTAAAGGGGTTATTTTCCTCTGCACCCAAGTTTGAACAGAAACCCACAACACGTCATCGTATGCACCACGTCTCTGTGACAAACACAACAGCACATTCCTGAGATGAATGAAAAGGGACAGAAGGGACTCAGGGGTGGGGAGAAGCGGGAGGGACGGGCCTGCAGCGGGGTCCAGCGGAGAGGGCCGGGCAGGCTCCAGATCCCGGCCGGTTTGCTCTGACAGCGGCCCTCGCAGGCGCATCGGGGACCACCTGCCAGGGAGACCCCGGCTCTGCATTTGGGGTGAGCTCACCCCACCCCTGAAGCCCCGGCCTCAGAGGCCAGGTTTGGGTACCGAAAGCCAATGTGGTGCTTAGAAAGTGTGATTCTGCACCGAGAACAGAAACAGAGCCGCAGTCCGACCCTACAGCCTGGACGCTCAGCACCCCACAACCCTGCACCCCTGCCCCACCTTAAAAGTCAAAGACTAAGCCCTGTGAGAAGAAGCGATGGCTGAGAAAATCACCACTACTGGCTCTGGGGGCCGCTTGCCCAGGTGCCCCCAACCCCGGGCAGGTCTGGTTCAGCAGGGAGGGGTCAGCGCCTCAGGGAAGCCGGGACAGCCCGCCCCTGCCCCGTCTCTCCGAGCCTGGGGCAGGATGGGGCCAGGGGCCACGGGGGCGCACATCAGCCCCGTGCCCGCTCCGGGGCTCGCACCTCTCGGCCACCTCACCTTAAGATCGCCAACGGCACTGTCGCGGCGCTGTGCACCCCAACTGTTGGCGACTTTTGGAGACGCCGCAGCCTGCGGGACACGGCGCTCCCCGACGGTGCTCGCCCCGGCCCGGCGCCCCCCGGCCGCAGCCTTCGGGTTCAGAGGCGGGAGCGGAGCGCCCGGAGGATGCGCAGGGGCACCTGTGCGGGGAGCGGGCCACGGGGCGGCCCGGCCTCACCTGTGCGCCCCAGCCTCGACTCTGCTGGGGTCCTGACACCGAGCGTCCACGGAAGCTCCCGCTCGGGTTCCGCTGCGCTCCGGGCTCTTATCTTGTCGCCGGGACCCGCCCCGCCGGCCACCGGGGGCGCTCACCCGCCCTGGCTCCGCCTCCGTGCCGCCCCGGGTGGGCGGAGGACGAGCCCGGACGCGCCCCCGAGCCCCGCCCCCCAGGACCCGACCGCCGGCGCCAGTCAGCGGCCAGCAGCGCGCTCTGCCCGAGGCCTCGCGCGTCCCGGAACCTGGGGCGAGTGGCAGCAGGGTCCCTTCTGGGTCCCAGGCCTCGCAGGACCGAGACGGGCGGTTTTCTGTCTCCTTCCACTCGAGCTTGCGCCCCCCGGGGCTGCCCCGCGCATCTGCCTGGGGCGGGGCTCCCCTGGCCCACCCGCCGCTCCGCCCGGGGAGGAAGCTGGGCTGCGGGCGCGCGGGGCACAGCGCGGGATCCCGCGGGGCCGAGCCGGGTCTTGCCTCCCTCCCCCTCTCCTGCCCACTCTCCCTCTTCCCGCCGCTGCCGCAGGGGCCGCCTTCCCGATGCTGCACCGACCCCTCTCCCCAGACGTCGGTTCCGTCCGTTCCTCCCGCCGCGGCCGCCCATCCCGAGGTCTGGCGCCCTGGGGGCATCACCTCCACCAGCCGGTCCCACTCGAGTTGGGCCGGCCTGGGGGCAGGGGTCCTGCGTCTGGCGTTTGGGGTCCTGTGGGCGTCCCTAGCCGGGCCGCGGAGACCCCGCCCGGGTCTCTGCCTTCTCTCCTCCGGTCTTGCGCCCCGGCCGCGAGGTACCCGATCCTCGCCCGGATCCGGGCTGCGGGGACGCGGGTCCTTCTGTGGCCCGAGAGCCGACCCCTCGCAGGACCCAGTGTCCGCGCGCGTCAAGCAAGGAGCGAAGCGTCGTCGCGCTTTGCCCACATGGAGAGCGAATCGACTGGAACCAAGGGGCTCGAATCACACTCGCATCGGAACACGATTTCCAGGGACAGCCCGGAAAGCCACAGCTGTCGATACTGGCTCAGGACGGACTGATTCGGAATCATTGCTGAGATGACCCCCAGCAAGACTGCACGTTCATGACGCGGAGGAATGGAGTCCCCAGACCACCAAGCAGGCCCAGGACCCCCAGGTGCAGGACAGCATCAAGGTAGGTGGCACCCTGGCTCTGCACATGGTGGAGGCCCTGGTGACCCAAGCCTGGGCCGTAACCCTCCCCTCCCCACTCCGTGTGAGCTTTGATTTTCCTGCCCTGCGCTGGCTGCAGAGGGGCGTCCACGCCAGCTGCTCTCCACCCTGTCTGGGCCGTATGTCCCTCCTCGGCGGTGCCGCAGAAGCAGTGACCCTGTACAGGGGCCCGCAGAGCACCCTGGCTCATCTCACTGCCCCTCCGGCAGCCTCCCCACCAGGGGCTGGTGCCCGGGACAGGGCTGGTACCTGGTACCGGGGAAGCACCGGCAGGGGCTGCTCTTCCAGGCAGGACTGGGACCCGTGGAAGAGCCCACGACTCAGGGTCCCGGCTTCCGCTGGCTATGCTAACAGAAACGCCACAGGCGGGGCAGCTTACGCACAGGGAAGTGTTGGCTGGAAGTCAAGTCCTCGCACGGCAGAAGTGCTCTGGAACCACCTTTATAAGAGCACTGGGGCCACTCATGAGGGCTCAGCCCGTGACCTGACCACCTCCCAGAGGCCCGACTCCTAGGACCATCGCACGGGCGTTAGGGTTTCAGCATGAATTCTGGGGACGCAGTTCATTCTGTACACCCGGGGAGGGGCAGGGATTTCAGAAGATGGTGATGTGCCGCCTTGAATCTGTGACCAGTGGCCATCACAGCAGGCGGGCTCTCCCCACAGATGCTCCACAATGGGTTTCAGGAAAGAGGAGTGGTCCTAGGTTTGGGCCTAATGGGCAGGGTCACAGGAACACAGAGCAGAGCCAGTGAGCTCAGATGTGTATGTTAAAAGCACACATACTAGGGCTTCCCTGGTGGCGCAGTGGTTGAGAGTCCGCCTGCCGATGCAGGGGACGCGGGTTCGTGCCCCGGTCTGGGAGGATCCCACATGCCGCGGAGCGGCTGGGCCCGTGAGCCATGGCCGCTGAGCCTGCGCGTCCGGAGCCTGTGCTCAGCAACGGGAGAGGCCACAACAGTGAGAGGCCCGCGTACCACACACACAAAAAAAGCACACATACTAGATGGAAACACCTGGGAAGCAGAGCAAACTCTGCCGGGGCTGGGGAGGTGGGAGCAGCTGTGGCTCAAGCCCAACAGCGAACCTGCACCGAGGAGAAGAGTCCTGCGTGCGTCCAGGAGCACCCCCCACCCCGCCCCACCCGCCCCTCTCTTCTAATGGTGACGCAGGATGAGGAGCCCGGGTGCTCTGGAGCAGAATGACGTGGGAGCTGGGCCTGCAGCCTGGCCGCAGAAGACAGAGCAGGCAGCTGCCCGGCTCCTGTGCACCTGCAACGTCCCCGGCAGGGCCCCCCGTGTCGGCACCCGCATCGTCCCCAGCAGGGCCCCCCCTGTCGGCACCTCTATCGTCCCCGGCAGGGTCCCCCCCCCGTCGGCACCTGCATCGTCCCCGGCAGGGTCCTCCCTGTCGGCACCTGTGCGGGTGGAACCTGTGGGGTTAGAGCTGATTAGACGGCGGCCTTCGCATGCTTGGAGCTTTGCCCAAGGTTTATTATTGGCGTGGCTGCTGTTGGCTCAGAGCCCTGGATGGACGAAGTATCTCAGAGTATCGTCCTGCTGAGCCTCAGGGCATGCGCTCGCTGTCTGCTGTGGACCCGTTGCAGCCGCAGAGCCCGTGGGGGGGCCCAGGGGAGAGCCCGGGGCTCTGGCTCCCAGCTGCTGCCCCCAGAGCGGCTCTGCCCCGCTGGTGACACCCATCTGGGTGCCGCCAACCGAGGAGGTCGCTGCTGGACGTTGCCCTGTGTCCTGTCTCGAGCAGCCTGCTTCACCCTGACTTGGAAGGCAGCGTGGGTGCTCCCCCGACGGGGGGCCCATCCACGGGAGGACAAAGGCCACACGCTGATGTCAAGGCCTTCGAGGTTCCCGAGAGGCTGGAGCCATGGTGGATAAACGCAGAATTCTATCCGCGCTTCAGAAAGCCACCTGCAGGTGAGGCCGGGGTAGTGGTGCCCGGTGAGCACAGCAGTCCAACAGCAGAGGGGAGGTGCTTCTTCATCCCCAGATGCACGTCCGTCAGGAGGTGCCTGGCTGGAGGGCCGCCACCCCGAAGCTCTGTTAGGAAGAGCTGGAGAGCTCAGGTGGCACCACACTGGTGATGGGGTCGGTCCCCGGCTGGGTTTTAAGGGTGATTGCCGTAACTGATGGGGTGGCTTAAACGACAGAATAGCGTCCTCTGTGTTCTGGAGCCAGAAGGCTGAGATCAGGGCGTCGGCAGGGCTGCCTCCTTTCGAGGACTGAGGGGGAGTCAGTTCCAGGCCCCCCTCCAGCTTCTGGGGTTTGCTGGCATCCCTGGCGTCGTTGGCTTGTAGAAGCGTCGCCCCATCTCCGCCTTCACGCTCACATGGTGTGCTCTGCATGTGTGCGCGTGTGTGTGTGTCTGTGTCATGTTGGATCGGGGCCGGACCTAATGGTCCGTTTTAGCTTGGTTACCTCCGCAAAGACCTCAGCTCCAATTAAGGCCACATTCTGAGGTCCTGGGGCTTAGAATTTCACAATCTGAATCTGGGGGCACAGTTCAACCCACAACAAAGAAGAACCTTAACAGGGCCATTCTCGAGGGGAGCAGCTGAGAACATGTCCGAGCCTCCCGACACGTGGTCCCAGCAGCTCAGGCTAGTTTAATCTGGACGCGCAAAGCCTTGGAGGGGGAGGAGTGCGGTGCAGGAGAGCTGGCTTCAGGCGTCCTGCTGCTTCCAGGGAAGAAGGGACTCTCGGGGGCGGTGCCAACAGAGGGTGGGAGAAGATGCCCTGCTCAGGCACTGGCAGGGCCCTTGGGGCTCAGTTCAGGCCTCGCTGCCTCTGGCTTTGCTTTAGACGTAAGGGGCCAAGCAGAACCGTGGTGCTTGGACCCTACTGGGCACTGGGCTCGGAGCCCATGGGAGCACCTCTGCTACAGCCCCCTCGCCCTTTCTGACCCTACGCTGCTGCAGGCATCGACACCAGACCAGGATGCCGGGCTCCAGGTGGCCGGACGAGGCCTCGCCTCAAGTTCACAGGTCACACGACGTCCGTGAGGTGGCCCAGCCTCCGTCCTCCCCTCTGCTTGCTGACCACCCTCACACGGTGCGAAAGGGACCGAAATGACGATCGCTTCCGGCAGCGACCCTCAGGGCAGCGCAGGGCTCTGCTCAGCGGCCTTCTGCGCTCAGAGGGTCCTGGCCACCCTGGCCTGGCGTCTCCTCACCGAGGGACAAAGGGCAGCGAGCAGACGGAAAGAAAAGCCGCCAGCAGCCTGGGAGCGCCCCCGGGCACTCCATGCTGCTGTGGCCATCTGTCCGGATAGATGCTTGGACCCTGCACCCCAAGCTCCCACGTGCCGAGGCTGGAGCCTAGGATTGCGCTTCCCGAAGGGCTTCCGTCCGGCCAGCTCAGGGTCTGCGTTGGGAAGACCGGCCAAGCCCGCAGGGGCAGCTGCAGAGACGGAGGAGGAGGCCCGTGGGCGGGCCTGCTTCCCAAGTTATTCATGGGGTTCATTTTGAGGGGAGCGCAGAGCAGGCGGCACTGGCAAGAGGGGGCTGTGACCTAGCGCGGTTCCCAAGTCACCCGCGTAAACCCTGGCCCGCACCCAAAGCAAGGATTCTGGGTCTCACCCTCAGAGACTCTGAGTCAGCAGGTCTGAGGTGGGACCTGGGGACCTGCATTCCTAACAACTTCTCGGGGGATGCCACTGCTGCTGGTTGTGGGGCCACACTCTGAGAAACACTGACCTGGCCGGACCCATGGGGCGTGGAAGATTCTGGAAGATAGAGATGCAGCGTGGAGCCCCCGGCAGCCCCTGCAGGGACTCAGTGCAAACACTTGGAGTTTTGGAGACTAACCAAACAGTCTTCTGAAAAGCCTTATGCTCCGTTTGAATTATATACCGCTGAGCCGTAGTAGAAACTCAAAGATACTCAGTTAGCCTATAAGCTGAGCTGCCTGGCATAAATTAACCAGCCAACTCATGAAGTTTGGTACAGACAGCAATTTGCTATCACCAAGTGGAGGCAATATACACGCTTTCAGGCTCGGGCGGGTGCTGCAGACACAAGTAAGCTGCAGGAACAGGTGCCCCCCCCGCTGCACCGGTATCACCCCGTTAACCCGTACCTGGGCTTCACGGGCGTTTCTTATGACCATCTGACTGCGGAAACATGGATCCCACAGTGTACCGATCCCACCGGGGAGTGGAAGCCTGCAGCACTGCAGCCACGCTCGGAAGACACAGGGAAATCTTCCCAGTGGGCAGATACCTGAGCAGTGCACAGGGCTGTACCTTAGCCAGGAAGAAGACAGTCAGAGGTACGGGTCTCAGTGATTCTTACACATTGGCTAGTGTTTGGTTGTGTGATAAGAGAGTTCAAAGAAAATCGGGAAATTGATGACCTTTATCTGCAGATGACGTAATCACCTATGGAGACAATCTTAATGAATCTGCAAAACAGAAGCTAGAATTAACAAGTGAATTTAGAAGGTCACAGGATACACAGAAATCAGTTGTATTTCTACATGCCAGCAGGAAACAACTATAAAGTAAAATGTAAAATAATTTCATCTACAACAGTATCCGAAACAAAATGCTTAGGCATAAAATGCGTGCGTGCAAGACGTGAATGTTGCAATCTAGACACAGCTGAAGAACTAAAAGGGCCGGAGGAAGTGGAGTGGTAAGACCATGTCCGTGATCTAAAGGATCAGTATCATTAAGATGTTAATTTCTTCCCAAACTGACTATAGATTGACCCAGTTCCAACCAAAATTCTAACTGGCTCTTTTGAACAGCTCAACCAGTTGGTTCTAAAATGCATACGGACCCAGAGTAGCCAAAACAATGCCGAAAAAGAACGAGATTGGAGGACAAAGGAAACTTTGTAATCCCACCGTCTGCACAAAACTTAACTGTATTTTCTGTCATTATTTTGCCATTTGTGTCCTCGCTCTACAGACAGATTTATTGGGGGTTAATCGACATACCATAAACAGTGCGGGTCTCAAGTGCACCATTTGGGAGGCCGTTTACGTGGCCACGGGACACGAGCGCCAAGAGGATAATGTTCATCACACTCGGACAGTCGTCGCGCTCCTGCGTATCCATCTTTATCCGCCCCATCCAGGCAACTGCTCGTCCGACAGCTGTAGATTCCTTTTTTCTTCCTAGGATTTTATATAAGTGGAACCTACAGTAAGGACTGTTTTTTGGTCTCTTCCTCCCACTCAGCATGTTTGAGCTGAATCTGTGTTGTTACACGAATCCGTGAATTCCTTTTCGTTGCTGAGTAGTATTCCATCGTATAGATAGAGCATATAATCTATTCATCCATTCGCCTGCTGATGGACGTTTGACTCTTACAAATAAAAGCCCTGTGAACACTTGTGCACGAGTCTCTGTGTGGACATGTGCTTTCATCTCTCTTGAGTTAAGCGCTTGGTTGTGGAATGGCTGGGTCATTTGGTTGATGTGTGTTTAACTGTTTTCAAAAACTGTCAGGTTGTTTTGCAAAGTGGTGATACTGTTTGACATTTCCAAGAACAGTGCAAGAGTTTCCATTGCTCCAGGTCCTTGGCAACACTTAGAATGGCCGGTCTTTTAAATCTTAGCCATTCTAATAAGTGTGCAGTAGTATCTCATTACCGTTTACATTGGCATTTCTCTAATGACTAAGTGTTTCAGCAGTCCTTCATGTGTGTGGTTGCCATCAGTATCACTTCTTGTCAAGTGGACGTTCAAATCTTCTGCACATTTGGGTTGTTTGTTTGTTATATTATTATTGAGTTTTGAGGGTTCTTTACATATTCTGGATACAAGTCCTTTATCAGGTGCTTTGTAAATATCTTTCCCAATCTTGGATTGCCTTTTCATTCTCTTAATAGAGTCTTTTGAAGAACAGAAGTTATTAATTTTGATGAAGCCCAACTTATCAAATTTTTTAATGAATCCTGCTTTTAGTGCCCTGTCTGAGAAATTTTTACTTAACCCAAGATCACAAAAATTTTCACAAAAAAAGTTTTCCTCTAAGAGTTTTAAAATTTTAGGTTCTACCCTTATGAATAAGATCCACTTAAAATTACCGTGGTGTAAAGTATAGATCAGTTTCGTACCCTTGTCCTATTGGTCATTGGGAGAGAAGTGTTGAAACCTTGAGGCACAGCCATGGGGGCTGGTCTTATAGTCCTTGTGGTTCTGCTGTCTTTGCATGGTTCATGTGGAAGCTCTCTTAGGGTTGCCATGGCCTCCTGGGAGCTGAATCCTTACGTGAAATGACCTCTCTTACACCCGCTGACCACTTGGGCTCTGAGATCAACGTTTGCCCTACCTTCTTTGGATGGAGTTGGCACTGTCCTCTTCCTTTTGGCCCTGTGGTGGCCGGGTAAAGTGTGCTTCTTGCAGGCCTCTTGTGGTTGGTTCTTGCTTTTACATCCAATCTGACGATTTCTGCTGACTGATTGGGGTGTTTGACCATTTACGTTTAATGTAGTGCTGATACAGTTGGGTTACATCTACCATCTGCTACACTGTGCCCTCTGTCCCCCTTTACCACTGTTCCTGCTGTCCTTCAGACTGAGGAGTTTTCAAGTCCCACGTTCTGCTTCCCCTGTTGGACTCGTAGCCGTATCTCTTTGCTGTGTCATTTTCGTGTCACCTTCCAGTGGCATCACACTGCTGTACATGTCATTAGGACGGACCTGGGGCCACTTCTAGTCACCCCTCCCGGCCTCTGTGCCATTGTCACCTATGTGCTATGAACCCCAGAATGCATTGTCAGTTTTACTTTAGATACTCAGTCATCCTTGACAGAGATTTAAATGATGAGAAACAAGTGTTTCTATTACCCACGTGATTCCAGCTCTGAGCCTCCTCAGGCCTCCGTGTGGATCGAGATCTCAGAATGGAATCACTTTCCTTCTGCTGTAAGGACTTACTTTCACACACTGTGTAGTGAGGTCTGCCAGCCAGTGACAAATTCTTTTAGCTTTTGTGTCTAAAAACATTTTTATTTCTCTGTTGTGAAAGCTGTTTTTGCCGAGTGAAGAATTCTGGGTTGACCGTGTTCTTTTTCTTTGCGTAGTTTATGGACGTGGCTTCTGTCGTTCTGATGAAGAATCTGCTCTGTGCACACGGTCGTTGCCGTGTCCTTTTCCTCTGGTGGCTGACCTTCTCTTTATCATCTGTTTTAAGCGTTCGATTACGATGCTCCTGGTGTGTTTCCTCCATGGCGCCTGTGCTTGGAATTCATTGAGCTCCTTGGACCCAGGGGTTTATAGTCTGTACTGGATTTGGGAAAGTATTTCTTCAAATATTTTTGTTTGCCCTTGGGACTCCAGTGGTATATATATCAGGCCACTTGAAGTCTCACACTCACTGGTGCTCAGTGCAAATTTTGGTCTTTTTTCTCTATTTTGTTTTGAATAGTTTGCACTACTACTCTTCACGTTCCCTTGCTGTCTCCTCTGTGATGTCAAAGCCACCCTTAATCCCAACCAGGGTATCTTCCGTCACAAACATCGTAGTTCTTACCTGTAGAATTTCGATTTGTGTCTTTTAAATACACCTGTCATGTCTTAACTACACACGGTTAGTCTTGCTTCCAGCTAGCTTTTGAACACGGATTTTGCATAATGATTGTCAACGCCTTCATCTACTAATTCCATCGCCCGAGTCACTTCTGGGTCTGTTTTCGTTGATTGTAGATCATCCTTCCTGCTTTTTTGCGTCTAGGTGGCCTCTGATGGGATGCAAGTCATTGTGAATTTGACCCCTTGAATGCTGGGTAGTTGTATATTCCTCTGAATATTCTTGAACTTTGGGCTGCAGGTAAGCTACTTACAAAGAGTTTGGTCATTCTTTCAGGTCTTGCTTTTAAGCTTTGTGTAGCAAGACCAGAGTCGAGTTTGGCCGAGGGGGTTACGACTTCTTCACGACTCAGGCAAAACCCATCTGAGTTTCTACCCGAAATCCCCTTCCAGGATGGCAGCCTCTGCCCCTCCGTCTTGACCAAAAGCAAGATTGTGGCCTCATTAGCGTTTATTAAGTTGGAAAGAACTAATCAGAGCCCGAGCAGCTCTTGACAATCCCGTGGTAGACCCCTGCCAGACTCTCGTGTGGCTGGGGGGCCATGGAGGTCGGTCCTGCCCCTGGAATATGGGCGGCTTCCTTTGGATGAGAGAACACACACTGTACGATTTAAATATTTTGAGATTTACTCTCGAGCCAAGCACGGAGTCTATTTTGCCAACTGCTTCATGTGCATTTTTAATGGCAATGAAGTCAATTTGGTAAACAGCGTTTTTCAAATTTTCTACAGAACTGTGCTCCTTTCCCTGGTGGTTCTATAGACGACTGAGAGAATTGTGTGAACATCTCCAGCTATGTTTGCTGATTTACTTATTGCGTCTTTTCATTCTGCCTATGTTTGCTTAGTATATTTCAAGGTACGTCACTGGGGATGTACCCCTTTAGGAGGACTGTGTCCTCGGGTGAACTGAGCCCTTCATGGCTCTGCAGTGTTTGTCTTTGACACCGTAATCCTCCTCCTCTTAAAGGTCGCTTGCTGTGGTGTTATTACTCCTGCTACATCGGCTGTCTTGTGGTTATGTTTGCACATTACATATATTTCCGTTTTTTGTTTTTTTTTTAAACTTTCAACATGTGTTTAAACAGCATATAGTTAGGGTTTTTTGTTTGCTTTTTAATTTGGTCCAGCGACTGTCCTTTAGGAGTTTTTAGTCTATATTTAATGTAATTACTGGTACGGTTGGATTTAAGTTTACCACGCTGTTTGTTTTCTAGTTGTATCATCTGTCCTTTGTTCTTTATTTTTTTCTTCTTACTTTCCTGCTTAGTCTGGGTGACATTATTATTTTAAGCTATCCCATTTTATTTATCTATAGGCTTATTAACTAGTCATACCTCTGTGTTTTTATTTTGTTTTCTCTGAAGTCTTCCAATACGTTTTTCAGTTTTCACGGTCTCTCTTTAAATAACACTAATTCTTTCTGCAGAGCCAGGTTTCCACATGCATGTCACTCTTACCTTCGTTCCATGATAGTATTTTCGTTTTCTCTGGCTGCTTTTAAGATTACCTCTTTACCAGCGGCTTCCAGAATTTTTTGTAAAGTGCCTTTTGCCGTATTTTTGTTGTATTTCTTCTGCTTGTGGCGAGTGGAGCCTCTTGGATATCTGAGCTGTTAGATTTGGGAAAACTCTGGCCGTTATTCTGTCCAATAGGTTTTTCTGTCCTAACCTCCCCTTCCCTGGGCCTCCGTCACCTGTGATAGGACCCTTGGTGTTTCTTTCGGTCAGCTTTCTACCCAGTCTTTGCTCCATTGGGCCCACACATTGCTACACGACGGGCTCGTGGTGTTTTCTCTGTAGTGCGTATCTCAGGTGCCCCTGCCCAGGGCGGGATGCGGCTGGTGGCTATGGGCCTGCAGCCGACCCAGCGAGTACAGCACGGCAGGGGACGGAGGCGCTGGGTGAGGCACGGATGCCCACCCGGAGCCGAGCGACCAGAGCAGCCCCGGCTGGCGTGGCCGGGCCGGACCCCGCCTTGTCAGACACGGGCCCAGGACTGAGCTCCCAGCGCGGCCCCTTCTCTGGGCGTCGGCTTGCTCGCACCGGACCCCCGTCCTCGAGGGGAAATGCTTGTCGTCATCCTGATGCACTTGTGCCAGGGGTGGACTTCCTTCCCGCCCCTGCGGCTCTGGCAGCACGGCCTGCGGACCTCTCTGGCGGCTGACTCCCGCCGCCCAGCTCGTGTTACGTCAAGAAGGGATCTATCTTACCGCAAGGGAAGCCTGGCAGCTCTGAGCGAGCCCCCACCAGAAGCCGCCGGCCTGACGGGAGGAGAACGACTTCTGACGCTTCAGAGACCGGGGCCCGTCCTGATGGGTGCCCCCGTGGCATGCAGGCTGTGCTTCGAGCTGGTCGCTCACAACGCACGTCCGCGACACCCGGGGGCCCGTGGGAACGCTCTTCTCACCCTCATGGCCGGGGACCGCGGGGTGTGGCCTGTGTGATTCTGCGTCTGTGGGATGCCCTAGCCTGTGGGACTCGGGTGCCACGTGCTGTGCTCCGGCCGGGGACATGTGAGCAGCGGTAGGGTTTTATTTCTGTGCAGAAGCGTCGGGCTCTTCTCTTCCCTGTGCGGCCGCCTGGCTGGACCCGGGAGAGAGGCTGCGCTGGCAGACGGGGACGCGCGGGGACAGGCAGCTGGAGCTGCCCCAGGACAGGTGAGCGAGGGGTAACCCGTCGCTGCCCTGAGTCTTGGCCCGAGAGCCAGCCACATGCTTCTGTTCTCTTCTCTGCAGCTCTGGGCTTGTCCGTCTTGAGGGTCTCCGTTCCGCTGGGTGAGACACTCCTACTTGGGACACCGCAGAGCCTCCGCGCTGCAAGTTCAGATGGCCACCAGCCGTTGGGCTCCTCCGGCCGGCGACGTGACAGGGCCGGGGGTGTCACGGGTGCTAACGGCAGCAGGGGAAGGGGGCCCGGGGCTCCTCTGGGTGCTTCTCCGCACTTTCAGGACAAATCCTGTGACCAGCAGAGGCAAGACCACAGGCTCCGGATACTTTGGAGTGAAAATGTGAGTCGTCTCACTGGGCAAAGACCCAACCGTCCAAGGTGTGGTGGGGGCCACAGGACAGGGGACGGGGGACGGGGTAGGGGGGACGGGAGGACGGGGAGGGGGGACGGGGGAGAGAGGACGGGGGAGGGGGTAGGGGGTGGGGGCGGGAGGACGGGGGAGGGGGAGGGAGGAGGGGGTGGGGGAGGGGGAGGAAGGGGGACGGGGGACGGGGGACGGGGGAGGGGAGGGAGGAAGGAAGTTGTAAATACCGGCCTCAGCCACACAACCGGCCCCGGAAGTGAGGACGGCAGCGCCCTTGCAGCCGCCTTCCTGCCTGGCGCGCGCGTGTGTGTGTGTGTGTGTGTGTGTGTGTGTGTGTGTGTGTGTGTCCTCAGTTTACAGAGGGAACGGCAGTGTTGAGGAGCGGGCACTTTGGGAACTAGGGAAAACCTAGTTTTCCGTGTGACAGAGCATCGGGGGGTGTCTGCCAGCACCAGAAGAGTGAACATCTCCGGGATGGACGCGAGGGTTCCCGGGATCTTACTTTCTGGGAGGAGGCGGAGCCTCTGCGTTTGCAGAAGTGACCATTACGTCACGTGCGTCACTCCCTCGCGGGAAGGAGCGAGGATGGGCCCTGCGTGGCTGGAGGGATGGGCTGTCCTGGCCACTGGCCGCCTGCTGCTCTCGGCGGCATCCCCATGTGCAGGGCTCTGCCCCAGGAGGGGGCCGGGGTCTGCCACTGTCCCACTGGCTGGAAGGCTTCCGGCCGGATCAGCAAATGGGGGCAGGGGGTTGGGCAGAGGTGAACCTTCTGCTTCTGTAGGAATCGCCACCAGGAACACCTTGAGCGCCCACCACTCCTTAACACCCGTCCCCTCTGGGGCGCTGGGAACCCCCTCAAGCCGCGGCAGTGTGCCTCCCCCCCCCGCCCCCACCGCAGCTCCCAGAGGCTGCTTGTCCCCTTCCTTCGACTGGGAAGCTGTGTCCAGCTTTGAATGTGGAATGTCCAGACCCTGGCTTGCTTTGGCCCTTTTTTTTACTTAAAGACTTGAGCAAACTTTAACCAAGTTCAAAGGCAACACCCATTTGTTATGTTAGGAAGGGCCAATGCCTACCCCTGTTGGTGCACAAATGTCATTCTGGTGCATTTCGTCCGCCGCCGCCCCGATGGGGTCAGACCACGGGCTCCCTCTCCGGCTTCCCTGACTTACGACATGAACACGATGCTAAGTGTCACTCCATCCGGAAGCCGCTGGCTACACAACCTCAATTTTCTCCTCTACAGTTTTCGGGACTGCAGTACGCCAGCTCTTTCTTTCACTTCTATTTCTAAATCCCTCACTGACTTAATAGGACGAATTCAAGATCCCTGTCTCTCTCCGCTCGACAAAGCGTACATAGAAGGTGCGTGTTTCGCAGAGAAATTATAGAAACCAACTCAGCAGGTCGGCAAACAGCCTACGAGGTTGAGTTCTGTGAGGCGTCAGCGGCTGTCTGCGTGCCCGTGAAAGCTCCGACCCTCCCTTTGCCATCCAGAAAGCTTTTTCTACAGAAGTTCAATTACGATGCTTCCCCAACGTCCTAGAAAAGCACTAAGAAATCTCAGCGGGACTGGTTCTCCTGTCACAGCCTGCGTCACGTCCGCTGTTGTCTTTCTCAAGAAAAAAACCGCACATAACAAATACGTCCTCAAGTACATAAGACTTTGCGTTTTATTCGTTCCATTGAAAACCCCGAGTTTGTTGGGAGGCACCCGTCCCACCCCCTCGCGCCCGGCAGGGCCTCTGCAGGCGGCGGGCGCCCCTGCGGCTCCTGGCCCCACACAAGGGGATTCAGTCCCGAGCTCTGTACGTTCACAGTTCTGGATGCCCGCGACCCTAAGTCGCTACGAAAGAGAAGAGTTATCAGGAGGAACAAACATCCATTCGATGTCTGTTTATCAGAGATTTTTTCCTGAAAACGCACAGTGGCATTTCATTCAAAAACCCTTCATCCACAGACGCAGGGCCCAGGCCCTTCCTCGGAACATCTCAGTTCGTTCACCTCCTTCATTGCCAGGTGCGGGTTTTTCTCTTTTAAAAATGAAACTCCACGCATCCCACGATCATGAAGTCAGTCCTGGTCGCTACCAAGGCCGTGCGGGAAGCTCTGTGCCCGACGGGCGGCGCCCTGGAATGTCAGTCACCCCGCACCCTGCGCGGGGCAGGAGGGGCTTCGGAATGAACGGAAGTTAAGGGTGTTTCCTTTTTCTGACGTCTAACCGTAGAAACGCACATCTCCAAGCCTCAGGCAGTTAGTAAACATTTCCCCTGTACTTCTGGCTCTGGTGGTCCCTTCCTATGGAGATGCCCCCAGGAGAAATTAGAAACCAAAAAAAATTGCCCAAACAGACCCAGAGGCTTTGCTTCAGGGAACAGACTCAGTGTGTGGTTGTCATTGTGCTTTGAGGACAGGTTTCTAGTTATGTCACAAGGACATGAATCAAGGTGGTTTCATGAGAGTGAAGACAGCACCTGGAGCCCCTCCCCGAGCCCGGTGGCGCTGCGCCCCACTGACGCCCCCGGACATAGAGAGGGACTGGAGCCCCCCGGGCCTCCCGGGCGCCCCAACTGCCCGTTGCCGCTGCTTCCCACCCCCTCCTTCCCCGAGGCTCATCCGTCTCCAGATGCCCCGAGAACCCTGGTGCGAATGGGGGGACAGTCAGCGCAGGCGGGGCCTTCCAGAGTGTCACCATCCCCTGGGGCACCCGGCCCGGGAGACAGGAAACCCCGCCCCCGCCATTTACACCCCGGCCCACCTCATCTCCCCGACATTCAATGCTCTGATCGGAGCTGACACTTTGGTGAAGTAGATCATGTCGCACGGAAACAGAAACCCCAAGCTGGTATAAAAAGAGGGGGTTTGTAAAGGACCGAGGAGACAAAAAAGTGGTTCCGGGCCGGGTGCCTCAGCGGAGAGGAGTTCCCTGGTCGAGAGAGGCCGGAGGGAGAGTTAGCTCAAAGCCCCAGACAGCCTCAGGGTCTGTCAGGAAAAGGGCCTGTAAGTAAACATCCCCTGACCCTCCAAGGAAGATGAAGTAGAAAAGCAATTCTCTTTTCGTAAAAAAATGCTGAGCGTTTCCTGAAGTATCTAAATGAAGTTTATAAAATACTCATGAGCTCCTGCAAATATAGAAACGTTGAAAAATCAGATGGCGGGTCTGCCCACCGATTCCACCGAGGTCGGCAGAGACTTTGTGCCGGAATCGATACGCGGGTGACACGTCCCGCGTTCAGGTGCGCGTGGCAGCCGCCGGCCTGCGCAGCCTGGAACGGACCAGCAGGGACGGTGGGAGAGGATGGAAACAAAACGGGAGGCTCGAGGTGAAAAGAGAGCAACGCCCGGGCCGGCCCCCGAGTGCCGCCGCCGGGAAGGGAGCTCCAGGAGCCGCCCCTGTGAGCTCACCGCGCCCGCCCGTCAGGGCACGCACAGCCACGGCCTCGGGCCCGCGCTGCTCTAGGACTCGGGCCCGAGGGCAGGAAAGGGACAGCGCGTGTGGGAGCGTGGAGCCCGGATGCTGTCACAGCAAACGGGGCAGCGGCTGCGGAGATGCCTCGTCTCTCCAGAACCTTACGTCCTAGTCCAGCTTCTTACGAAAAGGCTCCGTCCCAGCGGCCGAGTTTTCGGGGCTGAAGTCAGCGCAGAAGCCGTTGGGGGTGGGAGTCAGGGGTGTCTGTGCGCAGCTCTGGGAGTGCGTCTGCTCGGGGTACAGGTATTCGTCCGCGAAGTCGGGGTACGCTTCGGCAAACCTCTCGAAGTCGCCTGGAAAGACAAAGGCACCTTGGTTACCGGCCTGCGGGGGCAAAGGTCTAGAGTCTGGGGTCTCTCCCTGGCGCCCCACTCACACCCTGGGGGCGTCGTGGCATCTACATGGACCCTCGGGAGGCCACGAGAGGCACCGCACCTCAGTTTTCTGTGTGAAGACCAGGGTGGCTCTCACGTCATTTCGGCTACTCCTGCTTTGGGGAAACTAAAGGGTCAAGTCAGGGATGTATTCTGCGTGCTCACATCCTGGCAGCGGCCTCATACCCCCGAGGCAGGAGCCTCGATGGACACAGCTAGGCCCTGGGGACACCGGGTGCACAGAGAGTCACCCCGAGCCATCGTGGGGCCTGCGCGGCTCTGTGTCTCCTGGTGGCCCTGGGTCCCGGCATCGGGGTGGGGAGCGCCCTCGGGCTCGCGCTGGGGCACCCTGGGGGCTCGGTGATGCTCAGAGGCCCGGGCCCAGGGCACTGCAAGCTCCAGCGGCTGCAGGGAAACGCGTGCTCCCGCTGGGAGCGGAGCTGCCTCCACGGGGAGTCTGTAGTCGGTCAGGGCTCCGAGCCTCGGCAGTAGCACCCGCTCCCCGGGAGGCGCGGCCCCCTTTAGCGCAGACACGCGCGCACACCCGGACCAACGCGCTGCGGCACCTGCCTGACATTTGGACGCGATTAAAAACACATCCAAACACAACGTGCACAATGACCTTTCCTGAGCAAACGTCTCCTCTTACTTTAGGGAGATTATGGGCTCATCCTCAGATGTGCACGCGGGCCGGCGCGCTGAGCGGGCCGCCTTCTGGGGCTCCTGCTGCCCCCACACCCCCGGCCTCGGTCCCCAGGCGGGTTCCGGTCCCAGTTCCCGAGGATCTCGGCTGTCCCGCGTTGTGTGGCGACAGGTGACGCAGCCAAAACCCCGGGAGAGGAGATGCCCCAGGAATCGGTCCTGACGGGCCGGGCATGGAGTCCCTCCCCCACCGGGGACCCTGACCTCAGCCCGGCCGCAGCCCCGGGGATGGCGCCTACTTTACAGCTGGGCTGGGAACGTGCTTCTGTTAACGGCCTGCAGAAGCGAGACTGGAAGCTCCCACCCCAGCCCTGCCAGGTTTCAGGAGAGCCTGGCGAGAGTGCAGGGGGCAGTGCCTCCCCCACCTCGCACTAGGGGCGTCCTCCCCAGCTCCCAGCCACTCACCGAATGTGATCCTGCCCTTCTCCTCTTGGTCGATCGCCCGGAAGAGGTCGGTCACGGTCAGTTCAGCCACGCCCAAGGCGGTCTTCAGGATGCTGGACAGGGCGTGCTCGTCTATGCTGCCGTCCTCCTGCGACCCGTACATCTGCAAGGCAGGGGCAGGAGTCACCCCGCGGCCCCGCCAGCCCCGACTATCCAGGGCAGCTGCTTCTCCTCCTTGGCGTTCCCAGCTCTCCGGCCGGCCCAGATAGCACAGGGTCAGAAGGGCCGGAACTCAGAGCCCTCGGGAGCCCTCAGCACCTCGGGCAGGTGGTAGCCGGGAGCCCTCAGCTCCCTGCTCGTGTGTTTTTATTTTTGTTTTTTTTTTGCGGTACGCGGGCCTCTCACTGTTGTGGCCTCTCCCGTTGCGGAGCACAGGCTCTGGACACGCAGGCTCAGTGGCCATGGCTCACGGGCCCAGCCGCTCCGCGGCATGTGGGACCCTCCCGGACCGGGGCACGAACCCGTGTGCCCTGCATCGGCAGGCGGACTCTCAACCACCGCGCCACCAGGGAAGCCCTGCTCTTGTGTTTTAAATCCACCAAGAAAGGGTGGTATCTACACTGCAACGTGAGGACCTGGCGTTCAGCCTTTGGCTGCGAGGTGCCCACTTCACGGATGCCCACCTGAATGAACACTGCGGCTGTGAGTCGCGGTGACCAGTGAAACCACCAGGAAAGGAGCCAGGCCGCCCCGCCACCATGAGGTCCCCCTTCCAGAAGGCCCTGGGTGACCCGCATAACTGACCACCTCAGGGACCCCGCTTCTCCTCTCCCGTGCCCTAATTCCCACTCTTACGCTTTAAATTCGCCAAGAAAGAGTGAACCCCCAAAACCCTAGGCCCCTACCCTCAACCCTGACAAAGGCAGAGCCCCAGATCCACACTCTCGCCCCGTGAGCTGTGACCTCGCTGCCCCCAGGGCACGCCGTGTGCCTCCAGACCTGTGAGTAACAGACCTTTCTTTTCCAAGCTCCCTGATGGCTGTTGCCGAGGGCGCACTGCAGTCACCCTGTGAGAGCCCCAGGGGCCAGTCCAGCCGCAGCCCTGGCTACCGACGGGCTGAGACCAGCACACGACTGCATTCCATCCTGCGCCGTGAATTCCTGACGTCCTCCTCCTGCTGCCCTAGTTTGGGAGGAGCGGCCCCTGCCCCCCCGCCACCAGCCTGACCAGGGCTGCAGGAGAGCTGGGGGCCGTCACCGCTGCGCTGTCTGTGGGCTCTCCTCCCCACGCTGGGGGCCCCCTGACCAATCTGCTCCCCAACCCCTGGAACTTCTTGGAGCATTCACTCTGCCCTCCCGCCTAGAGGTGGGCTTCCCGTGGCGGGATGTCCACATGAGCAGGACACACCGGCCCCGCTGTGGGGATGCCCGGGCACGGGGCCGTCTGCCTTCCCGGGGGGCCCGTGAGGGGTGGTCACCGCAGGGGAGGTCGCCGTGGAGCAGTGCCGGGACCCACAAGGCGGCACAAGCGGTGCCGTCCTCCCCGCAGCCCTCGCACCTGCCCTCCGGTGGGGCCTGGTAGCGCTGCTACAAGGTGCTCGTGCGCACGCTCAGCTGTTTCACTGAGCGACAAGCTGGCCACCTCCCTGCCAGCCACTGTCGTGGCAGCAGAGTCCACCGCAAGATGTCAGAGAAGCTGCTGCAGGGCCACCAGATGGGCGTGGCCGAGGCAGCACCGGCACAGGGGCGCTGAGCCCAAGGGCAACCCTGGGGGGTGCCCGCCAAGGCCGGAGGGGACAGGCTTTCTGAGACAGGGCGCTACCAAGGACCGCCGCCGTCTGATTAGCCCCCGTGGCCTGGCCCGCAGAAGCCGCCCTGCACCGTGGGGGACTCTCCCAGTCTGCCATGGAGAGGGTCTGCTAGGGTCAGGAGGGAGAGAAGGGGTTCTCCCGGCAGTGAGTGACCGCGGCTTCCTGACCTATACATCATATTTTCGTGAGTCTGGCTAATGTGAGTTGCACCTGTGAGACACAGACAGAATGTGTCTAGGTGGCAAAGCGAGCCCAGCTCCACCCTAGGGGACTGACCAGGTGAGGCCATGCTTGAGGGCAGCCAGGTGGATCTGCGGGCGGGCCGGGACCCCATAATGGGCCTTCCCCAGACTCACTGCACCCATGGTGAACGGCCTGGCTCTGGGCTACGCCGGGGCAGGCGGCTACTTAGTCCCAAAGCCCTGCTTTCCTCTGGTCAACACGCTGATGGGGAGGCCGTGTTGGGAGACAGAACCCATTGGTCCCGCTCAGGCGTCCAGGACTCAGGAAGACCCTTCCCCACACTCTTCTTACGAGTGAGGGCTCTTTAAATTCCAGGGAGAAATAAAGCAGAGGAGGTTTGCCGGCCTCTTTACAAACAACGGCTGCAGTACAAGCTTATGTGAGAAGAGCAGGCAGACGGCAAGTTTACCAAAGTCATAAGGGCTATAAAAGGTCTCACAGGCCTCACGTGACCCAGGTCTCACCGACCCCACAACTTACAGGTCGCGTAAACGCCACACTTACCTTGAACGCCAGCCGGATGGTGTCCAGGGTCTGCGACGGCCGGCAGACGACGGACAAGGCGACCACGTACTCCCGCATGTCCATCTCCCCGCCGCCCTTCTGGGAAGAGACGCTTTCAGGGACAGCCCTGCCCCCTCCCGAGCATGGGTGTGACGTCACAGGCCTTTTGGCAACCCGCTTACAAAAACCCCAACTACAGGCGTGTTTATCAGCAAACGTTGATTTAAAGCCAAATTTCTAGGTGCATTCGACAGCATCTTTTGGGGAGAAAATACCCCCAGAGACTGGATGGCTGGCAGGATGGGCAACAAGGGCTGGTCTCCCCTTCTCTGCTTCCAAAATTGTCTGAAGAACATTTCTATCACAAGGGAAACAGCTGCCCCCAAGCCCCCCCAACAAGGCCGTACCTCATCAAACAGGGCAAACAGGTCCTCCAGCGCCCGGGACTCGGGGACCTCCAGCTGCGCCGCGAACTTGGGCAGCGTCAAGCTCCCGCCCTGCTTCATCCTCGCGCTTTCTGCATGTCGGTCCAGATCGCGTTCGAGTTTTTCCGGTTTTAGCCTAAACAAAAAATGAGGGGAACATTCTTTTTCAATAAAATTACAAAATGCTGAAAATGGCAGATTTACTGTCATGTATTAAGACCCAACAAAACATTAAAACGATTCATAGACCAAGCAGCAGTCAGTCCTCGAGAAGAGAGGCTCTTCCAGGAGCTTGAAGGCACGAGTGTGCCCTGTGTGAGCGTCCGCACAAGCACTGACACCCCTGTGGGTGTGCGGGCCCCACCCTTAGGCAGGTCCTCAGGGGATGGCGGACGGTGGTGGCGGGTGGGGCGCGTCCCTAAAGAGACAGCCAGGGCCGACCATTCAGGGTTTAAGACACTTACTTCTGTGTGGAATTTGAAAAAAAGAGAAAAGAAAAAAACCCCAAACCTCAGAAAAAGCACCATTAATTATCTCGATCGCCCACCACCCGTGACCTCCAGCTCGGTCACCAAGTGCCCAGGCGGAGACCCTGCGGTGGCCTGGTGGGCGTCACAGGCGCCCACAGGAGCACTGCCTCCAACTGAGTGCTCGAGAGAAAGCAGCAGGGAACTCACCCCAGCCCCCTCACCAGCCTGGCAAACTCGAGAAGGCACGTGTCCGCGGGGAGACGAAGCTGGCCTTCCGCCAGGGCCAGCTGGCAGTCCTCAAACGTGTAGTCAGTTACGGAGACGCCCAGGGCCCTGCGGGAGAGGAGGGCACTGCCATCAGCCGGCCCCTCGGGGCAGCAGAGCGAGCGCGCTGGACGCTGAGGTGGGCGGGAAGGTGATGTTTAAAGGCCACGTTCAGGCGGTCCCCTGGTGGCCTAGTGGTTAGGATTTGCCACTTTCACTGCAGCGGCCCGGGTTCCATCCCTGGTCGGGGAACAGCCCTACATGCCTCGAGGTGTGGCCAAAATAGGAACAGACAAACAAATCAATAAATAGAATAAAGACCACGTTCAGCTAAACATAAAGGCCGGAGAGCTGACCCAAAGCTCAGTTACGTGGCACCTGGGGCCACCCGGCTTCGTGGTTAGCCTCTATCGCTGTGGTTTCCGCCCTCTAGGGAGCTAGCATGCATCTAGCGCCTTGAAGAGGACGACGCTGCCCGCAGTGGTGCTCAGTTCAGCTCAAGTCATCTTTGCGGGCAGCAGGGGCCGCTGCTATCTGTGCTGGTACCACCCTGAAGTGAGAGGGAGAGTCAGAACCCAGTCATTCCAAGGGCGGCGTCAGATTTCTAGAAAAATGGCCTTCTCCTGACTATCATGGAAAGCGCGTTCACGGGAGGAAATTTACCACATACAGAAAACTGGCCCCCAAGCCCGCCTCCGTCACTGAAAGGGCGTTTACTCATTCCGATGGGACAGTCGGCCCTCCGGATCCAAGGACGCGGGGGGCGGCTGCACTAGACTGTCTCACAGGAGGGACTCGAGCATCCTTGGGTTTTGGTCTCCGAGGGTCCGGGAACCAGCCCCTGGCGGGTACTGGGGCACCGCTATAGCTCCTTGCTGCCATGGCAACGCTGTGTGCGTCAGGTAATAAGGAAACAGCGAAGCTGAAGGCCTCTTTCCGGGGCTGCTAAGCTCCCCTTAGGAGCGCGTAGGCCTGGTCGCGTGGGGACGGACGCCAGAAGCGCCCCAGGAGCTCCCGGGCTATCCACGGGAAGGGGGACGGGGCTGGCTCAGGGCCGCCTGCAAAGCTGTCGGGACCCCGGCCCTTCCCGGGTGCAGCCCCGGTGTGACTAAAGACCAGGCAGGTGACGGCCCACGCCCGTGGTTCTGGCTGTGAGGCAAGGGGAGACCCGATGGGTTTCTGCCCTTTTCCACTGAACACGACGTGTCTCTGTTAACACCGATTATAGGATGCCATAGAAGTTTCTTTAGGATACATATTTAAAATATTTAGTAGTTAATTTGTCTGAACACGAACAACGACAACAAAAAATTACACCTAACCTGTCAGGCCTGCGACTCTGTGGGTATTATTTTCTTATCTAGAGGTTGATCAAGGGTGTCACTCACTGCCCTGACTTCCCAAACGCTGGGAGTTGAGAATCTCCCGCATCCCGGCAGCTCTGTGTCCGCATGTGGGATTCGGAGAAGGGGGGCCTGAGGGGAGCGGGCGCGTCTGGCTGGACTCCACTGCCGGCGCCTAACTCTGAGGGCGCCTGGGCGGACTGAACGCCTGGCTGAGTTCAATTCACGTGTGCCGAGGTTAAACGCATGACCTCGCTCAGCGTGTCTCACAGGACGCACCAGAGCGGGGACGACGCATCCCTCGCGAGGAGATGGACTTTCCCTTAGAAACTAAGTCGCGCCAGGCAGCCGTGTGCCCCTCCCCACAGGTGACGCCGTCCGAGCACCCCTCCAGGCACCGCAGTGGCCGAACTCAGAGGCAGCCTCTGCCCCGGAGGAGAGAGGAGGGGAGGGAGGGGCTGGGACTGAGAGGAAGGGTGAAGGCACCTGGGGTCTGCGCTGAGGCTGCCAGGGCCCGAAACAAGCGGGAACTGCAGGGAAGTAGGAGGTGAGAATATTCCTAGCTACACACACACTGTGGTACGAGCAGCGCGAGATTAAGTGCACAAATACCACACTCAGCTCGGCGGGACGGAGGCAGAACCTTGGTAACGCTGTCTGGGTAGATGGCACGTGTCGAGGACGCACCAGCCCAGGCCCCGCTGCCTGTCTCCAAGGGACGCACACGGACGCAGCCCCCGTGGGGACTGCTGGCTAATGGGGACGTTTGCAATGTGCAGAATTAAGTGGCAATGAACCATCTTCCAAATGTTGAACAAGCAGAAACGTCCTCCAACAGGATCAGGAGACAATGCACGCAGCCAAGCACACGCTGGCCGATGCCCAGCCTAGGCTGGCTCCAGCCGCCTCCCCGACGCCGCTGACTGGCTTTACAGCGAGGCCACGGCACTGGCGGACACAGACCCTGGGTAACAAATACTCAGGGTGGCCAAGGGCACCGGGGCTTCCCCGCCGCGGAAGGGGCGCGCACTCACTCTGCCATCACGTGCCGCACGTTGCTGGCGTACAGAGCGGGGTCCTGCTTCTCCTCCTCCGACGGGGTGTACACGGGAAGGAACTGTGCACACAGAGACGCCGGTTACCCGCACGAGCACGAGACACTGCCCTCGCCGCCCCCCCCCCACGATGACAACCTGCTCCCGGACAAATCAGGATCTCTGTCAGAGCGCCCTCCACCGGCATCGTCTCTGGAGTTGTCACTGCCGCCCATGCACGCACACGTGTGTAAACTCACAACCCACCTTTCCTCAGCAGGAGCACCACTCCTCCGACACAGAAGCCAGAGAGTCGTGCTTACGACTTCGCACAGGGGCTTAGTCTTTGCAATCGAAAGAATCGCAGGTGTGCTTCCACTTCTAAAGTCTCAGTTTTGTGTTGCGGGTAACACGACAAATTATTTCCACTTGAAAGACTATTATTAGCTTTTTGACAACCACTGTATTTGCAGAATATAATAAACTGTCCCAGGAACGTGTGTCTCTGCGTGTTTTAAATAAGCACGTCTCACAGCCTGTGCCGACCCCCCATTGTAGAAAAGGAAAATGACCATCACCGAGCCCTTTTCTTTAGTATGGACATTCAAGAATACAGGAACATCCCCAAATCCTATCAGTTCTCATCGTATAATGCTAGTCTCTCGCTTACTGCTACCTTTTTAAAAACTTTGTAAGTTGCAACAGTTCCTCATATCAGCACTGGCGTCTTGTAGGAGTGACGCAAAGAACTTAGAGTGATTTCACAAAGCCATACAGTTTCTTTCCAACTCTTCAAATTAGAAACCAGTCTGAAACAGAGCATCTTCCTTGGAGTCTCTCCCCGCTGCTGCCTCTCGGCCACCAGCAAACGAGCCACATAAAATACCGTGGGTTGCAGGCCAGCCACCCTTGGACCCGGGCCACGGCCCTTCCAGCCCAGTCCTTCATAATTAAGCGGCTTATGTTCTACTGAAGTGAAAAACCTGGCTGAAAGCCGGGCTCATTTGTAAATTCGGTATTACTCTGCAGTATTTATCAGAAGGTAGCAAATGAAATGCTTTAAGCTGTGTAAGACTCATCTCTCATGTTCAGGTGTAGGAGTAGCAGGTTAACTCCCCTTTGAAGAAAATAAACCCTATTCCTCATCCACTCAATTAAGTTTACAGGCTGCATGAATGTGACCATACTTATCTGAGTAGGGAGGACAGGTATTGTGACTTTGGAAACGGGCTGAATGCGGGGAGGCAGTCTACCTGGTCTGACCAAGTATTAAACAGGATAACAGTATGATAAGTTTAGCAGTTCGATATCAGCAGTGTCAGTACTGGGTAGAAGTAGAAGCCAAAAGAATCAGTAATTGCAGGTATGCCCTTAAGCTATGCTAACCATAATAAAAGAATGGCGGGCTTAGCTTCCTGTTGATTTTTAAAATCCTATCTGAATGGGTAAACAGTCACGCAAGAGACACAAAGTTGATGCAAACCCCCTGGGAAGCACCTTTGAGGAGCCATGCGAAATGGAAAAAGTTCAAAGCAAGACAGATGACGTATAACTTTGGATCTGCACAGATACCAACATGACGTTGTATAATATTATACCTACAGAGACCCCTATATATCATTGTATCCATATAACATTATATGTATAGAGACGTCAAAATAACATTGTGTAACGCTGTTATCTACAGAGACCACAATGTAACATTATAACAATACAGACAGAATAACATTGTCTAACACGGCATCTGTATAAACTCTCACACAACACTGTGTAACACTGTATCTATACAAACCTCAATTTCCACTTGATTGTGAAACTGACACAACGTGAGCCACAGGATTTTCAACCTTAAAAATGAACGGATTTACAGCACTGGTTAAAAGCTTCCCAATTCCTTTTAGTTAAAGTCTCCAGACCCCGCTCCCCTGCAGAGAGCACCACCGAGCAGGCAATGCTCCTTCCCGAGGGGATGCGGCGCCTTCCTCAGCCTAAACCTGAACCTTAAACACACCGCTGAGTGACAAGGCTACTTTGATTAAACAGAAGCCGCCACTGAGCTTATTAAACACACGCACACCCGCCTGGCTGTGCCCTGTCTGACCTCCGGCTCAGGAGGTCTCGTCTACCCGACCCCGGCCCCTCCTGGCTGTCCCAGGCCCTACATCATGCCATCCCCATGCCCAGGCCACTGGGACCCTGAAGGATCCCCTTCCCAGACACTCCCCAGCTTCCGCCCACTCTGCCCTCCAGCCTCAGCACTGCCCCCCCCCCCATGCGCCAGGGGCCTCAGAGCGCTCTGCGTGGCCTCACCGCCCGGCCCTCCGCCTCCGAACGCCAGCCCACATGCCGGCGCCTGGACCCCCGTACGCCCCCAGCGGCCGCGCGGGAGGAGGCCCCACGCTCCCCTCTCCTCTCCGGGCCGACCGTGTGCAGCTGATCGCCGAGCTGACAGACACAGGCGGGAAGAGAAGTTCTCAGTTACGTTCCCGCCAGGGCCCTGGAATCCAGGAGTGGGAAGAAGGCCAGCCTCGTGCAGCTAGCCTCCCTGGGCCGAACCGAACTGCCGCCCAGCAGCAGTGGCCCTGCGCTCCGTTTCTGCCTTTGCTAAAGTACGCAGCACGGCGGTCACTGGAGCGGGCCTGCTTTCCTGGGAGGACAGGACAAACAAGACAGGGCGGGGTCTGACTTACGCTCCGGGGCCTTGCCACGTCCAGGTGATGGTGTCCTGGGGGCAGGAAAGGAGCGATGAGTCAGGAAGGAAGTCCTGGGCGCCGCGCCCCTCCTCCTTGCCCGAGGGCATGCCGGCCTCGCCCCGCCCTCGCCCTGGCCGCCTGGGACCCCAGAGGCGCTGTCTTCCCTACCAGCCACGTCCCCTCTGGGGCAGGGGAGAAGGGGGAGCCCACCACCGCAGGTCCCCCCAGACTCGCTCACCTCTCCTCCCACGGCCCCGGGGTCACCCATCCCAGCATCCGCCCAAGACCCCGTCCTGCCCCCCTTCTGCCTCCGCCTTCTCCGGGCGCCCGGGGCAACTTCAGTCCACACCCGGACCTGCTCTGTGCTCTGCAGGCCCCGCCCTGCCCATCACCACCACCTAGCCAGGTGATGCTGTTGGCAGCCCCGTTCCAGCTCCACACCCACTTGAGCCCCCAGGGTCCCCGCCTGGACTCTCGGTCAGAGACGCGCCCCCGACGGTCAGCCCCGGACGGGGGCAGGGAGCACGGAACAAAGCCACAGGGCCGCATCTCCCCCACCCCGTGCCTGCCCGGGGTCCCACGGGAACATTTCAGATGCCCTCCACCCTCAGCCGCCTTGGTGAGGACCGTGGGTGACACATGTGCTTCTGCCCTGACACCGGTCACCCACCAGGGCTTCCTTCTCTCGCAGGCCTGACACCCACCTGCCCCCTATGGCTCCTGGAAACCCACCTGCCACGGGGCGTCCCACACGCAGTCCCCAGCCCAGCCCCCTCCACGCAGGTCGGTGCTCAAACCTTAGCCAGCCGAAGAGCACGTGACACAGACTGAGCGCAAGGCGGGGGTCACCGTTCCCCGAAGAGCCCAGCGCCGTGCTTCCAATACGCGGATGCAACAAACTTAAAAAGGGGAAAATCTAGAATCCTACACACAGGTGACGGATTCTCATTCTCAGAAGCTGGCTAGCGAACGCACCTCTTCAGAGCTGTAGGGACAGCTGTGTCTGCCGGCCCGTGCGGCTGCCACTTCTGACTGGCGCTCACACACTGGGCCTGTCCACACCCATGGGCACACGGTCAGTGCACTGACCTTGGACCCCAGGGCCCTGGCCCGGAAGAGGGAGGGCTGAAAGCCCCTGGTGCCCACAGATGTCACACGGGGGTTACAGGCAGGGCGGCCCAGGAGGCGTGCCCACAGGCACCAGAACCTCGTCCGGGCCCCCCACCCTGCGAGCTGAGCTGGGGCCCGTCCAGATCACCTTTCTGCACGTGGCAGAGGGACCACGGAGGTACTTAGCCTCTTTCCCTCCTGCTGCCAGCCTCTGGGAATTAAATATTCTCAGTTTTAAAGTGTCCCAGAGTGCGAGCTGGGAGGCAAGAGCCACTGGGGACCCGGGGGTCTCACACCTACACGTCAGGCTCAAGGAAGGGCCAGGGCTTTGCGATCCATGAAAGCGGGACTTGTGAGCTAGTGCTGGGGAGTGTGGCAGAGTGCCAGGGTAGATGGAGACAATGTCCTGAGATACCGGGCAATTCTCAGGCCCAGGAAATTCACTGGACATTCGTGCCAGGGAAACACACTCACCAGTTTGTTTGGGTACCGCAAAACCACCGGCTGGACGGGAACTCCTGGGATAAACGCACCTGCAGAGGGAGAAAGGGACACCTCTTATCTCCATGGCAGCAAGTCCCCTGCCCATACTTCCCGTGTGGGTCTCAGAACAAAGTGGGCTTCTCTGACAGGCCTTCCCGGTCAGCGGTCATTCAGTGCTGGGCAGGTTTCCTCAACATCTGTGCCAGCCGTGGACACTCAGAGAAAACCCCAGGGTCACAGGAAACAGGCACAAGGGCATCTCCTGGGTGAGGCGCTTTGGTGGGAGTGAGGGTCTCCCCCACCTTCTCGAGGCAGAAAAGAAATAATTAAGAAAACTACTTACCAGGCTTGAAGGTAATTAGGCAGGTCCTGTTGGTACAAGTGCCTTCTGGGAAAATCATTATCTTGAAATGGAAAAAAAAATCAGCATCAAAGGGACAGTTCCGAGTTCACAGGGGCCAATTTCACAACCTATTTCCTCCAGCCCTGATGTGACTTAGGCACTTTAATTATATTCAGTTGAAAAAGTTAAGATGCATACAGAAGGCTTCAGTAATTTCCCTTCTGACTGCTGGTTTGACTAAAACCTGGAAGCAACGCAGGTACGCGAACAGCGCGTGCCTCCTTGGGCGGTGGGATATGTGAACAGGTGGCCTTAGCGCCCACCTGCAGCTGCTGTGCGGACGAGATCCCCCTGCCTGGAGCCGGCAGCCACGAGCACAAGGCAGGACGAAGGTGCAGGGATGGAGAGCCCGTGGCTGAGTACGGGACCTGGGGTGGGGTCGGGGAGAGGCTGGGGCCGGGCCAGCAGCGCAAACACCCATAGCATCGGCGGCGGAGTAACGCCTTCCTCACCGGGACCTCCAGTCACTCCAACTCCTACTGACTTCCATCAACATAACGTAAGCTAACTTTCCCCTGCGTGGTGGAAAATACAGCCCGTGAGGCTGCTTTCAATCCTGAGCCCCAGAGAAAGATCATCTCCAAGGGGCACCGAGTCAGCGTGGGACCGACCCCAGCACGCCTGCGGGTCAGGCAGGTGAGCTGAATGGCGGAGGGGCTCAACCTGTTCTTGTGTGGATGGCAGCTGGAGGCCCCGGAAGCACAGCCCCCAAAGGGCCGCCCGTCCTCGGGCATGGGTGCCACAGCAAGGCCTTCAATGTCTTCCGAGCGGCCAGAACCCAGAGTCCTGTGGGACCTCCGGCTTCTCGAGGTCGGCTCGAGTGAAAAGAAAAACTACACATACGCAGCGTAGGTCGAAGGCACCCACAGCTAACACTGGCCGAGGCCCCTGCTCCCCGGCCCGGGGCAGCCTTCCCGATGCCCCGAGGGAACCAGACGCACGCCAGACAGACAAGCCCGGGACTCTTAGAAGCAATGGGGTACACCTTGCAGCCTAAGGCAGTATTCAGACATGAGACCATGCTGACCCCAGGGTCAGGGCAGCTGGCTCTTTCCGACACAGAACTTAAAAGACGATTCGGGAACTTGAGATGCATGTGAGAATCGTTTCCCCCTATTTCTTTTACTTTTAAAACGCCAGAACCCAAACTACCTGATAGTCGGCACGTTCTTGGATTTGCACTCATCGAAAATAAAACGCAACGCAAGGAACCCAGCCTCCGGGGAAAGCAAGCTCTGGCCCTCGTGCTTCCCTTTCCCCTCCAATCCCTAAGGTCGCCTCTAGGAGAACTGCTGAGAACGCAAGCAGCGCGGCACACCTGCGGCCACTTCCCGCTGGACTGCGCCCTCCTCTTGATCACCTCCACCGTCTTCCTGCGCGAATCCTGGTCCATCCGGGACACGAACACCGGCCGGATGTACTTTATCAGAGCTGAAAGACAGGGGGTGGTGCTTGTGTTGCGGTGCTGCTCACAGCGCCCGGTGAGAGGTGAGCCCCCAGAGGTGCCCCGAGGGCTGTGCCGTGGCGCAGGCAGGCAGCCAGCCAGCCAGCGCGGACCACGAGGGATCGGGGAGGGGGGGCACTGAGGCTTCAGTGGACTTAGAGGATGGCCAGAAGCCCTGCAAACTGCGGGGCCCACAGTAACAACTCCAAGCGTTCTCAGATGACAAATCAGGAGAAAGAGACAGATGGGGCTGACCCCATGGGGCGTGGAGAGCCTTTGGTCACCCGTGTCACTGGTGGGGGGCTGTGGGGGGGAAGTGGGGAGGCCCCAGAGCCAGAAGGGCCTGGGGCACGTGGCTCAGACCCCACCAGCCTCGCTGCGGGCTGAACTGTGTCCCTCAGAGACACAGGCTGACGTCCTAGCCCAGGTGCCTAGGACTGACTTCGTTTGGAAACAGGGGCTCTGCAGATGCCGTCAAGTTCAGATGAGGTCACACTGCGCTGGGGTGGGCCCTGATCAGTGACTGGTGTCCCCGTAAGGAGGAGAGAGGGAGAGATCGCCACGTGATGACAGAGGCAAGGACGGGGTGATGTGGCCATGGCCGGGGGAGGCCCAGGAGAGCCGGGACCACTGGAGACCGGAGGGCGGCCTGGGATGGACTCTCCCTTGGGACCAACCTGCCGACACCTTGATTTTGGACCTCTGGCCCCCGGAACAGTGACAGAATATACATTTCTGCAGTTTTGAGCTCTGTGGTCTGTGCTGCTTTGTCACGGCTGCCCCAGGACACTCACACAGACCCCATTCCAGCAACACACACACGGCCCCCAACACGCGTGTGAGGTCAGGGCTCCCTGACCGAAGCTGATGGCGATACCCAGCCCACTGGTCCTCTCGAACGAGGATGTAAAGGCGGGAAGATACTTCTTAGAAAACTTTGCACTGATGGCAGGCAGAGGCCGTGGCAGTTGGTCCCTCCTGGGCCGGTGAGGCCACGTCCCCACCTGCTCTGCCCCAGGGCCACACCTCGCTGGTACCAAGATGAGCTCTGAGCTTCTTTTCTGAGCATTTCTGTTACTTGTAAAGAGTAATATTTCATGACTTACGTCTTGGAGGTCTTCCGAAAAGCAAAGAAAAACCATTTTAAAAAAGAATAAAATTCTATCTAGTTGGGTCCATGGCACTCCCAAAATCTAAGTGGATCTCAGCGATAGTTTTTCCCATGTCTTGAAACATTTTGCTTCTTCACCAAATTGGAACTCTTTTATCCTTCCGCACCAATTACTCCTGATGCTGCTAAAAAATGACCATGAGAAGGAAAGGGAGGTTCGGTGGAATCACCCAGAAGGATGGGGCGCAGGGAAACAGGTGAGCCCAGCGACCGGCCTGGCCGAGCACGGCGCCGCTTCCCAGGGGGCGAGGGGGAAGGAGGCCGGCTCACCTGGCGGGGGTGGGTTTTACCGGTCAGAGCTACTCTGTCTACACGGCAAAGAGAAGAAAGTGGATGAGGAGGCTTTTCCCAATTCCTGGACGGACGCGAGGCCCAAGGCGCGGAACCCCGAGGGCTCTCTGGACCCAGGACGGCAGGGGTCCCCGACTGCGCATGTCCGTGGGGACCCCACCCGAGTCCCACCCGAGAACTGAACGCTTCTGAGGACAGAAGGGAAACGCAGTCTCTGTCCCGCGAGCCCCGAGCCCGGACAACAAGGGCCCGGCGCCCGCTTCGCCGAAAGGCCGCGGGCGGCTCTGTGGTCAAGACATTTGAAGCGGTGGGTAAATGCATGGGAGGGGCAGGAAGGAGCCTCCCCTGGAGCCTCCGGAGGGAGCGGGGCCCTGGGGCACCTTGATGGCAGGCTTCTGGTCCCGGAGCCGGGAGAGGACGCATTCCTGTGATTTTAAGCCCTCAGCTTTGGTGACGGGTTACGAGGTCTCAGGACGCTCATACACCTGGATTTACGGTACAGAAACTAACTCAATGGGACAGTTACTGAGCTGTCCCCAACTTCTAGAGCTTCTGTGTGATGAGGGCGACACGTTCTTGTTAGAACTTCAAGGAGCACTTCAACACCTTATAGCCAAGGGCACTTGCGTGTTCATAAAAAATGAAAATCCCAACAATATCACAGAAGAAATCACAGAAAAGAAAACAGGGAAGCAAGGCCCGGTGCCTATTTCACGTGGGCGTGAGCTGTGTGGGCGTGGCTGTGTGGGCGTGGCCGTGTGGGCGTGAGCTGTGTGGGCGTGGCTGTGTGGGCGTGGCTGTGCTGTCACCGTGATCCGGACTGGCCGGCACTGGGGGTTCACTCCCAGCAGGACGGGGGCTCACTCACTTCCCCATATCGGGATGTCCCTGCTCTCCGCCTTCATCACGATGGAGGACATCGTCATGGTGACGGGGATGGCATCGAAGTAGGAGGAGTGCGGTGCCAGGGTGAGGATGGCGGCCTCGGCGGGCAGTGCCCGCCGCCCCTTCACGGCCACGCGGTGGAAGCCGCCGGCAAACCACATGGTGCGCATGATGGCCTTGAGCAGGACGTCCACGACCCTGCAACAGAAGCGCAGCTGTCAGACCCAGGCCTGGCGGGGGACGCAGCCCCATTGCCCACACCCCATCAGGGACTGTGCCAATCCCAGGAGACCTGCCGCCACTGTCACTGAAACATCCGAGGAGGGAAGGGAAGGCGGCTGTGCTTTCTTCCCTCCGACTGTGCACGTGGGCAGCAGAACGCTGTCGCATCCGTTCACTCAGGAAAACGGAAGCCGTCTCAGCCCCGTTACAGGGACAGCAGCATGTGAGAAGGGAGGCCCCCAGGACAGAACGAGAGACACAGACACGTCGGGTGAGCTCTCAGCATCCTAAGGATATAAGTTTTAAATGAAAAGAAATCGTCAGCACCTAAAATGCACGCTGAAATGTGGAGAGGCGGCAGAGCTGAGGTCAGGAGCAGAGACGTGCTGGGTGAACCTCACCCTCGCCTCCCACAGGCGGCCTCAGGCTCCGGGATGCAGCCTTTTCTGGATGAAATTAGATGGACAATAAACTTGGAAAACAGAGTAAAAATCAGGCTAGATTAACTGAATTTGCTTCTTATTTATTCTTTTTTAAACACATGAGAACGTAAGCATCTAAACCTGCACATTCCCTTTCACGGGAATCTCTGACACTACAAACCAGATCACTGTTCACGTCCCTGAAACCGCGGTGAGTGATGGCCCGGCGGGCGAGTGACGGCAGGCCACGCACCCGAGTCCTTGGGAGAAGGACCCATGTCTCGCTGTGCTGCTGTGCTACGTGGGCGATCAAATTGGGCAAAAGTCACTGCATAGAAGCACAGGAGCCTCAATCCTTACTGGACTGATTTCCCAAGGGGCTTAACAACCCTCGCAAGAGAATTCCCAAGATGAGCCCCGACAGGTCTGAGCAGGTCTCTGAAGCGGCACCGCGCCTGCAAGGAGCCACCTGGAGACGACCTCCTCCGACCACGGGCAGGTCCCGCACAGTCAGTCGCCCACGCAACGCGGGGCCACGCTGGGCGCTGCGTCTAGAGCTAGGCGACCACAAAGCGCGCACTTCCATCGCCTGTTCTGCTGCACAGTTTTAAATGCACTTCTCTGCATGCATGTTATTCTTCACGATAAAGTCATTTACAAAAATAAAAGCCAATGGATGTCAGCTGATGCACAAGGAGAAAGCAGCAAGACTGCGGGGGAGGCTGCAGTGGGAGCGCAGCCAGTCCCAGGAAGGCAGGTCCAGGAGGAGAGCTGGTGAAAAGGGGGTCAGATCTCAGCCCCTCCATCGGAGACACACCCGCCACCTCTCGGGTCCAAAGGTCAAACAGTGACCGTGATGTACTGGGACAGGAAAAACCAAATCTGATAACTCTCTAAGGTCTTGGAGGAATTCTGTCCCCAAGCTGCCTGTGGGGAAGAGATGCCTATGGGTGTGGGTACCGGCCTCAGAGCAGAGCCCCGGCCACTGCCCAGTGCAGGGCCAGCACCACGGTCCCCAAGGCAAGGGCACCAGTGACACCGGAGATGCCAGAGCTTCTCCAGGGGAAGGGAATCGGGAGACAGGTCTACATGCTCAAGGGCAGGGACCTGCACCCCGACTCCATCTGTCGTTCATCACACAGGTGGACACCTCAGACTTGGACGTGTGGGCAGAACCAGCTACATGATGGATAAGAGGAGTATGACCCTGAGGAGACCCGAGGGCAGGCATCGGAAGAGACGTGTAAAAATCCACACGAATCGGGACATTACAGTGCCAGGAGAGAGGGATGCTCTGAAAAGGTCCAGAGGACAAGAAAAAGAAAATACTCTTGCAAATCAAAAGTCTCATGCAGAAATACCGGTTCCCTAAGAAGGCTCAAAAACGCGGAGAAGGGGACCTCCCAGAACATGCAGGAAAAAGAAAAGGACGGAACTATCAGATACAAAGAAAACAGTTTCTCAGAGTTGAAGAAAGACCCAGATCTCCAGCACCATCGCAAGGTGCTCAGCAGAATGAATTTTACGAAGAAGACTCATGTTATTTCCTTTGAGAATTTTTCAAATTTCCAACGACAAAGAGAAGACTTTAAAACCTCCCAGAGAGGAACGAACGGGTTTCTAGCATCAAAGCTGCAGGTGTCAGCAGCGCATCTCCAAAGCTCTGGGGACGCATGACGTGAAACCTGCAATTCTATACCCAGTCACACTACCCACCAACACAGAGGAGAGAATAAAGACGTTTCCAGACACAAGATGTGAATGAGTTCCTCCTGCACATCTTCCTTCTGAGAACCCAATACTTCAGAAAATCTTGGAACAAAGACAAAGAAAACAGGCCCAGGAAATGCAGATCATGCCTGAGAGTGCAGCAGAAGAGAAACACACGCCACGCAGCGGCCAGGGCCCCGGACCCTCTGGGAGGAGGATGAATCCCAGGCAGCGGCCGCAGGACTCTGGGGGTGGAGAATTTTGAGGCTACACTCAGGGCTCAGTATTCTCTTGGTTAACAGGCAAAATAAAATCGGAAATTCTGTGAAATGGAAAACACAATACAAGAAGTAAAGTTCAGACTTGACGGCACAAAGCAGGCAGATGTGCAGGTGACTCTGACAAACCGTGTGAGAGAGAAGCACATGGTGATGCCGCCCACCACCGTCACCCACCGCAGGGCCCCACGTGTGCAGATGCGCAGGCCGCCCGGTGCCCCTCGGGGTTGGGGTCCGACCCCGACAGGCCCAGAGCTCGTGGCTCCTTCCCCAGGGTGACAGAGGCAACGGCAGAAAAGCCACACACACGCGCGGAGGGCGTCTGCGTGGCGCTGGGAGGAGGGACTGCAGGCCTGCCCTCGGCCACCCTCCCTTCCCCACCACTTTGCTGTAACCACCAACTCGCGTTACTCCAACGAAAGTGAGAAACGCCACCAGCATACACGTGGCGGCTCAGAGTCGTCATGGAGATGACCCAGGGATGGACGTCCCCACACGGGGCACTCAGGAAAGGGCATCGTCTGCGATGGACCGACTCATGTCGCCCCACATTCCTATGCTGAAGCCCTGACCCCCAACGTGACTGTATCTGGAGCTAAGCGCCAGTGAGGTCCCGGGGTGGGACTCCGATCCAGGGGACCGGTGTCCTTACAGGAGAGGAAGAGGTCTTGCCTGCGAGGACGCGGCGTCTGCAGGTGGACGGAGGTCCCGCCACGAGCCGTGGCTGCTGGCCCTGACCTCCCACTTCAGCCTCTAAAACCGTGAGAAACGAATCCTGCTGTCTGAGCCCCGCCGTGGTACCCGGTTGTGACGGCTGAGCTGACCCTCCTGAACCCTGAGTCGGCCAAGGGCCAGGGCCTGCAGGACTGGTCAGCAGTGTCTCCTGCCCTGCCTGGTTGGGTTCTGTAAGAAGTTTTGACAACACTCTGTGTTTTGAAACACAGAGTCTTATGCGAAATTGTGTCGTTCCTCCTTTCGTTGAAAACCCAAGATTTTATTTTAGGAAGGTCTGACTGACGTTAACTTATATTCAGCAAAAATCCTCCCTGATCAAAACAAAACTCTGCTCAAAACCGCACAGCTGTGCCTGGCGTGAACCAACCCACCGCCGCAGCTGATGACGTGACGTCCTCTACTCGGAGTCCTGTTACTTTAAACTTGTTTCCTCCTAACTCCCCGTGTCCCAAACTCAGGACCTGCTGTCACTGTGTTTCCTTTGAGGAGCTCGGGGCCGGGTGTTTGTTCTTGTTTCCACGGAGCCCAGGGCTGTGCACCGAGTTCCCGAGAAACACTGCTGTGTGGAGACCCCGTGGGCTGCAGGGGGTGGGAATTCAGTGTGGGCGGCATGTGCAGCTGGGGTACATGCCAGTGCACATATAAACACACACTCACACGCACACACGCACACACACGCACACGTGTACACACACACACGCCCATACGCACATAGACTCAGGACGACGCTCAGGCTCTGCGCACCCGAGCACCCAGAGCTCCCGGGAACCTTAACCCCACGTCTCCCCACGTGGGGCACATCAGGTGTGCACGCCACACACACGCGCACACACACACGGTGCCTCTGTGAAGCGAGCGGCTGTCGGAACTAAAGTTGGCTGTGGCCCGTTTATCACCCGATGAGACCAAGTACATTACCGCAGACAAGAAAAGCTACAGGGAGTCAAAACAGGGAAACCGAAACAGCCCAGAGTCACCTGTTTTGAAAAGACAGACGCCGAGGTTGTGCGAGGTTTCTTCCTTCGTGGGACAGGACAGCAGGGAGGCAGGGGAGCCCAGCCCCAGAACAGAGCGGGGGGAACAGGGAATTAAGACGCTTTTGATCAAATCATTCGTAATTTGTAAAAAACTACAAAATCTCTGCTTTCTAGCTCTGGGTCCTCAACCAAGTGAAAACTGAAATTCTGATTCCGATTTGGTCTGGATTTATTTTGCTTGATTATATATTTGATACCAAATTCATATTTTACAGTTAAAACTTTAAAAAAAAACCCCAGATCTCAAGGTAAAGCATGATTTCCAAAGAGATTAGAAAACCCAGCTGTCTATGCACTCGTTCACTCTTTCATTCATTCATTCACTGACCCATTCATTCATTCACTTGGGAGAGACTTTCCCGTCCCTCAGGCCAGGCTCCGTGCCGGGGGCACACCCACGGAGACAGCCACGTCTACCTTCTGGTTTCTAGGGAGGGGGAGAGACCATGGTTCACTTGAAACTGGGGATGGTCTGAGGACGTGAAATGTTACCACGAGGAGGGTGAGGGGTCCCCAGGCACCATGCTCGTGAAAGGCTCCGAAAACCCTTGAACCTTAACTGGCCGTCTCTGCCCTGCATGTAACTGCTGTTCTGACCATGGCACGTGGGCAGCGGGGAACCAAGGTCCAGGATGGGCGCCCGTTTCCACAGCCTCTCAGGGCATCAGCATTCCAGCAGCTCAGACACTGGGAGAGAAAGGAGGGGCCTGAGCTGGTCCATAAACCTTGCGGGCCGGGCAGCAGGTAGTTTAGGCTCTGTGGGCCTGTGGCCTTGGCCACAGTGACCCCTGCCCTCCAGGACAGCAGCCCTGGATGGTGTACAAATGAACGGGCAGGGCTGCACCCCAATAAAACCTCATTCACAAAAACAGGCTGCAGCCGACCCCCGGCCCTGCGCTCAACTAAGAACACTTCTGTTCTGAATAGACCGTCCAAGGACCTTAGGAATGATCAGAGATGCAGACACAGGAGGCGGCCAGCAACCTGGTTTTATGACCGGAACGGTGTCTGCTAACACACTGGAAATACTCACCAAAATCCTTCCCATAGCTCAACGTTTTCCTTCACTAGAAACGGCGTGTAGTTTGAGTTAAGGGACAGCTTTAGGTATTTAAATACACAAGAACATGCTGTGGTTTCATGTCCTTTTGTGAGGCCCCTGTTGGATCTTCACTTAAGGTGGATTCACACGTCCATCCACACGAAGCAGAGACCACAGCAGCGGCAGCAGGCTGACGTGCGGCCTCGAGGGCAGCGGACAGGGAAGCGCGGGACCCCTGTGCTCAGGACACAACACAGCGGCCACTCGGCTTGCGGGGCCCTGGAGGGAGCCTCAGGGCAGGATGCTGGCGGGGGGAACGCGGGCCTGAGACACCCCCCAGGGCCCCCACAGACGTGCACTCACCTCCGCCACAAGGCCAGGGGCTGCTCTGGTTCCTGCTCAGCGGATCCCAGCGAGGCCACAAGCGCCAGGGGCCAGGCGAGCAGCATCATGACGGCGGCGACCAGCAGCCGGATGGGGAAGAGCGTCAGCGTCATGACGGCCACCTGCGGGGACAGGGCACGGTCACGCGCGGGACTGTCCTCTGGGCTCCTCGCGCCGCCCCGGCACCCGCCTCCCGCGGACGCTGCGGCCCAGTCCCTCCTACAGCCACCGAGGGGACGCCTGGGGTCGGGGTGCTCTCCTGGCCGATGGCGCTCCGCCCACTCCCAGCACCCCCAGCAGGCAGCCCCGCCCCCGAGCCCCCTCCTCAGCGCGCCCAGCAGCCCCTGCACACAAGGATGCTTTCACGGGGCCACAGGCACAGAGCTGGCAGGACTGGGCTCAGACCACAAGGAAGACGGGGACTCGGGGACTCTCCAACCCCAGGAAGTCACAGACGGGATGGGGGCCCAGCAGGGAGGGAGGGGGGCGTCCAGAGCCACGGGCCTGGTCCGGTGGACGCGGGGAAAGCAGGCTAGGGCTCCGTGGGGGGCAGGCCCTGCGCACGAGGGGGACACACGGTGGACGGGCAGCTGTGGCTGAGGCGCCAGCACTTCTGCGTGCAGTGAGGTTCTGGCTCCACACGGGGGTGGGGGACATTCAGGAACAGCGTGTTTGTGATGAACTTGATCTCAGGCGGTCGATTAGGGGAGCGGAGGGATGACAAGACAAAACTCACGGAGCCTTACAACCAACAGATATGAGTTTCTGATTATTTGCAAGAAAATACACTTGAAACACGTAGGTTTGGTGCACAGGAGACAGGAAAGACGGGAAGAGACCCAGGTCCGTGGTACCGTGTCCAAGCTGCTCACCCCACCACCCGCCACGCCCGTCTCTGCCGCCTGCAGGCCTGCACGCTGACCGTTCCCTGATTCTCTGGGGTCTCCACCAAGGCCAGCGCTGCCCGACAGGAATACAACGCAGGTCACGTGTGCCGTTTTACATTTTCTAGCAGCCATGTTTAAAAACACAAAGGTGATGAAATTAGTTCAACGTGCAGTTTATTTAACCCAACACGCCTAAAATACCATCATTTCCGCACGCACGTAGCACAAGGCGTGGACGAGCCAGTTCACACTATCCTCATCACGTCCAGGGCATCCGGCGTGTTCTGTGCTCACAGCACATCTCATTCACGCGCCACATCCTAGGTGCCCTACGGCCACGTGTGGCCTGTGCCGCCCATGGCCGGTGTGGGTCCAGATCTCCATGTGCTGTGACGATGGTGACTTTGAACGGCCTCTCCCCCCCGCCTTCAGGGGCTGGGGTCCCCTGGCTGAACCTCTGGTTTCAGCACAAGGTGGAACAGGGCCGGTGACCCCGGATCTGTCGTGGCCGCCGCTGGGGACAATGCTTCCTGTTAAATGGTGGTGGTGGGGGGTCTGCTCCAGGGGGTCAGACAGAGCAGGAACGTGCTGGCGGGAACGTGCCTCCCACCCCGGGTTTTCTAAGCGTCTTGTTTTGGGGTCAGCGTGAACGGGGTGAATGTCACCACAAGTCTTCCCTGCGGGATAATTACGTGCTCATCTGTCACCCTGTCCACGTGACCCACGGCAGCCACGGCTTCTCTGGTGTCACAACCTCGGTTCCAGCGCTGGGAAGCCACCTCTCTTAAGGCCTCGCCAGGTTCGTTTGCCAACATGCGTCTGGAAGGCGAGCCTGGTCACGTCCCCCGCACCGCCGTCCTCGGGTCCTGCGGTCACCACGCCAGACACCAGCCCACCTCGTTGGAGGAATTCCTACGGAGCTTCCTGATGGCTGTTCCAATGCTTTTCATTGTTTATCTAGATTTCCTATTTCTTATTTTCTGGAGTTATTTCAGTGTTTCTGTCAGGGAGGAAATCTCTGGGCGTCCTCAGCAGGCTTCTCCTCCCACCCGACTCCCCATCGTGCATTTTCAGGATAATCGTGCGAACCGCTGCCCTGAAGTTACATCAACCCTGCCCTGATCTAGGCGTCGTTCATAGCCTTTGTGCTTCTGAGACCCTTCAGGCCCGTGCTGACAGACAGCCCTCCCCTTCGCTAATCTGTTTACAGAACCACTTGCGCATTTGTTCCTTATCTCTGCTGTGACCTATTCAGTCGCATTGATTTTGTATCTTATAGGGGCCTCTCTCTTCCACTCTGAGTGCACCCTAATGTTCTTTCTAACTTCTTGAGGAAAGAGCCTGGAGCATATTTTCAGAAATACCTTATTTCCCCCAAATTCACATGGAGAAGGCAGCTTTCTCTAAGGACTTTAATTCAATCCCACAGGTTTTAAAATGTAGCCTTTCCTTCATTTCAAAACATATCCTCTTCCATCCTTGCTGTTGTAACTTTGCTGCAGAGACACCCCACCTCCTCGCTGGCGGGGCGCTGCCTCTCGGTCTGCCTGTCACCTCGACGGCCCAGAGCTCTGGCTCCGGGGGCTGTGCTGGGAGCCCCGCGTACCCGCTCGTCCTATGACCCGTGGCCGCTGCTCCTCCAGGTTGCAGGGCAGCTGAGTCACTGGATACTTTGCGGTGTGTCCCCATAAATGGACCCTAAAGCCGGTGCCCGTGCCTTAGACAGAATGGCAGGCAGCAAAGCGCCGGACAGGAGCTCCGGGGCCAGCACGCTCAGAGCACTCACGGGTCGCGGACACGCCCCGACTGTGCAGCCACATTCCATGGCCAGGACGGCTGCTACTGCAGGTAACAGAAGAGAACAACAGAGCTCAGGGCTCCAGAAAGAGCACCCAGTTTCCCCACGGCTTCTGAGGCCCCGGGGAGGCAGCACCCCAGTCTGTCCGGACCAACTGGGGTGATGACGAGGCGTGAAGGGGTGACCCTGGAGTCGGGGCAAGTGCACGGTTCAAATTGCTGGTTGACGAGCGGATGGCGTCCCGCAAGCTGGCTCGCCGGCCACTCCCCGCGGACAAGACGCGACCACATTTGCCTCGCAGAGGATGCATCTCTGTGTGCCTCGGGGAGGCGGTCCTGGTGTCTGAGTTTTGCAGCCAGTGGGGAAAGGACGTGTGAGTGACCACACAGCCTCGACCCTTGGCAAACAGGCAGGCCTCCCACAGACGAGATGGGCAGGTACCAACGGAACGCGCCGGGGTGGGGGGGCGGGGTGGGCAGGAAGCACGCGGGGGCCGTGGAAATTGCTTGGAGGAGGCGGGTCCCTTCAGGAGCCCACGGGGGGTGGGGGGACCGGTTTCCTGAGATGTTGCCCACAGCTTCAGCCCTGGGCCGTCACCGGGGGCCCATCACCCTCAAAAGTGCCAGATCAACTGTATGGTCACCCTTCTCGAGGGCCACACTAGGGCTTGTAACACAACCCTTGAGGGTGACGTGCAATGAGTGCCCAGCTGAGCTACTTGGATTAAGCCATTAGAAGTTGTCTGCGAGAAACCGTCCCATGGAAAAGGGGTTTAACAGGCACAGACGCAGACATGCGAGTCCTCTGCACGTCCGTGTCGTCGGGCAGCCGGCTCAACCCAGACCTGAAGGTGCACTGCCCACTCTCGCCCCGCACACTTCAGCACGAGCCCCTAGCAGAGCGGGTCCAGGCGGTGATCCATCCGGGCCCAGGGCACCGCTTCCTGCCCAAAGGACCCAGGGCCCCAAGCACACGGTGCACTGGAACGCACACAGGAAGAGCCACGCGTGATGGGAGCCTCACGCCCGCACGCCTCAGGGCACACGCTCACGTCCACGCACACCCTCACCCACACCTCTACTTATACACGCTCACACACGCGCCCCAGCCTCCCTGGTTGCCTTTGGACGACCCTACGAAACCATCTCCCGATCGTGACACTGGCCTAGGGGCAATGTCAAGCTTCGCGCTGCCTGTCCCGTGAGACTGTCCCTCGGGACGGCCAAGGGGTGGAGGGGGCGTGTCCGTGGGGGCGTCCACGAAGGGCTCGCACAGGCGTCCAGAACCCACCATCCAGGCACGTGTGTGTGACAGAGGGTCCTGCCCGGAAGCAGACCAGCAGGTGGGCGGGGCTGGGCGTGCCCGACAGGAATGGGATCTCTCTAGTTGTGGGTCAAGCCACCAGCTTCCAGAAGACACGGACGACCAGCAAGCAGTCGGCAAAAGGAAGGCCAGGAGACACAGATGCACCAATACACTGTAGGAAGAAAACCAAGACGACAGGCTGGACGGGGACCCTCTGATCAGAGTGTGTGTCGCGGGGGTGGGGGGTGGGGGGTGGCGCGGCTGTAGCCAAGAACCGCCCCCGCCCCGGAGCCGGGGTGACAGTGGCCTGCACAGCGGCTGCCAGCGGCTTTGTCCTTGAGTGGCAGATACCCACGGGATTGCTACTGGTGAAAGGACGGAGTCTGGGCTCTGCTTGCAAATCACTGGTGGGGGAAGAGGGGGTGTCAGTGGGCCCAGAGGGGCCGTAAGGGGGGACTGCTGAGGTGGGGAGAGGGGGCGGCTCGTTGCGTTTCCTCTGCTTTGGTGTCAGGGGCTGAACTGTGTCCCCAAATTCATGTATTGGAGTCCGAACCCCCAGCACCTCAAAATGTGACTGTCTTTGGAGGTCCGTCCTTTAAGGAAGTGATTAAGGTACATGAGGTCACTAAGGTGGGCCCTAATCCCATGTGACCGGGGTCCTCATAAGAAGAGGAGATCAGGACACAGACATGCATGGAGGGAGGACCACAGGAGGACACGGAGAAGACGGCCGTCTACACGTCAGGGAGAGAGGCCTCAGGAGGAGCCAGCCCTGTGACGCGGGATCTCAGCTTCCAGCCCTGAGAACGGGAGGAATGAATTCCCGTGGTTTGAGCCGGCCCCTCTGGGGCGCTTTGCCGCCGCCCTAAGCAAGAACATTTGCTGTAGTTTTGACACTTCCTGTGATAAGAACTGTGAAAGTGACAATTTCGCTTTGGATGTAAACAGTCTCCAGTTCCCACTGAATTCATCGAATCCACCGGTCCAGAACTATCCAGGTGCAGCACCTGAGGTTCCAAAGCCCGGCTCAGACCAGCCCGGCAATCACCCCTCCTCCCTGCCAAGGCCACCAAGGCCGTTGGCATCACCCACGTGCAAGTCGGTCCAAGTGCCTTATGTTTCACAACCAACGAGGAAACATAACGCGTTACTTAAGAGACAAGATCTCTAGAGAGACCCAGGCCCTCGCCCAGGGAGGACAGGCCCCAGGGGGCTGCGATGCCTGTGCCCTCGAGCACACGCCTGCTGAGGGACCCCAGTCAGCCGTGCGAGACCCTGACGCGACACGTGCGGCCAGGACAGCACTAGGGAATTGGTGTCAGCAGCTTGGAGAACACAGCGGCCGCGTTACAGGCAGAGCAGACGCTCCAGATGCCGGGTGCCAGCACGTCGGGACCGTCAGCACGCTGACCGGCAGGCCCAGGAAGACTCTCCAAAGCCGCCTTCCGATGCCAGTGCTTTCATCCTGGGAAGAAATCCCGCCATTCCAAAGGAACCGCATTCACCAGGAGGCTGGAGGGAAATGCACTCTCTCCTATGATGAAAGGAAATGTAATAAGCCAGCACACACAGCCAGCTGGCCGCACAGACCCGGCGCTGAGCCCACATCCTCAGCCATCATCTCTCTTCTCAGAAAGTTCCTGAAAATCATGCTGATAGAAATAGAAAGGGGATTTCCCTGGGGGCGCAGTGGTTAAGAATCCGCCGCCAATGCAGGGGACACGGGTTTGAGCCCTGGTCCGGGAAGATCCCACATGCCACGGAGCGACTAAGCCCGTGCGCCACAACTACTGAGCCCATGTGCCACAACTACTGAAGCCTGAGCACCTAGAGACCATGCTCCGCAACAAGAGAAGCCACCGCAATGAGAAGCCCGCGCACCGCAACGAAGAGTAGCCCCGGCTCGCCGCAGCTAGAGAAAGCCTGCACGCAGCAACGAAGACCCAACACAGCCAAAAATCTATAAATAAAATAAATTTTAAAAAAATCCTAGCAGGACTTAAGAAAAGAGAAAAAGGAATAGACTTTGCCCTCGTGCGCTGGGTGCTCGATTTACCACAGTCACCACAAACCATCCTCGGGCAGTGGGTAAGACCCATGAACTGAGAGAACAGATGTGGACCATCAGACGTGTTGGCTCCTGACGTCACGTGGCCAAGAGCTCTGCACCACTGCCCACAAGGCCACTGAGTGCAGAGCCCAGGGCCCACTGGTTCTGCTGGAGTCCACGTGCTCCTGAGTTTCTGGGAATAACCACAGCTCAGAGTTGGTCCCCAGGCCGTGAGGACGGTGCTGGAGCCTCTGCTGCAGTTGAGAACTCGGGGTCAGGGGTGGGGAGCTGTGTGTGGACACTGGGCCAGCTGGCGGGCCCCGCTCCCCAGGGGCTGCTCCCATGGGCGTGCTGCTGGTAGCCGTGGAGCTGGATGCCACCCAGGGCGCCACCGGGGGACAGGTGTGCTGAAGGTCACCCCTGTGACAGACACCAGGGGCCAGCCAGGGGAGGAGCGATGAATTACACGGGACACAGCGGACACATCCCAGGGCGACAGTCGGTAAAAAAGGCACGAAACAAGACGGGACAGACCTGTGCAAGCCAATTAGATGACTTCACAACCTGGAATGAAGTGTTTTCAAGGATGGCGGACCTCGGTGAGCACACAGAAAATAGGCCAGTCACTCACGGTGGTGGCGCTGAGGGGTAGGTGAAGCCTGGCTTAACGGGGGTGCCACAGGCACTGCCAGCACAGGGGCCTGGGGCGCACGCAGCCAGCATCCAGGGTGCCCAGATCCCAGGGGTGAAGGACAAAAGGTGCCCTGCCCTGTGGGTCTCCCCAAACCGACGAGGATGGGAGCCCAGGACGCAGGCGCTGGGCTGACTGGTGGCCACAGGAAGCGCCAGAGGCCAGGAGAGCCCACACGGCTCCCAGCCAGAGAACCCGGCACGGGCGCAGCGAGCCACGGGGACGGCTCACCAGCTCACAGCGTGCAAGGAAGCAGCGCCAGGAACACGACCGTCAACTCCCCGCAACTCAGTTCACCCTCCCAAACAGTGTGGGCACCCCGTGCGGGACGCAGGCAGGCCGCCAGAGGGGGCGTCAGCGATCATCCTTCCAGGGAAGGCAGGGTGCAGGCCACCCCCCAGAGAAAGAACGCACCCGCAGTGCACGGGCTCAGACGGGCGGGGAAACTGAGGCCGGGCCAGGAGGCGGGGCGGCTTCCCAAGGTCAGCCGCCGGTGGGAGCAAAGCCAAGTTTCGAGGAGCAGCCTGGACCAGAAGGGGCTGCCCTGGCGGCGGAGGGGGCGGGGGGAGCCCAGGCCTGGGACCCCCTCCCTCCCGTGAGCACCCTCACATTCTCGGACCCTGGCCTGATGCGGACGAGGCCCCTACACTGACGTCCCGGGAGAGCTGGCAACAACCCCCAAAGGGACACCCAAGCTGGCCCCGCCCACCCGCCTGTTCCTGGACACACACTTGGGAGTCACACTCGCCACCTCTCTTTCTTACCAACTCCTCCTGGCTCCGCCTCCAAAACAGATCGGGGCTCAGAGTTCTGCACGGCTGCAGAGTAACCCTTTGACCCCAGGCTCCCTCACGGGCGCTGCCGGACACACTGGCCTCCTTCCTCCATCTCCCTGCACCTCCCTGCCCAGGGGGTCCTTCCCCAAGCTGCAGGGCCAGGTCCAGCACCCTCTCACCCCTCGGCCACAGACGAGGGCCAGAGGGTGAGGAGTGAGGGAGTCAGACAGGCGCCCTGGACCTGACCCGGAGGAGCCTCCCGAGACAGGTCAGCTGCAGTCCCGGTGGGGCACAGAGCTCACCCCTGCAGACAAGCACAGCTGGGGTGGAAGGGGAGGGAGCAGTGCGTCCGGGGCTGGTCTTGTGCTCTCCTGGGAGCCTGGCCCTGGTCACCTCCAAGCTCTCCCACGTGGAGCAAGTAAGAAATGAGCCTCGCAGATTCTGCAGAAAGATCTCCAAGGCACGTGGGAGAAACACAGGAAGGCCTCACCTAGGGAATCAATCTTTTCTTTGCTGTTACTTACATGCATTAAAACAAACAAACAAACAAACTATAAAGCCAGCTGTTTTTGAGAATCCCACTTGAGAGTAGACAGAAGATGCTAAACTGCCAAGGTGACACCTGACGCCCTGGGCAGCCGGTGGCCGCACCCCAGCCTCGCTCGGGAGGAAGCCGGCAGAACCTTGAGGGAACCCTCCACCTGCTGGACGCAGCGGCGAGGGAGAAAAAGCCACATCTAACTTTACTTATGTTTCTTAGGAAATGCACAGTTATTGCCACGGAGTCTTACAAGCCGGCACAGTGAAGCCACAGGCCCTTGGAGGTCACAGCTGGGAAGGAGAAGTACCAGCTCCGGACCCGATGCCTGAGATGCAAAGCGAGCAAATCAACCTGGAAGCGCATCCCCTCCGCTCACCCCCATCAGCAAAACACCTTCCTTAATATAAAATGCCTTCCGGTCCAAATCATACACCGCCTTCAAATAGGAGATCAGCAGTCCTTTTCCCAACTAATTCGAATAGTTAAAATACTTGAAAGCAAAAGCGAAACAGAAAAGGCTGGCGTTCTGAAACGTGGCTGTTCCCTGGACCTTGTCACACACACAGCTGCTCTCCAGAAGAGGCTTCTCTTTACCATCAGGTGAAACACTAGGTGTGGCCAGAGCTCCGAGGGGTCACCAGCGAGGGGGGCCCAGGGGCCCAGGTCCTGTCCTGTGCTTATGCAGCACTTTATGTTTACTGGGTACCTGGGCTTCTTTTGGGGGTTTGCCCACTTGCATAAATCCTGTGCCCAAATTCACACTGGACTCATCTGTCTTTTTCTTGCTAAGGTGTGACTGTCTTCTTGACCTCAGGCCTCCACTGACTGACCTCTGAGGTCCTCCATCTACCTGTGTGTCTATTAGGATAACCTGTGCCTCCACTCGGGAAAACTCTCCTTCCAGAGCCCATGCTTACTGTGTATAGAAGCTATTTCTTCCTAGCTCTCCCACTCAAATCTAAAATTAAATATAGCTTTTCTAAAGAGCTATTTTTTTCTTTCAAACTCTCAAGCAGGCCCAACTTCCGCACCATCCCAGTGGTCTCTATTCAAGAGCTTTCAACTCAAGTGTTAGCGCGTGTTGCCTCATCCGGAACCTCCTGCAAAATGAGTGTCTTTCGGTAATTCACCGGGTTTACAAATCCGTCCCGCGGTCCGACGCAGAGCGATTTTCCTAGGTGACCATATTCACCGTTTTCAACCACAGCTGACAGGGTGATCTTGTGAGGCCGCAGTGAACACCTGTGCAGCTCTTTGAGCGACCAGACCCACTTGGTCGGAGGGAACCCTAAGCGTGACGCCCTGCAGCCCAGGCGGCAAGGAGAACCACACACTGGCCCTTCCTCCTCCCAGCCAGGGTCCGAGGGCTCCAGGGGGCGGGTCGAAGTCTTCGCATCAGCTGATCCTGCCGGGCTCGGCCTGCGTCTGGCCGCGGCACTCACACTGGCCTTTCACGGGGCCGGGGCATGCCGGGGGTGGTGGGGCCCATGGTCCACAGGCAAAGGAGGTGGGAAGGCAGCCCCAGGGTCAGCGGTCAGCACGGAGGGGCAGTTCGGGGGCCTCGGGGGCAGTGCAGTAGAGATCGCAGCCCCGGGGGCCTGAAGGAGGCCGGGCAGGGCACTCAGGCCAGGCTGGAGGCCTCAGTACATTCCAGCAGATGGCAGAGGAGCCCACCCGGGAGGCCAGGGCAGTGGACGCTTGGGACACCGGGAGCCGCCTGCCACGTGGACTCCGGGTCTCCAGGGCAGTTGAGAAAGGCCCCTAGGATAATAACTGGTGGGATTTCAGCAAGGCCGGAAGGAAGTGCAGGGGGAGAGCCTCCCACGTGTGGGAGGGGAGGCTGGGCCTGGAGGGGCAGGGCGGACACGTGGGGGGCGCCCACAACCGGTGCCCCGCCCCTGCTTCTGGCCGCCGGCGCCCGCCGGGCTGGCCTCTGGGTCTTGCCCGCACCCTCCCTGGCCCTCCTCATTCCTCCTCCGACGCACCCAAGTTTTGTACCAAATCTCATCTTCTCCGGGTTTTCAGGACCGCTCTGCTGGAGACCAGAGCTCTGTCCCGGGGTCCCCGTGATTGCGATCTGCGGTCTCCAGCTGTGAAATTCACAGTAAAGCAAACCCCAGGCTGGAGCCCTTCTGTGGGAAGGACGGATGGGCAGCAGCAGAAAGGCTGGAAGGTGTAAGCCTTCTGGGCCGGACGCTCCACCAGCACGAGGCTCAGATCCCAAAGCAAGTGCTGGTTCAGGAACTCGGCGACACCTGACCTCCTTCCCCAGGCATCTCTCCTGTGGGGTTAGGACACCCGGTAATTCTGTGTCTGCAGAAAGGGAGCTTCCAAGGCTCCGAGCTCCCCACTGGCAGAAGCGGACCCAGGGGGCTGCAAGTCCCACACAAAGGTGCCGAGGCTCAGGCCCCGGGGTGCAGGGCCCACCCCACCAGCACTACCAGCAGCCTGGTCCTCGAGAATGTCTCCCCGAGGGGCTGAGAAACACGGGAGGGGGGAGGGGGGCAGCTGAGGCGGGGCACCTCTGTGTCCACAAACAACACACTGGGCCGAAGGGTGCCACCCGAGTGAGTGCCAGGGCCCAGAGGTAACGTCTGCCGACTGGCTGGCTCACCGCAGGTGGCTATGAACCCCTGGCTGTGTCGCAGGACACGGCGGTCCCTGCCCTCGGGGCTCTCGCGGCCGGCTCCTACCTGCACCCCTTCTCATGTTTGCACTGTCTGAAGCCAGGAGCATCCTACCACGCCTGGTGGGTGGCCAACAGGGGCAGGACACACGGGAAGGGGGGCCTGGGGTGGTCCCCAAGGCAGGGATGGAGGAAGCTGTGAGAACCCCGATGACAAAGGACCCGCCCCCCCACCCCCACCCCTCGCCCACCGCACAGAACGGGCCTGAGAGGCTCCTCGCTGGCCCCTGCTCACTCAGCTCAGAGCCGCCCAGACGTCAGACCCACCCTGGCTTGTGGCTCAAGGAAATCCCTTATCTCCAGGGCCCTTACTGCAGGGTTTGAAGAAGAGAATCTCGAAATTCCAGACCTGCAGCATTTCCCGCTGCTTCCACCTGTTCAGCAAATACCTGCAGGAAGTGGCGGGGCCCTGGCCAGAGTGTCCTGGTCCCCCTGCTGTGGGAGCCTCTCCAGCAGCCTCGGGCCCTCTGGGGCTCCCAGCTGCAGGCAGCCCCCCAGCTGGGCACCTCCTACTCACCCCACCCTCAGGTACCGAGAGCACCCCCAGGACATCCCAGCTCAACCCCAGCCCGACGGCTGGAGGCCCCTCACCAAAATTCTGCCTCCAGGCCTGCGGCTGTGGGGAGCCCCAGGGAACATCCTGGCCCTACCCCCAACTGCAAGGGGTTCCCCCCAACCACATCCTGGCTCTAATCCCAGCTCTGGGATGGCCCCTCTAGCTGCAAGGCGACCCATGGGTACGTTCTGTACCTCCCCCAGCAGCAGGCAGCCCCCCAGAACACCCCAGCTCTGCCCACCCCCCCCGCCCTGGTTGCAGGTAGCCCCTGGCCCGCCAGTTCCATCGTCATGGGCTGAGCTGGTCCCAGCACTGGGCCCTGGGGCTGCTCAGGGTAGCAGGAGGGGGGAGGAGCCTGGGGCAGCCCGTCCCCCAGCCAGGCAGTCACTCCTCTGAGCAGCCTGGGGAAGCGGGGAGGTGACCGGTCGGACAGCTCCTGAGGACCAGGTACAGGTGAGGCAGTGATGGAAGGAGAGGGCGGGGCCAGAGCAGGCAGCCGGGATACCACTGCACTGCGGGAGACCACTGCACTGTGCGGAGGCCACTGCACTGCGGGAGACCACTGCACTGCGGGAGAGACCACTGCACTGTGGGGAGACCACTGCCCTGCAGGGAGACCACTGCACTGCGGGAGACCACTGCCCTGCAGGGAGACCACTGCACTGCGGGAGACCACTGCACTGCACGGAGGCCACTGCACTGCGGGAGACCACTGCACTGCGGGAGACCACTGCACTGCGTGGAGGCCACCGCACTGCGGGGAGGCCACTGCACTGCGGGAGACCACTGCCCTGCAGGGAGACCACTGCACTGCGGGAGACCACTGCCCTGCGGGGAGACCACTGCCCTGCGGGAGACCACTGCACTGCGGGGAGACCACTGCACTGCGGGAGACCACTGCACTGCGGGGAGACCACTGCACTGCGGGAGACCACTGCACTGCAGGAGAGACCACTGCACTGCGGGAGACCACTGCACTGTGGGGAGACCACTGCACTGTGGGGAGACCACTGCACTGCGGGAGACCACTGCACTGCGGGGAGACCACTGCACTGCGGGAGACCACTGCCCTGCGGGAGACCACTGCCCTGCGGGGAGACCACTGCACTGCGGGAGACCACTGCACTGCGGGGAGACCACTGCACTGCGGGAGACCACTGCACTGCGGGAGAGACCACTGCACTGCGGGAGACCACTGCACTGTGGGGAGACCACTGCACTGTGGGGAAACCACTGCCCTGCGGGAGACCACTGCACTGCGGGGAGGCTGGAAGCAGAGTGGCCCCGGCTACTCTGGGGGGAGGGAGGAGGGGCTCCACATCCCACATCAGCCCCTTCGTGCCGGGTGGTCGCAGGCCAGCAACCAGCCGCAGGAAGGGAGCCAGGGTGGGGGACCAGGGCTCCAGCTGCCGAGACCCAGTGAGGATGTGCAGATTATGAGGCCCACAAACAAAAGCGGCCACTGGCTCTGCCCTCTTGGTCAGAAATATCTACTGCTACCGAAAGAAGGTTCTGTCGCTCGCTCTGTACGTGGGACAGCTGTTACCCCTCCAGGGCTAGCAAACAGACCCCCGCCTTGGGCGGGCGTTCAGTGCCTGGTCCAGCCCAGCGGCATCCCCGCTGTCTCGGGCACTGAGGTCGCTCTGTGCTCCCGGGCTCCTCGGGTGGCAAGGAGTAGCAGGGCCCGCCGGGTGGCCCGTCCTCCCCAGCCGGACCTCAGGACCCCGAGCACGACCCTGCAAGGTGAGGCCCAGCTCCAGGGACTGAAAGGCTAAAAGCGTGAACGATGTAGTGTAAAGAGCTCTTAGGTGGCAACTAACTTTTTAGGGAAAATAACTCACTCCTCTGGGTCTAACATGGAAACACGAGTCAGGGGTACACAGGCTGCAGTCCCAGGCGCCTCGGCTCGGCCCCCATCCAGGACCCCTGCGGAGCGCCACCGAGGATGCTGGGCCCAAGGGGGGCCCGGAGGCCGGCAGCCGTGTGCGCAGTGACGAAGGGTGTTCAGCCACGGTTCCAGCCCGGCCCACAAGGCTGGAACGTGGTCAAAACACCAAGGAACGTGTGAATGAGCAAATTACCGCAAACCTCGCACTGACGGCCGAGCGGTGACTTGGGCTTGAGAACAAACCCGCTACCGCATTTCCACAGGGTATTTCCAAACACACGCTTTCCTCTGCGCTCATTTCAGAATAACTCACAGCAAGACTAAAGGTTTACGGGACACGGAAACACCAGTGCTAACCTGCAGCGATCCCACGAGAAGTGGGCTGGGGCCCCGCCCGCCGGGGATGGTGGCCTTTGTCCTGGCTGTGTGGTGACAGCCCGGGGGCAGGTGGGCAGGGCCCGGCTTCGTGACAGAGGCTCCTGGAGGCCGTGCTGAGACTCGCTGGGTACAGGAGCCCAAGGTCACCTCCTCAGACGGTCCCCGGGCCTGCGGGGCCGGCGCGGGCCGGGCCCACTCTCAGGGACAAAATCCTGCTTTGGGAAAATGAGAAATAAGACTGTGCTTTGCTCAGCACTAAGAAATGAAAGCGAGTGTAAGAGGAAACTGTGTGCACGTGCGTGTGTGTGTGTCCCACTTCAGGGCAGAAGAACGCAACGAATGAGAAGACGGATCCCGCACCCTTGAATCCCCCGTCTCACTCCTCCACGTTAACCACCGCGGAGTTTCACACGTGCATCCTTCCAGAAAAGTAGGAGCCGATTACAGGAGGCTCCCGGTGAGCTGTGAGAGAAGCGGCGGGTCAGACATCTGCCCTGAGCCAGCCCGCGCTGCCCGGAGTCCGGGGACAGCACAGGACCTGGGCCTCGGCTTCCTCACCTGGACATGAGGACACGGCCCCCGACCCTCCACCCGCCTGCCTTCCAGGGCCGTGCTGCCGGGTCCTCAGTAGTCCTCAGAAGGGGCCTCTGGGCCTTGGCCTTCCAGATCCCCAGGGACACAGCCTGCCCCTTCCACAGGACACATGCTCTCCTGGAGGGCCTCCGTCTCCCGTTCCCAGTTTCTATGATCGCCAGCCCCTCAAGAGCACTGGCTTTAGGCCGGGCCACCTCCCCCTTCATCCGTCCCCCCACCACCGACCCCCCCACCCCGCCACCAGGCACAGCGCTGGGGCTGTGGGAGGGGCTGGATGAAGAGCTGCTCACTGTGGAGTCTCCTGCGTGGAGCACGCAGACTTGCGGGTCATGAGGGCGTGCAGGTGGGCCTGGTGTGTGTACATGTGGGGCCTTCCCCTGAGTGGCTGGGGAGTGTGCGGGGCGCGGGCTCCCTGCCCCAGAGCGGCTGCCCCTAGCTCGGCATCCAGACCGAGCCCCAGACTCGGGCATTTGGATCAGAACTTGGAGAAAAAGATCACCCGCTTCTGGGTGATTGGACTCCACGCAGGCTGCCCAACAGGTCTGTCCCTGGAGTCACTCTCCTGTGATCCTCTCTGAGGACCGGACCGGGGGAGGGGTGCACACAGGGCCTCTCCCTCCGAGGGCTCAGTTCCAAGGTGTTTGGGAAACCAGGCTGCTCTCCAGGAAGTAAACTCTCGGTGACACTGGTTCAGGGGGTTCAGAAATGGGGAAGCACCAGAGCTGGAGGGGATGTGCTCACACCCGCGGCTTCCAGCGGGAAGTACACAAACACCCGGTGACACTGACCCACCGCCTGACTCCGAATCACAGGGTGATGATGTGATATTCCACTCTTCATGGTTTTTCAGGTCTTAACATGTTGTTTTCTGTCCAAAGAGATGCTTAAGCTCCTCACTAAAGCTGCAGTTAAATGACAGATGGGCCAACTGGGCATTAATCCCCAGGCACGCAGCAGCCCCTCCCCTACAGCAAAGGCCAGCAGGTAAATATAGGCACGCTTACTGTTCTATCTCAACTCAGAATTCAGGTGAGCTCTGAGCGGCCCCGGCTGTCTCGGACACTGCAGGATCCATTTATGTACTGACATCGGGAGGTGGGCTTTCTTTGCTTGCATAGGCCAAGTCCACTCTGCTCAAACTTTACTGTAACAAAGTATGGTAAAGGGGGAGAGTTTTGCAGAACATTGCTGGTAAAAAGCGAAATGCCTCTGCAGAGCTGGACTTGGAAACTGGAGAGTACAGACTACACCTGGGGCCTCAGACCCCTGGGCAGAAACAGGGCTTTGTTACAAATACACCAAGATTATTCTGACCCGGCCTCTGAAACACTGCAATAAGGTACAAACAAAGTATCCCTCCCTTGGAGGCAGGTGAAAACATGCCACCCACCTGTTCTTTTTTTCCCACACACCTATTCTTCTTCTGAACTCATCCAGATGCTGAGACAACAGCCCACAGCTGGGATCCTCCAATTCCCAACCCTGTGGCCGCCACCTGAAGGGGGTCAGGGTTTCAGACTCTGCTCTGACATCTGTCCCTTCGCCCGTTCATTCCCTCAACAGCCAGCTGGCTCTGCGTGCGGCTCCTCCATCCCCTGGGGCAGTGAGCACGGTCCCGGGCAGGACAGACCTGACCCCCCGCCCCGTGCGCCCGCAGCAACGGGGGCTGCCAGTGTGACAGGGACACGGAGGAGGCCCTCCAGGGCGCAGGGGGCTTCCTGCTGGTGGAGACAGTTCACCCCAGACCTGAGGGAGGAGCAGAGGGGCCGGGAGAGAGGGGTTAGGAGCGGAAAGGGGCCAGCTCTGCAGCAGCAGGAGCAAGGGTGACAGGCCTGGGGGGCGCCGGAAACCACCCGAAGGCTTCAGGGCTCCATCCCAGGGAGCCCCCTCCCGAGGGCTCTAAGCAGCGGGAGGAAGACCCTGGAAGCAGGGGGCGGGGGTGTGACAGTGACGGGGGCTCACTCAGGAGCTCAGAGGAAGCCACTGTGAGCCCCACCTGGGGGAGACAAGGGGGCGTGTGAGCCAATGAGGACGAGGGGGGAGGCACCGGGGACCACATGGCGGGCGGGGTGGGACGGCCCTGTCCTTTCGTGTCTCCAGGGGGGCTGCCACTCTCCGTTCTCCGCCCCCCACCAGTCTTCTGCCCGTTTCTGCTCCCCACTGACAACCATCGGGCCCACCAAGGGGGCTGTTAGAGAAGAGGCAGGCATCTGGGGAAATGACAGTTTTAGACTGACTTCAAGAACTTTTCACTTTAATATGATTTCAGATGAGTTATTTTACACATTTAAAAAACTCCGATCTTCCCACAGAAAGTGTTGCTGGAGGTGTACGCCCCACCGGCTAGACAACCCCTGAAGACCTGAAACTTCCCTGCTTCTATGCATAGTTTTGGAGTCAAAGAAAGGCCCTCCTGTGAGCAATCCTCCAGAAATGCGGACACAGCTCACGGTCAGCTCAGAGATCCCAGCAGGTCAGAGAAGTACCCCTCCAGGTCGGGAGCCACGTGAAGGCAGGGGACAAGTGTAGGGGCCGCCCTGCCTCCTGCAGCCGCCGTCCCTCAGCCAGGACCAGACCACCCCGCAGATAAAACGAGCCAGAAGCAGGCTGCCTGCGCGCTGTACCCCAGGCTGCACCAGGCTGGCCGCGACCGACTCTGGCCGCAGACTAACCCCCAAGGGAGTCCCCCAGAAACAACGTGGAAACCCGCAGACGCAGAACCGTCCTGCCGGCAGCTCCAGGGAGCCCACAGCCCGCACCCCACTGCCGCCGGCACTGACTCAAGTGACCAAAGAGGTCCCCCCACACGAAGCGCATCAAGTGACGAAGTCACATCCAGGGGGAGCCGCTCCGGTACCGCGCGGGGCCTGCACGCGGCGGCAGTGGACGCCGGGACCAGGAGAGCGCGCGGCGCCGACCGACCGGGGTGCGGGTACGACATTGGGGTGCAGAGGCCAGGGCAAAGGGCTGCGGGGTCCAGGGATCAAGGAGAGGGGGATGCAGCCGGGAGCGGGGACCTGGGGAAAAGGGATGCGGAGCCAGGTTCAGGGCACTGGCGGTGGGAACCAGGGTGACGGGAACCGGGGATGGGGTGAGGACGGCGGGGGATGCAGGCTGCGGGTCGCAGGGAAGTGTGGCGATCGCGGGCCCCGGGCGCCGCGGGGCTGGGCCGCGCCCAAGGTCCCCTTCCCAGCCCCCTCCGGCCGCGCATCCCCGACCCTCGGCGCGGCCCCGGGCCCGGGGCGGGCTGGGCACACGACGGACACCCACCTGGGCCTTCTGCAGGGCGCTGAGTCGTAGCTCGTGCACGAAAGGGTTCCGCCCCGGGGGCGCCAGCCGCCGCGCGTCGCCGGCCCCCGCGCTGGAGGCGGGGGCGGCTCGGGGATCGCGTCCCCGCAGCCTCATGGCCGCGCCGCCCGCGGCGAGGGGAGCGGGGCGCCGGGCCGGGCGAGGAGCGGGTCGCGGAGCCGGGCGCTGAGCTGGGCGCGGGGCGCCGGGCGCGGGCAGAGGATGCGCGGCGTCTGGAGCGGGCCAGGCGCGCGGCCGCGCAGGCGCGGGAGGGGAGGCTGCATGACGTGGGCGGGGCGGGGCGGGCGGGGGGCGCCGGCGGGGTGGGCGGGGCGGACCGGGGAGGGGCGTGCTTGTTCGCCCCGCCCCCCGCGGGCCCGGAGAGACCGCCCCAGCGCGCGCGGACGGGCCAGGGCTACGCGCGCTGCTCCCGGGTGTGCCAGCGGGAGCCGCTGGGCGCGGGTCCCGAGGGGCGCCGAGGCCCTGGCGGAGAGCCTCTCGCGGTGGCCTGACCACAGGGACTCACGAGGCGGGCCTGGTCCCGGAGAAGGGGAGATCGAGTACGCAGCGCGGCGCGGCCCGCCACGTTGCCCCCTTCCGCCGCTCAGGGCGCCGAGCCGGGGCGCGGCCTGTGGAGCGGAAGGAGTGCAGCGACGTGGAGATGGGGCGGGCACGCGCTACCCCGGGCTGTGGGTGCAGAGCCCCAGAGCAGTCCCCAAGGGAGGCAGCCCCAGCTGCCCAAATCCCGAGGGGCGCTGTTGAGCAGCGCCTGGCCAGGCGCACGTGTGAGAGGTTCCACGGGGTCCCCGTCCCAGACCCAGCTCCCTTGGCTTTTCTTCCTCCTCACCTGTCCTCCCCAGATGGGCTACGCTGCGCTGCCCCGTGGTCCTGCCAGCCCTGGCTGTGGGCTGCACCAGGAGCCCCTGAGGGCAGGCCTCATCCCAGATGCACGCGGTCCACTCAGACCACAGGGTCCAGGGACCCAGTGGTTTGAGAAGGGGGTGATGAATCTTTCTCATTCCCTGAGGACTCTAGTTCTTGGGATTACTCTTTTGGGTGAAGGGGGTACACAGGGGATCCCTAACTTGTGGCACAGTACTAACTAGGGCAAATGCAGAATAACTCCCTGTTCAAAGTCTATAAATTTCAGAAAGTCACCGCAAACCTTTAGTATCAAGAACAGCCACGTTTCCGCAGATCTCTCCTGTGGCCCGACAGGCACGTGACGGAGAGCAGGAGAAGGCAGTGGGTGGCGGGTGAGGAAGGACTCCCGAAACCTTGGGGAGGAGCCCCAGTTCTTCCCACATCGTTCTGGGGCTGCCTGGCTGACCTTCTCCAAAGCCCTGGGCTCCTGGGGCATCTGCGTTCTCCTGGGCAGCACGTCAGGGAGTGATCTGCCCTCTGATAACACAGCCAATACCCTCACGGATGCCGTGGTGAAGCCTTGCCATGCTGAGGACCCTTCTGTGTTTTGATGGAGAGAGAGAGACGTTGGGGCAAGGAGGGCCAAAAGGGAGGCCAGTGGTCCCCCCTGAAGTCGCCGGCATCCTGCGTGCATTGTTAATACAGAAGGGAAAGTGCAGGGCTGGGTCCAAACTTCTTCAAAGCCTCATGCTCGACCCGGGCGAGTGAACACTCCTCAGAACCTCGGTTGTCACATCTGTAAAAGGCAACTGGAGCAGTGCCTGCCGTCGCCACCATGCTGTGACCACACGAAAGCACCGGGGGTCATGATGGGCCTCGTTTGCTGGTGGACACAGGTGGGCTCCGTCTCCTCTGCCTCTAGGCCATTGGCCCTCTGCTGACCTCCTGGACGTTCGGTGCTCAGGTGCTCTGACGGCTGGGAGAGCTGGTGGGATGGTGCGGGGGGCTGGGCAGTGTGAGGGGAAAGGGGTGAGGGAGGCACGCTCCACTCATTGACAACGAGCAGAAGCCTGGTGGGCCCCGAGTGGCCGAGGAGGGCGGAAGACAGCCAGGAGAGCGGGGCTGGGAGCCAGGGGTGATGCTCTGGAGTCGCCCCCGCCAGGAGGACCGACCAGGATAGAACTGGGGTGGCCACTCAGTGGCAGTAGCCAGCGGTGGAGACCAGCCTGCACTGGGCCGTGGGGAAAGTTGGGTGACAGAGGAGTAGGAGGGAAGTGGAGGCCTGGGGAGGGGAGGGGTTCGGATCCAGGACTGTCTCTTTGGGGAAGGGCTGGGGGCAGGAGGCAAAAAGCCAGCCCTACAGGGGAGGTTGAAACCACCGCTGTGGCCCCGTCTCAGTCCTGAAGGATCCCGGATCAGGGGAAGGGACAGGACGGGCTGGGATGGGATGGGGAGCCCTGTCTGCTACAGCTGGAAAGGAGGACAGTTACCCGCTGGGGATGAGGGACCTCCGTGCGGGGGGTGGGGGGGAGGGGAGTCAGTTTGGCGGACTGAGAAGGCCGGGTAGGGGCTGGGGGAGGGTGCTGCGGGCTCGGAAGAGGGGCTGGGAAGCTTGTTGGCTTGCACTGGTCATTCACACCTAGGCTTCAATTTTCATAGTGTGATGGAATGTTCCGGAAGTCCCAGAGGGCTCTGGAAGCTTGGTTGGGAGAAGCTGGTCTTGGGCAGGCAGTTATAAGCAGTTCCTTTTGCTAGAGGAGAAAGAAAGCTTTCCAGTCATTTTGGGCCTTAGTTTCCTGGTTTTGGAAAAAACCACCAGGTGGGTCGTTTAACCACTAAAGCCAGTCGCCTGGAATCCCCAGGAACTCTTGGACCCTGGACACTGGGACCCAGGAGCTGCTGGCTGTGCTCTGGGGACACAGCTGTGTCCCTGCAGCTCCCCGCTCTTGCTGTGCTCGGTTTGGTGAAGGTGGATGTAGAGAGAACCACTTCCTGCGCTCCAGATGCACGGAGCGCGGGAGGTACCTGCCTGTTCCTGGGTGATGAGGTAGTTTTGGTTTGTTTAGTTTTTGAATTCCAGAGTTATTTACAGGAGAGGAAGAGACATTCTTTCATTTTCTTCTAATATTTATTTTTAGTTCTGCCTTTCACGGTTGTTTCTAACCCAGCTACAGATTTTTCTTCTTACGCAGTGACCCAATATTTTCAACACCGTTGATCAGTCTGTGTCTCCACTTGTGGTCTCGCTTTGGGCATGAAGAGGAGTGTCTGTGCAGCTACTTCTGGAGGCTCTATTTTATTCCGTTGGTTGGCGCGTTCCTGGGCTGGTGCCACATGCCTAGAGCCCGTGCTCCGCAACAAGAGAAGCCACTGCAATGAGAAGCCCGCGCACCGCAACGAAGAGTAGCCCCCGCTCGCCGCAACTAGAGAAAGCCCGCACGCAGCAACGAAGACCCAATGCAGCCAAATTAATTAATTAATTAATTAATTTAAAAAGTGTTATAGTTTTAGCTTTAGCCTTGTAGGTCTAGATTCCATTGGAAATTACTGTTTGTGAAGCCCTGTGGTGAGGGTGGAGACAGAGGCTTATATTGTTTTCTCTCTGGATATCCAGCACCATCATTGACGAGAACATCCTTGCCCCGTTGACTTACCTTGGCAACTTTGTGACGTGAGTATGGGGTCCATTTCTGGACCCCGTGTAGTGTTTCATTTATCTGTACATCGACCCCTGTGCTAACATCACACTGCCTTGATTACTGAAGCTTTGTGTTAAACCTTGAAATTAGATAATGTAAGTCCTCCAACTTTGTTCCTCTTCCAGATCCTTTCACTTCCCATAGAAATTTTAGAATCAATTTGTTAATATCTCAAACACATCTGCTGGGATTTTTAATGAGATTGTGTGAAACCTACTGATTAATTTGGGAAATTCAACATCTTAGTAATATTGTTATCTATCCCTGAGCATGGTATATATCTCATTGATTTAGGTTTTCTTTAATTTTTCTCAGCAATGTTTCATGATTTTGCTTATCACTTATAGGTCTTACCTATGTTTTTCTAATTCTGCCCCTAATTGTTTTATGTTTTGATGCTGCTGTAAATGGGACCTTTTTTTTTTTTCCTTCCTCTTGACTGTGCTGCTCAGCTTATGGGATCTTAGTTCCCGGACCAGGGATTGAACCTGTGCCCCAGCAGTGAAAGCGCAGAGTCCCAACCACTGGACAGCCAGGGAATTCCCAAATGGGACTGATGGGACGGTTTTTTTTTATTTATTTATTTATGGCTGCGTTGGGTCTTCGTTGCTGCTTCGTTGGGCTTCTCATTGCGGTGGCTCCTCTTGTTGCAGAGCATGGGCTCTAGGCGCGCGGGCTTCAGTAACTGTGGCACGTGGGCTCAGTAGTTGTGGCTCGTGAGCTCTAGAGTGCAGGCTCAGTAGTTGTGGTTCTCTGGCTTAGTTGCTCCACGGCATGTGGGATCTTCCCGGGCCAGGGCTCGAAGCCATGTCCCCTGCATTGGCAGGCGGACTCTCAACCGCTGCGCCCCCAGGGAAGCCCTTGAGTATACTTCTGAGTAGAAGCGGTGACGTGGACATCCCTGTCTTCTCCCACCTAGGCTTGATGTACTGTCCTTTGTTTACATTGTGGATTCTATTTGCAAACATTTGAAAAGAAAACTGGCATCTGTACTCACGCAGGATGCTGCTTCCTTTCCTATAACATTCGTGTCTGGATTTGCAATCAGAGTGATGTTAGCCTTAGAAGCGGTTGTTCAGTTCTCTTGAAATTTCTGGAGGAGTGTGTGTGGAGCTGGCTCTATCTCTTCTTTCGATATTTGGTAGAATTTCCCATGAAGCCATCTGGGTGTGCAGTTTTCTTTCTGGGAGTGTTTTTAACTGAAATTCAGTCTCTTTAGTAGCTATAGGGCAGTGTCTGTCTGTGGGTCTCCAGCCGCCCTCTTCTTTCTATTAGGAGGACACCAGTCACTGGGTGGAAGGCCTGCTCTAAATCCCTGGGTCTCACCTGGAGGTCTTACTGTAATCACATCTGCAAAGACACTGTTTCCAAATAAGGTCACGCTCTTTCCACAGGTACCAGGGGTCGGGACTTAGACACATCTCTTTTGGGGAGCATGATCCAGCCCATTATGGCCAGCTAATCTTGGGCAATCTTGGCAAAATCTGTGAATAGATGCTAAAGATAAAATACAGCCTCTGTCCCCTCCACCACCCCACAGAGGTCAGGGCTCAGGGCTCCCTCTTCCCGTGGGCTGGGGGCTATCACCTCGGTGGAAGCAGCTCAGCCAGAACGCCACGTCCAGAAGCAACCTGGTGGCGTCTGCAAAGGATGGCTCAGGACGTCACAAGCTGCACCGGCCCTGGAGCAAGTTCTTCTGTGGGCCTCGTGGCCCCACTTGCACTGGGGCCTCGTCTCACTGCACGCCCGCCGCTCTCCTTGTTACGTTACCTTGCTGATCCCTTGGGAGAGTTTTCTGTACGCATTTGGCCATAAAATACCCATAAAATACCCCAGCACCCAGTGCACTGAGGATTCTTCTGCTCCGGGCACCCGCTGCCCGTCCAGTCCTCGGAGGGCTCGAGGTGGGGAGGGGTCCCCGTGCCGCCCGTGAGCCATGGGGACGGGGCTGCAGGGCCTGAATCCTTCCCCCGGGGCCCTCCACAGGGCAGGGGACGGGTGTCGACGTGCGCAGAAGGGGACTGTGTGTGAGCGCGTTTCTAAGGCCGTGAAGTATCCCCCGTCGTGCTTTCTTACTCAACCGAACACTGATGCAATTTGGAGGGAAAAAAAAGAAAGAAAATATTACCTATCTGGGGACTTCAACCTATCAAAATATAATGTTGATGGACGTCAGCCAGTTGAGCGTTATTACGCAGCGTTTGTCTAGTGCACAGTGAAGAGCGCCATCTTCTCTGTACTCAATTTAGATTCAAGGTGCACAGTCCAGCATGGAAGCACAAAGACAATATTGCTTTTGCACGCTCAGGAGTTTACGTTACGTGGTCCCTTAAAGAAAGCCTGGCTGTGTCGGTGTCCCCTAGGCTCTGGATGGAGCTCACGCCTGCGTCTCCGCGAGCACGGGCTGAGCCACCAGCACACACAGGGGAGGTCTGGCCTCTTGTTGGAGGATTTCAGAGCCCTTCCCCCTCCTCAGACCTGGCAGAGGCGAGGATGTGCCCGCGCAAGTCTCGTTGCCGGCGTCCAGCTCCACCCGTGGCCGTGGCTGGAGCCGGGCTGCCCGGGTGCTGGTGGCCTGGGCAGCGTCACTGTCTTGCCTGTGTTGGTTTGGTGCCCTCAGCACGGGCTGCTCTCTGGCACCGGGGAGGGCCCAGAACCCTCTGGAGGTGTCAGGACAGCAGAGGGGCCCGAGGTGTCCGTCCTCTCCGAGGGCTGGCGCAGCCGCACCCCCGGCCGCCCGGACCCGCTGCCACCCCGGGCTCCCCACCCTCCCACGGCCGGTCCTGGGGCCCACACTGCTGGGCCCTGGTCCGTCGGCATCTGGACGCTCCTGGGCATCTCACTGCTGGCCACGCCCCTCGTCCACCTTACTGCCGGGGCTCCCAGACGCCCCTGGAGTCTCTGTCCACTCTCCCCTGGCTGGCGGCTCCCCTGACCTCGTCCACCCCCGTCAGCACCTTCCCCAGTCTCCCCCTTCTCTCCCGACCGCTTTTTCCCTCCCTCCCCTCCCCCTTCCCCTCACACTCGGGCCAAGTAGGGCCATTTTATAGATAGGAAAATGGAGGTGCAGAGACTGAGGTCAAGATCTAAGCCAGGACCAGTGAAGGCCGCGGCCGTGTTTCCAGGCGTCGTTCCTTCAGCTCACGTGTCAGGAGGGACTTGCCCTGTGGCCATCCATCTCTGCAGGTGGCCTTCCAGAGAGAGGTCCTATTTTTATAACACTTGGATTCCAGACAAAACCATTTTCCTCAAAGTTACAGACATTGGACATCAAGTAAGGATCCAGATACTTGACATTTTTCTGTATTTTATGTGTAATTTTTTTTTTTTTTTTTTTTTTTTGCAGTACGCGGGCCTCTCAGCGCTGTGGCCTCTCCCGTTGCGGAGCACAGGCTCCAGACGCGCAGGCTCAGCGGCCATGGCTCACGGGCCCAGCCGCTCCGCGGCATGTGGGATCTTCCCGGACCGGGGCACAAACCCGCGTCCCCTGCATCGGCAGGCGGACCCCCAACCACCGCGCCACCAGGGAAGCCCCCTGATGTGTAATTTTTGACTGTCATTTAATATTCAGGTGAGCACTTACAACTCACGTGGGGTAACGCTGGTGATCGGAAGCCACTTACACAGAGATGCAGCTGTAAGGGGCCGCAGGGGTTTAAAGTCTCGTCATCCCACGGCCCCTCTCTTAGCGGTGTCCCCTTAGCAGCGTTCCATTTTCTGTGGCATTAAGAAGACGATCCTTGGAGTGGAACATGAGCTGAGATGATGCTCTTCCGTGGGCCTCTGTGCAAACTAAACAGATTTTGGAACTCAGAGGCACAGCTTCTTCACACATTGGGTTTGCAGAACAAATGTTTGCATGTAATTTTGCTTCCCGAAATGTCAAAAGAAAGCACAAATATGAAAATATATTCTCAAAGGAGTGATCTTTTATGAAAAAAATTGCTTACAGTAATTGTTTCCAGTTGGCATTGAGAAATACTGTGTCCAATTAGTTTTACAAAGTTGCAAACGGAGACCTCACTTTTCGGAAGAAGGACATATTCCTGAAGGAGGGCGTTCACGTTGAGGAGGGGGGTAGAGGCCAGGCCACACCCATCCGCACCTCCTTCGTGATGGAATACGCACGTTTCACAGGGAAGCACGGCCACCCAGGATAAAGACTGCATTTCCTAACCTACCTGCCAGTTAGTTGTGGTCATATGACTACGTTCCAGCAGCAGATGGGGCAAAAGCACAAGATTTGTGGAACCTCTGGGAAGTGCCCTTAAGCAAGGGTGCCTTTCTGCTGGCTGGAAGGGGAATGTAATGGCTGGAGCTGCAGCATCCATCTTGAGCCATGAAACAACTTTGGGAGTGGAAGGCATCCTAGCAGACCAATCGGAGAGAAGGAACCCAAGTCCCGGACCATGTGGAGGATGCTCCCAGCCCTGGGTGGCTACCGCTGGCCTTCGTGGTTGTGAGAAGTACGCTTCTATCTTTAAGTGGTTATTGTTTCGGATTTTTCTGTTGCTTGCAAGCAAACTTAATCCTAACGAATCTATAGGCCACTAGGGATGCTTGGACTGAAAAAAGCCCAAGCAAAACCAAAACAAACAAAACAAAAACAAAAATCCCCACAAAACCTAAGCAAAGCCCAGGGAGGTATGTTTTTGATCTTTTCGTATCGACAAAATAGACTTAGGTATTGATCTTTGTGCACTGAAATAGACTTAGGAGGCCCCTTGAAACCCCTCTGAATATGCCCGTCTCCCGCTTCCTCTTCAGTCCCCTTGTTGGTTCTCATCCCAATTTCTACAGGACATTTTGGCCTGGCCCCTCTCCACCCCTTCCCACACCACTTCACTCCCCAAAGCCCACCCTGCTCTCCCGTCAGGAGGGCCTCCTGCCCTGGGTGGTCTGACATCTCCCGAACCTTTTTATTCGCCTCGAAGCCCTAGAACGTCGTAGGGATTCAGGAGATGTTTCTCAAAGATGCCACCTTCGCTCTAGGCTCCTGAGACATTTTGGTTGTATCACATTATTGTTTGAAAAAGAGAGGGAGAGAGAGAGAGAGAGAAAATAGACTCATTTAGAGAAGCAAAAAGTTTCTTCTAGATGGGTGTAGTGGCTTAAATCTTCATATTCATGATTGACTAACCCTTAGTACATCCCAAGCTCTGGCCGGGAGGTTGGGACAAGGATGTGGGTTTGCCCCGAGCTGGGGGATAACACCTGCCCAGGTGGGCCCAGCAGGTGCCTGGGGGAAAGAGGGGCTGGAAAGACCCAGAAGCTTGAGGAAGGGAGCAGTAACTCCTACTGGAAGGTCACGGAGGTCTCCAAGGAGGAGAGGGCATTTGGGAAAGTCTGGAAAGAGGTCCAGGAGGAAAGTAGTGAGTGAGGAGCTGAGAACCTCATCCACTCCAGGCCCCAGGTGTCTGCAGCACGTGGGGCCAGGAGTGGGGGGGCGTGGCCTGCCCCTCCCTCCCTGTAGTCCTCTCTTGGGGACATGCGGGCTGGGCACCAGATCTCCGGCGAGACCTCTTACATAGACGGGTAGTGCGACATCCCTCCCTCACACCTGGAAGTGAGCAAGTATGGCAGGTGTGGGTGGGTTGGGCCGTGGAGCCATGGGCACCCCGGGCTGTGCTGCTCACAGCCTGTACCTGCAGGCACACCTGCACCTGTTCACACACCTGCACACATCCCTGCCTGCACACCTGTCCTCTTCACGTCCTCCCAGTGCACTGGCGCCCCGGCTGCGGCAGCCCCGGGGCTCACTTTGTACAAGTGGTTCTTGCTTCAGCAAACAGGGGCGTCGTCCTGAGCAGGGGCACGTGGTCTCCGAGAACAGAGGCTGCAGGGAATCACCTGATCCGGCTCCTTGACCTCGGGGTGTCGGTCATACCAGGAGCCCTGTGCCTAGTTTCAGCACTTAAATTGATAAGGCCGGGAACTTGTATTGGAGCACAGGGCTTTCATAAGCCACTTGATTTAGAGACACAATAAGGAGGGTGTATCTCTTAAGACAAGGGGTGGAAAGGAGCTCCTGGGTTTGAGGAAGGGCTTCTGAGTCAGGACTCTGCGCTCAGAACTGGGCGTGCAGCCCTTGGTTCCCGGAAAGCATGTTTAGTCCGAGTTGAACAGCATATATTTCACGTCGTCGTGTGTTTTTAGAATGACGCCCATTTTTCTGGCCTCGCCACGCGGCATGTGGGATCTTAGTTCCCTGACCAGGGATGGAACCTGCGCCCCCAGCAGTGGAAGCACAGAGCCCTAACCACGGGACCACCAGGGAATTCCCAAATGACCCCCCAGTTAGAACAGGCATTGAAAACCCAAAATGAATCCGATTCTTCTGCAGTTGTATTCTTCAAGCTGTAAAGGAAATACTTTCATGCCGTCCAGCTGTGCCAATCCCCGTGCTAGGGCAAACTTGTCTGATATGAGCGGGGTTGTTTTCTCAGCAATTCTCCTTTCATCCGGGCTCAGAATTAAAGGGTTATCCTGGAAACCCTCTTGTAACCAATGGTGATCTCACCGTTGGGACAAGTTGACCCAAGTCCCACGTCTTTTTAGTCATGGGAGTTACACTCTGTGACACAGCAAGACAGCAGAGTGGGGTCAGGAGCGCGGGTTCTGCCGTGACCTCGGGAGGGACCGCCTCTGTCTGCCTCACTTTCCTCCCTCATCTGCAAAATAAGGATGGAGCTGAACCTGTCTGCAGGGTTTTTGTGAAGCCCCGAGTGAGCGCGGGTGAGGTGCCTGGAAGGGCGTGGAAGGGCGCCTGGCGTGGCCTGTGCTCTGAAGCCCCCACGGTCTTCATCAGTGCTCGTCCGCCAGAGTCAGTGCTCTTTTCACAGAGAAGCGGGAATTTGGGGTGGACAGGAGCACATCCCTGAGTTCTTGGTAGAGTTTGTTTCGATGCGGTTGGGAAAACACAAGGCGTCAACTGCTTCATGAAGGTTAGGGAATCAGTTCTAGTTCTCTGAGAGTTGGGTCCTGGACGGCAAACGGGGTTTTGTGGAGAGTTGGATGTGATTTTTTTGTTTGTTTGTTTTTGTTTCTTTGCGGTACGCAGGCCTCTCACTGCTGTGGCCTCTCCCGTTGCGGAGCACAGGTTCTGGACGCGCAGGCTCAGCGGCCATGGCTCACGGGCCCAGCCACTCCGCGGCATGTGGGATCCTCCCAGACCGGGGCACGAACCCGTGTCCCCTGCATCGGCAGGCGGACTCTCAACCACTGCACCACCAGGGAAGCCCAGTTGGATGTGATTTTTGCTACTGACTAGATTACTGGGGAAAAGCAGTGCCAACTTCGTGTGTTTAGCAGAGAGCCCCAATTCTTACAGGAGAGGTGGTGTGTTTCGACGTGGGCATCTCCCCACCTTCTCTTTGAGCAGAGGACTTCCTCCACATTCACATGCAGCTTCGTGGGTCCTACTCTGACCATGTGCCCTGTACTCTTCATTTTCACAGTTTGGGTTTGTTCCTGTGTAACACACACGCATTTCTCTGGACATACATCCCCAGCACGTGTGCACGGTGACATGACTTAGACACATGAACGTGCTCGCTGACCAAGGGCACCGGAACAAAGGCTGCCCCCCGGGGGCTGCCCGAGAGTTGGGGTTTGGGGTGGCCCTTTGCCGTGAGGGGAACCTTGGACAAGTTAAGGGGGTCAGTGGGACGGCGTGTCTCAGGGGTCCCTGCAAACAGCGTCTTCATGTCCAACCTTAGCAAAAGGTGGGCTCACAGGACGTTCTTAGTGAACGATCGCTGTCAGCGCCGGCATGAAACGCGTGAGCCGCTTCCGCATCTAAACCTGCAGTCCTGCTGTTCCTCGCTCACCGTGCCAACCGCAGGGACCTCCTCTTCCGCGAGGTGGAACATCGTGGCCCGCGTTGGCTCAGGTGCCGCTCAGTGTTCGTGACCGTGGGCCTCTGTCCACACCGCAGCCTCTCAGGAACAAATTGCGCCAATGCGCTGTCGTCTTTTTATGTTTTTCAAATTATTATTATTACTTTCAATTGCAGGCTGTTTCCTGTCTCTAAATGTGATGTGCGCTTTTATTTTAAACCGTTAGCTCATACGTTTGACTCTCACAGGCATGCTGTGCTTCTGTGAGAAGTTGAAGTCGACAGGGGCTGAAGGCGGCTGCCTCTAAGCCTGGATTCTAATTCCCCCCCTTTCTCACTGGAGTCCATGGGACTGGCTGCGTCCAGATCTTGTTGCCTCTTTGATGGTTGTCAGGAGGGTTACGGAGGTAATCACTAAGTAAATGGTCCAGCCTCGTGCCTGTCCTGTCCCCGGGGGAGTGAGCTGGGGGAGGGGCTGGGGGGCGAGGGTAGGTGGGGTCTGGAGCCCCCAATACGACCAGAGGGACCCACCTCCCGCATATGAAACCACCCGAGACAAACGGACATTGAATCACACGTGGGCGGGCAGTCAGGTCTTCTGTCTTCCCTTTTTAAAAAGGAATCCGGGCAAAGGCTGCGTACAGCAGCACAGTATGTTTGAGGTGAACTCGTGCAGCGCTCACAATGCGGCTTATTGTTCCAACCCATCATTATGATTCATGAAGTGACTTCAACCAAACGGTTTAGGGCCACTTCCTCGTTCCTGGCGTCCAGTGCCTCTTCAGAGGTGGGGGAGGGCATCGCAGCTGCACAGCACAACCTGGGGTAAAGGACGTACGTCCCACGTGGCTAAGCGATCATGAAGAATTCCTGTAGGATCCCGACAGGTGTGATGGTGACAAGACCCACCTATGAAGCGAACACGGGTAAAAACACAGGGACCCCGTGCAGCCCTTGCGTCTGCTCCCCCAGGCGTTTCTGCAGCCACGGTCGTACTTCACAGGCGTGAAGTGTGAAAAGGCAGCTCCTTGCAGGTCCCACACTGGGCGATGGGATGGGTCTCCCCACACCCAAAAAGGGTGCCCAGGGACTTCCCTGGCGGTCCAGTGGTTAAGACTCCAGGCTTCCACTTGGAAGTCAGTTCCAAGACTTCCACTGCAGGGGGAGCGAGTTTGATCCCTGGTTGGGGAACTAGATCCCGCATGCCGTGTGGCCAAAAAAAAAAAAAAAAAAAAAAAAAATTCCTTGAACTGAATAAAAGTGAAAATACAACATATCAACTTAAAAAACCAAACCAAAACAAGCAAACGAAAAGAATGCCCAGTGAATCTGAATTCCAATGAATTCCCAGGTGTCTGGGCCTGCTGTCTAAGCAATTAAGTCTTCAGGGTTAGGGCTTGGAGAGCAGAGGACAGACCCGCCCCGAGGGCTTTGGAGGTGGAGTCCCTTGTCAGGTGACGCCTGTGCTGGGATCCCTGGGGACACGGGTACGTTACACAGCCACTCCTCTAGTTTATCCAAAGTCCAAATGTAAAGACACACTGTGAGAATGTGAACCAGTCAAACATTTTTCAGGGGCTTCCCTGGTGGCGCAGTGGTTGAGGGTCCGCCTGCCGATGCAGGGGACGCGGGTTCGTGCCCCAGTCCGGGAAGATCCCACATGCTGCGGAGCGGCTGGGCCCATGAGCCATGGCCGCTGAGCCTGTGCGTCCGGAGCCTGTGCTCTGCAACACGAGAGGCCACAACAGTGAGAGGCCCGCGTACCGCAAAAAAAAATAAATAAATAAAACATTTTTCAAAAGGTCCTTTTTCCAGAAATGATTTCTTTCCTTGGAAGCGTATTCTACCTTGAGATATAAAGCTCTCAGTAACATCTGCAGGCAGGACAGACTTGCAGATTTACCCATAACATCCTTGCCATTTCCCTCTTCTTTTTTTGTCAATCCCCCAAGCTGTATGTAACAAGGTTCTTAGGCTCCAACTTAAATCTTTCTATCTTAATCCTTAAAGAAAATTTTTTCTTTAGCCCAGTAGTAAAGAAAGTTTCTAGTGATAGGAGATTCAGTAGAAAATAAAATCTGTGGACATGTTGCCATTTGCTGTTGCAAAGCGCTTCCTTGGTTGACTGTGGACCCGCACGGCGTCTTTGGGACCCACACGTTTCCATTCGAATCTCGGTTGTCTGAGTAACCAACTGTGGTATTTGTCACCGTGGGGGACACTAAGGTTTACTTTGGCAGTGGTTTCTTTCAGATCCTCAAAGCCAATTTCTTTCCTCTCCTCCAGGCGTGGAAGGGATGCCCAGATGTCTGGCGCGGCTCCAGGACACAGATGGAGCGAGGCAGAGTGGACGGCGGTGTCCGTAGAGGAGACGCAGCCCCGGAGAGGAAGAAGGAGGGGGAGACTGAGGGGCAGTGGGGTCACCCCCCAGCACTGGACCAGGTGGGCACTCCCTTGGGGGCTGGGTTTGAGGGGATCGAGGTGAGAGGAAGGAAGCGACAGCACTCGTGGGGGCCCCGAGGTCCCCCATGAGCAGAGGGGAGTGAGCCACAGAGCACGGTGAGGGGACAGCAAGGGGGCCCAGGTGACAACTATGACAATTGCAGCGCCGGAGCCCGGTGCCTCTGCTCTAACCGTGCACGCAGTGAGAAAGTGCCCAAGTCAGAGAAGCAAACCCTCTTCCTTCCTCTTTCTGCCAGGAAGCCGCGGGGCCTGGCCCCTGCCAGATGTCCACCCCACTGCCACAGCATCCCCGGGAGGTGCTTCTCCCCATTGGCCAGAGAGTGATGCCCGTGTCCTCACCCACAACCCCCCGGCCCAGTCACCCTCAGGGCCCCTCTTTCCTGACCCTTCCAGAGTGTTCTCTGGGATGTGGGGCGAGGCCCAGGGGGTGCCCCCTCCCCTGGCGAGGTCCTGGCTTCCACATGACCTCCCCCCCCCAGGCCCCATGGCCCACGTGGACCTCCGTGACCCTCAAGGCGGAAGAGTGAAGCAGGGTACCCCTGGGGCACCCAGGACCTGGCCGAGCCCGGAGGCTGAGGCGGGGTGAGAAGTTGGCACAGCTGAGGTCCAAGCGTTGCAGGTAAGAGAGTGAGGTGTGGGAAGATGGTCACCTCCCGGGTCCCATCCGAGTCCCGGGCACGGCTGCCGAGTGCGGATCTGGGCTTCGCACAGGAAGGAGTTCAAGAGCGAGCCACGGTAGAGAGAGAGGGTTTATTCAGGGAGAAACACACTCCATAGACGGAAGAGAGAGAAGCAAGAAGCCGAGAGGGCCGGGGTGCGGGGTCGTCGGCCTTTATGGGGCTGGGTAATGCCACAGGCTGGTGAGTAGGAGGGCTGGAGGGCTGGGAAGTTTCTGGGAGTTGGGCGTCGCCCGCTTTGGGCCTTCCGTGGTCACCCTCAGAACTCTCCTGGCTCCCGCGGGTGAGTCACGCAGCTGATGTGTTACAATGAGCGGATACTGGGCTCGGGGTCTAGCGGAGGTCTGCTTGTCAGCCGTCTGGTTGTTCCAACCAGCTTCTGTCGTGTCCTTGGGCTCTGTCGTGCTTTTAAAGGCTGTGCCCTGCCCCCTTCCTGCCTCAGAAGGGCAGCCCTTCCGCAGGGCAAAGCGGAAGGAAACTTCCCTAAGCTGTCAGTAAACGTGGCCTGGCTGGGCTGGGCTCGGGACTCCCTGTGTCCAAGGTGTGGACCAGCCGGGGAGCGGAGAGGGCGCGGCCCCGGGGAGGGCACTCCTCCCGCATCTGACCTTGTCCTGCAGCTTTAGAATGTTCGTGCTGTGTGGCCTCTTCTGTTCTCACTCCACACAGGTGTTCAGTGCCGTCCTGATCTATTACTGTAATTGTACACCTTTCTCCTTAAAGAAAGCACCTGCAGTTGTGTAAGCTCCAGACCCCGTGAGACACGGAACAGCCGCCTTCCTCCCCAGTCCTGAGTGCCGTCATGTGAAGGGCACCCCAGTGGCCTGCCTCGCTCTGGGGACGGCTCCCCGATGGCTCTGTTACCAAGGTCCGGTGGAACTCGCCGCTCAGGAGAAGGCGAGTGAAAATCGGCGACACCTTGGGCGGTTGGAGTGACACAGTCAGGACCAGCCTGGCTGCAGACTAGGGGGCTGACCCGGCCGGGGCCTCTTGTCCGCACCCCGAGCTGGTCCTGAGCCATCCCCCGACCCTGTGCCTCTGTCCAGGGCGCGTCCCGAGCCGGCGGCCTCACTGCAGGCCGACCCTCCCTCTACCCACCGGACATGTGGCCGAGGCCTGTGCCGAGGAGCCCGTGCCGTCGGCAAACCCGGGGGAGCCGTGGCCGCGCTGTGGCCCTGCTGGCTGCACATGAAGAAGGTGCCGGGGGCATCCCGGGTCCCCCCGCCCCACACCTCCTGGGACCCCAGGGCTGGGCTGTTCTCGGAGCCGCCCCTCCTGCCGCCCGACCCCGGGCCAGGACGCCGACCACACCGTGAAAGCTGCTCTCTGAACAGAACAGAACAGAGCAGCCGCCTGCCTCCCTCCAGGATGAGCCCTTTAGGGCCGGGGCCCCTCTCACCAGCTCATCTGGCTCTCATCTCTGCTCCAGAAGATCTGGAACCTGCACGGAAGGAGCGTCATCTGCCCACAGACAGCCCTCGTCAGCGGCGTCCGGGAGCCGGTTTGCGCCACCAGGTGCTCTCAGCAGCTCTTCTCTGGGGGCAGCTCCTTGAGATGCAGTGGCGTCCGGTCCGCAAGCGGGCCGCCCTGCGTGGCCGGGGTGACGGCCCCACGCGTCACCTCACAGGTCAGAGGGGACAAAGCTCGGCCCTCGGGCAAAAGCCGGGGAGTCCCCGCTTCTCACCGCTGACGCGTCCCCGAGGGCCGGCCGCCGAGGACAGGGGGAGGCCTGTTAGCTCCTTCACTGGCTGTCCCAGCGTCTTGCCGGCCCTCCTGACAGCCTCCAGAACGTCTGTTGAATAAACGGTTTAGAAAACAAATGAGTCCGGGGTGAAGAAAGAGCCAGTGATGGTAGCATAGGGCTGAGAATGCACTGAATGCCGCTGAAACATACACTTGAAGACGGTTAAAATGCTGAATATTAGTTTATGTTTATTTTACCACATTAAAAAAATAACCCACAAGTGAATGAGTGGCTAATTGTGCAAAGTGTAACCTTAAAGTTAAAAAAATTGGAGATTATTGGGCTTCCCTGGTGGCGCAGTGGTTGAGAGTCCGCCTGCCGATGCAGGGGACACAGGTTCGTGCCCCGGTCCAGGAAGATCCCACATGCCACGGAGCGGCTGGGCCCATGAGCCATGGCCGCTGAGCCTGCGCGTCCGGACCCTGTGCTCCGCAACGGGAGAGGCCACAGCAGTGAGAGGCCCGCGTACCGCAAAAAAAAACAAAACAAACAAACAAAAAAAAATGGAGATTATCTTTATGACTTTGGGATAGGGAAGGATTTCCTAACGAGTCCACAAAAATCACAAGCCAAAGAGACACCAGCACGTTTCCTAACATTGTAAGAGTCTCACTGTAAACCAGCTGAAGATAAAAGCCACAACTCAGCCAGAAAATAGTTACAATGAGCATCACGGGAAAAGGACCAGCATCGTTTGATAAAGTAAAGAAATTCTACACGGCTCTAAGAAAGCAAAATGACCCCAAATGGGGAACGCTTACGCACAGGCAGTGCCCAAGAGAGGAAGCCCGCGGGGCGGGAAGAGACGAGAAGGTGCTTGAGCCTGCAGACCCCCGGGAGACGCACCCAAGGAGATGCGGCATGAGAGGGGCTGGCAAGGTGGTGCTGGGGACCGGCCAGGACCTGGGGCGCGAGGCGAGCGCGGCCGCCTGGGAACCAGTGCGCAAACACCCAGTCGGTGAAGAAGCACACGCCCTGTGGCCCAGGAACGACGGCCCTCGGGACACATCCCAGAGAAGCCCCACAGCTGAGAAGACGCTTTCTTGTGGAATTGTGAGAACTGGAGCGTCCAGCCGGGGGCAGGTGGTAAGAGGAGTCCGCAGAGTCCCGTGTGGAGCCCTGAGCTGTCGACTAGTAGCCGAGAAGGAGGTGCAGCCCCGGCTGCTGGCGGTGGGAACAAGGCAGAGCCGGAGAACCACAGGGAATGGGGATTGTTTTTCGTGTTTAGAAGCACGGAAACAGTCACAACCTAAGACCAAAGAAGAGAGGCACAGAGTTCCAGGGGGCGTCCTAAGGCTGCACTTCGGGTGGGGACTCGGACTCCTTCTAAGAAATGAACAGATTTTGACAAGCAGATGCAGGAGGTGGTGAGACATCTCCTGAAAGTTGAAGCAACGGTAAATGACCCCAGCAGTAAATGGACGAAAGCAGATGGTGAGGGGAGCAGCATGAAGCTGGGGTCCGTCGGAGTCTCACTGTGGCAACTGCCGTCCTGCACAGGAAAGCAGACGGGCTGGACCCAGGAGGGGGTGTGACACCGAGACACCCACGGGTGTTTATGTAACTGGGAATGTACGTTTAAGGACGTGAGCTTTATTCTTTTTTTTTTTTCTTCTTTTGCAGTACGCGGGCCTCTCACTGTTGTGGCCTCTCCCGTTGCGGAGCACAGGCTCCGGACACGCAGGCTCAGCGGCCATGGCTCACGGGCCCAGCCGCTCCGCGGCATGTGGGATCTTCCCGGACCGGGGCACGAACCCGTGTCCTCTGCATCGGCAGGCGGACCCTCAACCACTGCGCCACCAGGGAAGCCCGAGCTTTATTCTTTTGATCATGAAGCTATGGCTTTTTATATTCAATACTTTTAATTTTAATCTCCGGGCTTGAATTGTATTTTCCGTTGGAGGGTAAATCCTGACAGTAGGTTGTGAGAACGCTCACAGCATTTACATGACTCGTTTTCGATGCAGCTCCGCTGACAAGCTCTTTCACTTTAAGCATAAAATTAAAGAGAACTCACATCTCGTCTGTCCTGCCGCGCTTCTGGTGGCGTCAGCATCTCTGTGGTCCACTCTCTTTCACAGGGTTTGTAATGTCAGCAAAAGGATTATTTCAGGCTGACACTTGGCACAGATGGTTCTCCGCCAAATGTGATTTCGAAGGGGAGGATTTGATCCCAATTATTCCATTCAGCTTTGTTGAAGGAGAGTAAGAAAAAAGAATGTACTCAGCTTCCGGTTCTGTAGTATTTTTATTTTCGATGTAACTGCCGTGACCCTGGCTGGCGGTGAGCTTTCAGCATGGACCGACATTTTGGCGGCTTCGGAAAAAGAAACCTCGTTCGCACAGTCCAGGGCTCTGGGAACGGCCGCCCCGCTTTCCTGCCGTGGCTGCGCTGTGCTGTGGACCCAACACAGATCCCTCTGTCCCCCGCTGGACAGCGGCCAGGCGGCCAAGGTCTGTGGAGCAGGACCACTCGGTGCGCGAGGCCAGCTCAGCCCTGGAAACCGCAGGGCAACAAAAAGCCTCTGTTCCCTCACGACAGGCTCTGCACAGAGAGGGTCCCGGCCGCGGCTCAGCCACGGGGACGGACTTGCAGATGGACCTGGCGGGAAAGCCCGCGGAGGGGGACAGAGGGTGCCCGATTCTGGTTCGGGGGTGGACCGGAGGAAGGGGACTCTGTCCCACGAATTTCTGCAGCACCTCCAAGTTCACGGGACCCTCACGACCACCTTTCCTTTCCTTCCTGAGGCGCTCGGTCCCGTGTTTAGTTTTCGGGGAGGGGGCGTTGGCTCACGTCAGCCCCACAAACTCAGTATCAGGAACTTGGTTTGGGGGAGACCCCCATTCCTGCAGATTTTGTGGAATTGTTGTATTCATTTCTCAATCGCTTTTTTTTTTTTTGGCTTTGAAACCTTAGCTGTCTGGACGTTGCCTGGAAGGAAGGGAGGGGGAGGAGTCCCTGACCCCAAGGGAAAGCACGTCTAGGGATGCCTGGACCTCAGCCAATGCAGCCAAAGGGGCCGCTCTGGCCACCTGCCTCTCGCCCCACCCAGAAGGGAGGGGCCTGCCCACACCCCACCCTGGACAGGTGAGACCGGCAGCAGGTGATTAGTCACGGGCACATGACCGATGGGCCCATCTGGGGGGCTGCAGAGGAAGCTTTGCAGTTCCCAGGGGGACGAGGCGGGCTTGTATGGATAACCCTACAGCCTGGCAGGGGCCTGAGGCGGACGCATCCGGCTGGGAGCTGGGAGTCTGCAGCTGGTTCTCCGCTGGGGGTCGTGCTCTTTCAGGCCCTGGAACCTTAGAACGTGGTGGGGCAGGGTGCTTGCCCACCACCGTGTGATCTTTCTAGGCTGTCTTGCTGTCCAGTCGACACAGCAGTTCCCAGGACGGGGCGGGGCTGCATCTCAGGGGCGGAACCTGCTGGGCCCCATTTTCAGAAATCAGCGGAGCAGAAAGAGAAGAGGGCGCGTTTCCTGCTGCTCCTCTGGGCACAGTCCTCGCAGCGACGCCGGCCCAGGCCCTGTGGGGCGGGACTTGCAGCTGGCGGTCAGCCAGGGCGTGGGGGCGGGGCTGAGGGCTCGTCCCTCCAGGCAGACCCGCTGCAGCCCGGGTGGGCTCCCCGCAAGGGGTGTTCCACCCGCCTAACCCCGTTCCTCCCTTCTCTCCAACCGAAGCTTCAGGGAAGTTCCTTTTACACCGTCCTGCCCCTCTGAGCCCTAGGTAGGCACAGGACAGCTCTGAGTGGTTTCCAGGTGTTTTCACCTGAGCACATCTGTCCGCCAGTGTGTGCTGGAGGTGGGTGTGTTTTGAACTTAGCCATGTGGGGCTGGGAGGAGAACGGGAGACTGTGGAGGCGGGTGGCTGGTGCAGGGCCCACGTGCCAGAGGTTCTGCAGAGCCAGCCCTGGCATGTGGGCGCGGGGCGGGTGGGGTCCCCGCGGGTCCCTGATCAGGGCTGGGGACTCGCCCCTCGGTGTCCTGCTCTGCAGAGCGATGGGATTGGTCCCCCCACCCTGACACCTTTGCAAATTCTAACTGTGTTTTTCAAGGCTAAACACCTTCATCCGAGGCTCACCCCGAAGGCGACACCCTGGGTCCTGGTGAGAACCCCCCGTGGAGCTCAGGCCCCCACGGCCTCTGATTAGCCCGACGGCTGCTCCTTTCTGACTGTGCTGCACGGCGCCCGCAGTGCACTTTCTGCAGGACGGTCCAGCGTGTGAGGCTTTCAGTTATAGAAGAGGGTAATCTGGAAGCTGTCTTTTCTGTCAAAACAAGGATTATACAACCTCGCAGTGATGATTCCTTAGTTTCAGGGTTTCTTTTTTTTAACTCAGTGCTGCGTTTCTGTGTCTAACCACATCTGGACCGCCAGGCCCTCACCACTGCATATGGAAAGCACGCCTTCTGAAAAGTTTCTGACGGTTTCGATTACACACTGAGGGACAGGAGGGAGGGGTGGCCTCCCGGGACCCAGCAGCATCGCTCCTTTGCTCACCAGGGAACCGGCTGGAGTGGACGGGCCCGTCTGCAGCGGGCTGGGTGGGAGGCCCAGGGGTATGTCCCGACGCGGTGGGAGCGCTGCTGGGAGGGTCACTGCAGGGCCGCAGTCGGGCAGGCCCCCACCCCGGCCCTGACTTCGGCAGAACCAGGTCCATCTCTGAGTCCAGCCGCTCAGGGTGTTCCGTGCTGTGCTAAGATTTACTGAGCCACGGAAGCTTAGGTTCCTTCCCGAAAACGGCTCTCAGGGGTTTCCCTGCATGAGGGTGTGTCAGGATGGGCCCTCCCTCTGCCAACGGTGGCCGCTTTGGGTTCCCACCAAATTTCACCTGCTCCCAGGGTGAATTCCCGGCCCTTCTTGTCATTCTTCTTGAAGATGCCGTTTGTGGCTCTGCTTGTGGGAGCACAGGGCGGGCCTGGGCTTTTTGGGTGTTAGGAGGGCGCTGCGTGGAGGCTCTGTGTGTGCCAGGATGCCAGCGCCACAGCGGACGGGGCAGCGGCTCCACCTGTGGTTCGTGATGCTGTGCAAACTGGCCGCCTTGCCTGACTTTTCCTCCATGGAATGAAGTCGCCTGAGGGTCGCGTCCCCGCAAGGACACGGTCGGGTCCGCATGATTGAGGACCGTGTGGAAGTCACGTGCAGGGGTGGGGCCTGGGCTGCAGGGTACCCCGAGCCGAGGGAAGGGGGTCATTTCACTTCCAAACCCTGACGCAGGTGTGGCATTGCACCCTTCTCACAGGCCCAGGACATCTTCAACAGACGAAGCTCTGGCTTTCAACCTGCCCCCCTCATGCCCCGTCCCCGCAGCTCAGGGCTGGCCCCTGGGACGTGGGAGCATGCGCCCTACGCAGCCAAGCTCAGGCTCTGACCGGGGCGGGGTGGGGGGTCACACGCAGGTGTGACCTGCTCAGGGAAGGCTGCCTGGAGGAAGAGGCCGCGCGGGAGGCTGGGGGGACGAGGCTCCTGCAGGACTCAGGGCAGCACCTGGCAGGCAGGGGTCCGGGGCCCCGTCATCCCGTCCACAGCCAGGACCCTCCCAGGTCACATGTCACAGGGGTGTGGGTGCAGGCCAGGGAAGGGCACCCACGGGCAGAGCGTGCGCGAGGCTCTACCAGAACGCGGCCCTGTCTGGCTCTTCTTGCATTCGCTGTGGCCGTTGTCCGCCCACATCAGGATGAGTGGTCATGGCAGGGACGGCCTGGCCGCAAAGCGCAACAGCTCTGGGGCCAGCCCTGCACAGGCGTCTGTGGGTCTCCCGGGGCGCCACTAGGGATAAGCAGGGTCCTGGCTGGCAGCAGGCGGCTGACTCCCACCAAAGACGGACGAAAGGGACCTTGAACAGTAGGGCCAGCGTCCAGGTGAGAGCAGGTGCAGGTGGGGGCCGGGCAGCATCGCAGAGGCACGTGGGAAAGCCCTCATGTGCAGCAGGTTTGCGGCGCCCAGACCACCAAAGCCGAGGCTTCTGTGCCCGCCGTCCGCACCGGGCCCTCAGCAGAGGGGTCTCGGTCTCCTGGGACCCTCCCAAGGCGTCTGTGCCCCTTGGAGTTGAGAGGCAGTGCGATGTTCCCCGCTGGGGGGTTGGGGTCATTTCTGGACAAAGTCCCTAGAGTCGGTGCTTTTGACACTCCTTTCCTGGAGGAAGCCCGCAGGCTCCCTCGGGGAACCCAAAGCCGCTCAGGGGGCGCTGCCCGGGCCCCTGCCATGTGTCACTGTGACCTTTTAGCTCGGCAGGGTCTGCGGGCTGAGGGGGAGGGGCCGTCCCTCCCCCTCCCCCGCCGGAATGTCTGCGCTGCAAACAGGAACTTCGCCTTCTGGGGTCAGCTGACTCCTGGAAACGGCAGCACCGGGCCACGCAGTGCTGACTGAGGCCAGGATGTGGGCGCGTCCGGTGTGAGGGGGCGGCTGGGGCGTGGGCAGGAGGCCGCCTCGTGGTCTTGAGACACCGTCCCCTCAGCTCCAGTCCTGCCCTTGGGGCGGAGACGTCGCCCCTTCGGCTGCTGGACCTGTTCTGCTGGGAGGGCAGGGCCCCAGGTGACCCCGCCCAGGCTGGCTGTCCTGCCTGCTTGGGGCATCACGTGTAAGACCCCGGACCTTGCGCTGGGGCTGCGCTGAGTGGGGCTTTTGATGAACTGGGCCGACCCTGAGCAGTGGAGTCTGGGGGCCCTGCCGGGGGCCCTGAGGTGGTTCCCAGACCTGTCTGTGACGGACGCTGCCCCCCGCCCACCACCGGGAGAGCTCCTGAAAGTTTACGCCCCTCCCTCCAGGAGCACCGTTGCTTCTCTGTAACCAGGATGATCAACCCTCGAACGTAGAGGAGAGTCTGGACCGCGGGTCTTTCCGTCTGCTGGCTCTTCGACTTCCTCGGCTCGACCACCGGTTCCTGGCCACCGAGCACGTGCAAAGCCAGTGTCCAGCGCTTTCTTCCCTGGGGCTCAGGCCAGCAGCCCTGCCCCAGTCCTGGCGCTCTGGCCGGATGCTGTCTTTGTCTGGTCTCTTCCCTCCTCCTTCAGATGCTCAGCTCGGTCTGCAGGTCCAGGCTTGGCATCCAGGACACACAGGCCCACGAGGACTGCCTGCATCCCCAGACAGAGCACGCACGGCTCCTGCTGTCCACCCAGGGCCTGGAGACCTCCCGGCATCGGCACACTGAGGTGGGTCTGCCCCCATGGAAACCGGCACCCTCGCCAAGTGGCGGACACCTCCGTCCAGGTGCCCTTCCTGATTTCCCCCACTCCTGGAAGCCTCTGGGGCGAGGGGAGCTGCCATCTCTCCACCCTCTCTGCCCAGCGCCCTCCCTCCCGGAGAGGCAGACCCTCTGGGAGTGAGTTTAAGCATTGTAGTTCCTTGTCCAGGGCCACAGCCAGGTCACAAGGGCACAAGGAATGTCATCACACCCACCCTGTCCACAGGGGGCTGATTCACTCTTGTTCCCAACAGCTGGGGTGCTGGTCTGAGGACCCCACCGTTCTCTGCCTTTGAGCTTTTCAGGAAGCCTGTGCTGTCTGGGGGTGGACGTCCCTCTGGCCACCTCTACTCAAGTGCGGCAGGGGAGGGGGGCACCCAGAGCAGACCCAGTCCCTCTGGCTGCACCCGAGCCAGCTGTCTCTGAGTCATCGGCCCACGGGTGACCCACCGTCCCCTAAGCTCAGGTTGGCAGCTTCCCTCCCAGCAGAAGACAAACGTGAAATACCGTACGTCAAAACCTGGAGAAGTAATTTCTGAGGCAAGATTGAGTTTTTAAAGATTAAAGTTTGGAGAACTCAGGTGCATCTAGTATTTTGACTGTTTCAGATTGCGGCGTTTTATCCTACCTGTGAAATACCATCGGTGCTCCACTGTCATTGTTATTTTAACCGGGAGCTTCATCTATGGGAAATAAAATTCATATTTTATGGCAAGACTGGAGAAATTTAAACATAAGAAATTTACTCTGCCCTTGGACCTCCCCTCTCCCCCAACTGCGCATCTTGTATCTGCATTAGGGATGACCGCAGCTCCCCATCGGCAGACATACCTGCTCGTCCGCGAGGAGCGACATCCTCCCAGCACCGGCAAGACGGCCCCTTAAAGAAAACATTCCTCTCGATCTTTTAAGGGGCCACAATGACGCTCAGCGCTAGACTGTGTAAACTGTCAACAATACGTCATTTAATGTACAGCCCTCTGTCTCAAAAAACTTCAACAGCTGTGCCTGGGCTTCTAATGGGCGGAACAGCTTTGGAGCTTCTGAGAGGCTGTTCTTGGGTTCGAAGCCTCAGTTTGGCTCGAATAAAATTTTTCATTTCCCTCTTAGGTCGACTGATTAATTTTTTTGGTCACCATCTATAGCATAAAAGTAACAACCATAGTGATGGTAAAACAACAAACAGTGTCGGAGTTTGCGAAGCGTTGTGTAAATGAGCTCGGAGACCCGGCAGAGGCGGATGGGGGGTTATCAGCTGTTTCACGGGGGGGGGGCGCCTGACTCACAGGAGAGAAAACCTCCCGATGGCTTGGAGCTGAGGCTTCAGTGGGCATCGCATGGTGCTCAGGGGTGGCTGTGGCCTGGCCCATCTCCTGGTCTCTTTGTCTGTCTCAGAAATATTCCTTGAGCCAACTTTCCCCATAAGGTGAATTACAGAATCAGAATAGTGCTTGGAATATCTCAGCCTTTGAAGAAATTCCTAAAAGGGGAAAGTTTCATCTGAATTCCCCTAAAACATGTAGATGTTAGAGATAAGACTTTGAGACAATCTCTAGCAAATTAAGGTTAAAAGCTCTGTGAAAGAATACGATTCTCCAGGAAGCAGTCACGCCTGGAACATACCTCACAAGGTCTGGCGGTTGCCTCACGGCAAGCGGGATGTTAGTTCCTCGACCAGGGACTGAACCGTGCCTCCTGCAGTGGAAGCGCAGAGTCCTAACCACTGGACCGCCAGGGAATTACCAAAAGATTTTTTGTTTAGTCGCCATCCTTAAGGAAAAAGGGGGTGTCCTCAGCAGACGGGATTCCCATGCTGCCGCAGCTGTTCCCAGCAGAGCCCTGTTTGGGCCTCTCTAGCTTTCGCTGTAGGACAGTGCGATTCTGAAGGTGGGTTGCAGGCATGGCTTTCCCCAGCACCCACAGGCTGCTGTGCCCCATCTCTGCTGCTCCCTTGGGTGAGGCAGGGCAGTGCGTGGACTCGTGGCCGTCTCACCGCCCGTTATGGGGTGGCCCTTCGGCCTAAAGGTGACACACTGTGTGCCAAGCCCCACGTCCCCTCGTCTCTCGCTGGCAGGGCCATGGAGGCCGGAGTGAGATTTCATCCTCGAAAGGCCCCTTGGGGTTCACGGTCAGGCAGTAACTATTTACAGAATACCCACGGGACACCAGGCGCTGGGCTGGTTCCAATAGGTGTGCTCCTGGCTGTGTCACTGCAGCCCTCGGAAGAGGGGGTCTGCTCCGACCTGCCTGGTGGGCCCGCGGCTCACCTCTTGTCCCCCTCCTGGCTGCCTTTGTGCTAAGTGATGCTCACCTCCCACCCCAAGAGGCGTGTACCGGACATGGGGGGCCCCAGGCGCAGGGCCGTCCCGGAGGAGAAAGGAATAAAGGCCAGGCAACCACCCCGGTCCTCACCGTCCTGGTTCTGTGCTCTCGAGTACACGCGCGCACTGAAGTCCGTCTGGGGCCCCAGATCCACGCTCGTGGGCGAGCCGGCGTGGCCCTGTCTCGTGGTGCCAGCCCGGCCCGAGAGGCGACCCTGCTTCCTATGTCAGCTCCGCCGTGACACGTGGCTACGAAAAGTTGTCATTTTTGCATTTTTGTGCTTTTTTTGGTGATTTTGCTGCTTAAAATCCCCCAAGCCCAGTGCGGAAAGACTGTGCTTCGGGAGAAAGGGCCTGGGAGAGAAGCTCTGTCAGGGCCGGCGTTACGTGCTCTCGCCTGAAGGTCCGTGTCAACGCAGCAACAGTAGATATCCGGTAAGGTGTCCCTCAGCAGAAACACACACGAGACAGGGTTAAGTACTGACCCATTGAGGGAAATGTGACCTGAGGCCCATGGGAGCCCAGCCCTGTGTCCCCAGGAGCAAAGGCTCAGGACGCGCCAACTCAGTGTTCGGGTGTCTCTGTAGAACAGTTACCGCGTGTGGAGAACCAGCTGTACTCTGTTGGAAGGAAAGAATGATTTCTTAAAAAGAAACAATGTTTCCTTCAACTGTAACCCCGCTGGGATGATTAAGTTGAGCATCGGTTTCTAAAGAAGAGAAAACACGAATCTTCCTCAGCCGGCTGCGCCTGGGTCTGACCTGGGTCTCCCACGCGGTGTCGGGAGCCCCTCTGATGTGACAAGCAGGCCACCCCCACCGGCGACTTGCATTTCAGAGCCACACGGGCACCCTGAGAGCTCTGCTTTCCCGTGACGTATTTGCGGCTGCTGCTTTTTCCTGACAGCCCTGAGGCTCAGGGTCCTCTGATTCTGCGTTACACACCAGTGCGTTGCCAAACCAGGGAGGGGGAGGCGGTGAGATGGCGGATGGTGGTCCACACCGGAGAAGCCTGGGCAGGGAGAAGCCATCAGGAGACCGGCGTGAGAGTCCCTCACATCACTCCCCGGAAAGCCGCATCAGATCGGCGCAAGTAGGTACCCGGAGGGGAAGAACCTCGGAAACGCGGGGCGGCTCCAGCCCACTGGGTCATCCCAGTGGCCCCCGGAGGCATCTCCAGCTTCTGCTCCTGCAGCCCAGCAGCATGTCGTCCATACAGAAGCCAGAGCTACCTGTGAGATGTCACCCTGTGTGACAGCTGAGTTTGTGGGTCAGCTGGACCACTGAGCGTCTAGATACTTGGTCAGACTTTATTCTGGGTGCTTCTGGATGAGAATAGCCTTTGATTCCATGCGCTCAGTAAAGCAGATGGCTCTCCCCAGGGTGGGCCTCTTCCACCCAGCCAAGGGCTGTACCTGGCCTACCCACCTGGCTCATACTTACTTTTTCCCTTCCTGTTTTTCTCGCCGACCAAGACGTTCATTCCGGGATGGCAGGGACATGGTGTGTACCTAGAATCGTGCCCGGCTCAGAGTAAGGAAAGCCACACCTGTAGAATAGTTTTATTGGAGATAAAGAATGGTTCAGACAGGCCAGCTGTGTATGACTGACGACCATCGTGTATGACACTAAAACTTCACTCTTGGGGGGTGACTGGGGACCTGGTTTTAATGATTGAAGAGTCTGAATTAGAGGTTCTCTCTAAAGGAACACAGGCGAATTCCATCACATTAAAGGACAGATGGCAAACAAATCAGTCACTAAGTGCTTCCAAAAAGAAGTCCTGCCCGTAGGTGATGGGTAAATAAACTGTGGTCCGTCCAGACGATGGAGTGTTATTCAGTGCTGAAAAGAAGTGAGCGATCTACTCTCATCATTTTTTCAAGGAATAATATTTGGATATGCAGGATTGCTCATTTTTTCTTCCAAGGTAATATTTTGTTAATATATCAATATTATGATTTGTCCAATATTAAAAAAAAAAGAAATGAGCTATCCATCCATGAAAAGACATGGACAAACCTTAAATGCATGCTATTAAGTGAGAAGAGCTGATCAGAGAAAGCTACAGAATGTATGATTCCAACTCTATGACATTCTGGAAAATACAAAATAGGCAGACAGTAAAAAGATCAGTGGTTGCCAGGCTTTGGGGGGAGGGATAAACAGGCAGAGCACAGGGGATTTTCAGGGCAGGGAAACTAGTCCGTATGGTTTTATAATTCTGATACATGTCATTATACATTCGTCTAAACCCATAGAACGTACAGCACCAAGGCTGAACCGCAGCGTGAACTGTGGACTTCAGTTAATCATAATGTATTAGCGTTGGCTCATCAAGTGTAACAAAGGTGCCACATCAGTGCCAGATATGAGACATGAGGAAAACTGCAGGTCGGGAGAGGAGGTGCGTGAGAACTCTCTGCAAACTCAAAACTGTTCTAAAACATAAAGTCTATGAATTATTTAAAAATCTGTTGTCTTTTTATATAGTAGCAAAAACAATTTTAAAAAGGTTTTAAATATTTAGAACTGCACTAAAAAATCAAGAAGAAATCTAATCAAATATGCTCAAGACATTTTACGAAATATCTACACAATATTATTCAGAAAAAAAGGGTTGAATCCTAAAGAATACAGAGATGTACCATGTTCATGAATTGGATGCCTCATATTTGAAGACGTTAATTCCCTCCAAGGTGATTCATAGATTCACCGTAATCTGATCAAGATCTCAGCAGATTGTGTATGTGTGTGGACATTGAAAACACATTTCTGAAAAATATATTGAAATACCAAGAGTCTGTAATAGACATTATCTTGAGGAAGAACAAAGTTGCAGAACTACCGCTCTTGGATGGGGGACTTATTTTAAAGTTACATGGGCATCCCTGGTGGTGTAGTGGTTAAGAATCCACCTGCAGGGGACATGGGTTCAATCCCTGGTCCAGGAAGATCCTACATCCCGTGGAGCAACTAAGCCTGAGAGCCACAACTACTGAGCCCACGCACCACAACTACTGAAGCCTGCGTGCCTAGAGCCTGTGCTCCACAACAAGAGAAGGCCGGTTACTGCAACGAAGAGTAGCCCCCGCTCGCCACAACTAGAGAAAGCCTATGTGCAGCAATGAACACCCAACACAGCCAAAAATAAATAAGTAAATAAACAAATAAATAAAAATAAATAAAGTTACCGTCAGTAACACAGTGTGGGACTCTAGAAAGAAAAATAGACCAACAGGACAAATAGGGCCTCCAGAAACAAACACACATGGGGACATTTCACTTACACCAACATTCAGAATTTCTTCCCCACACCAGGATGGCTAAAATGAAACAGACAGAAATGTCAGCGATGGCATCAGCGTGGAGCAGCTAGAGCTGGGGGCATGTGGGATGCCACTGGAGTTGCATGTGGGAACACGCGATGCCACGCCCAGCAGGTACCCAACCAAAACGTGTACACTACGTCCACCAAAACACACGAGTGTGAACATTCACGGCCCCAAACTGGGCACAACTCCACTGCCTGTAAACAACACAGTGGACGAATAAATGGTGAGGGGGTGAGCACCGCAGAATCTGGCAAGCAGGGATGGTAAGTGAACTGCAAACACACTCAACACTGGGACGGATCTCGGGGACACGGTTGTTGGAAGCCAGACAAGAGCCTGCATCCTGCTTCTGCTGAGAGTGCAGATTTCAAAACTGGGCATCGTTATCCGGTGCGTTGGGGTGGGGACGGGGTCCCTGAAAGGCCGGGCGGTGGCTGGACAGTGGGGACTGTGAGTGTGCTGGTGTCGAGCTCTGGGTGTGCGACGTGATGTGTGGAATTATACAGCATTCTGCTTTTTACAGCAGAATTATACAGTATTATACAGAATTATACAGAAATTATACAGTATTCTGACGGCCACATGTCATAAAAGTTTTCCAAAAAAGATAGTAATGCTATATAAACAGTTGCACGTAAATGCACTCCTACCACCTAAACAGGCATTTCAAAACCAGCCTTTACTTTAAACCACCGTGCTTTCAAAGGGCTCCCGGTGAAAGCAAGGCTGTTCCAGTGGATTGCCTTATCTGCTAAGCACTGAATCAATATTTTCTCTTGGCTCGGACGGGCTCCCCACGTGTCAGGGGCAGACGGGCTGATGAGGTTGCGGCTGGCAGACACCTTCTCCCACGCGACACCCGGGACAGTGTTTGCCCCCAGGGAGCAGGCGAGGGCGTGAGGCCTGGCCCAGGGCAGCCTCTGGGAATTCTGGTCGCTCCACCGGCATTTTCTTCAGAGCGCAAACCACTGAGAGCTCCTAAAAAACTTCCTCTTTTTTTAAAAATCTGATGCTGAATTTTTAAAAAACTTATTTTTAAACACTCCTCTCCTTCTCTGGGCTTCTTGCTCCTACAGGCTCAGCTGTGACACAAAGATTGAATAGCGTCCCCAGGTCGCATGGTCCTGGGGCGGGACTCCAGGCCAGGCGGGCAAACTATGCAGGGAGAGCGTCTCCCCTGGTTTTCCGCTTTCGGTTATAACTAGACACTCAGGGCGGGCTCGCAGGACAAACCGGCGTGCATGTGGTCCTGTCCAGGTGATACAGACCCTTGTCCAGCTGCCATCCCTCGTGAGGGGGCGGAGAACGTCCTGCCGACATCCTGGCTGGAGAGGAAGGAGGAGTCGAGCTGTAAACGACAGTACAGTCGTTTTGGCGACGGTTTAGCGCAACAGCTGGCGTGCCCACTGTGCGCACTGCCCAGCGAGGCAAACGTGCGTCGCTCAGAAGCCTGGCTTGGGAGCCACCTGAGGCCACGGGGCGCCCTCCAGTGAGCACTTGCTTCAGCTGCTTCCCGGGTGTTTGGGCACTTTCGGTCACTGTGAGCAATCTTCACCATCAAAACCCACACCTGCCTCTGCGCTGGCCCCGATTTCCCACCAGACGTGGTCCTCGGTCCACGGAACGGACGGTCCAGGCTTCGGCCACCAACTCAGTGTCAGACCCGCTCCCGCTGAATCCCAGGGGTCGTGGGCCCTGATGGTGATGGTGGTTACAAGCTGGCCCAGCACTGGACAGCTGCAGGCCAGGCCTCAGGCCCGGGTCCCACCGTCAGGGCTCTTTCTGGCCCTGAACTCCCTCATAAGTCAACAACCCATCAGTGATTTGCTCTGTTCAGCAGATGAACCTGTTTGAATTTGTGAACTCTCTCACGTACATTTAACAAAATTATCAAGTTGTCCTGCCTTGAAATACACATGGGAGCACAGAAGGGGACCAGCTTTCTTTCTGCGAGATAAATACTTGGCACCGCTGTTCGGTGCTGGCCCAGGAATGAGTGATGAGAACAAAAGCAGCTTTCTCAGGGCTTCAGATTTTCTCAGATCAGGAGGCTGAAACCCACACGTCCACTTCCACCCTCCGCATGGAAGGTGACTGGGGCGCTGCCCTGGGGCGCTCTGATCTGAGGGTCACCCAACAGAGCTGGGAGGGGATGACCCTGTGTGCGATCTCCGCAGAGCCACGTGGGTGGGAGCAGCCCCACATCTTGGTTCCTTCCCACCTGGGTTGACACGACCTTGTCCATCCGCTGATCCCACGTGGGGCCCTGTTTCAGAGGCAGCACCCAACACCCTCATGACCCTTTAAAATGAAACCCCCCCAATGCCCGTCACTCCACTGACCATGTGGCCAAACACAGGCCTCAGCTTGACGGACGTGCAACCGGGTCATCGACTCCCGTCCAGCCAACGCCGTCACCTAATTGACCTTGGCCATGTGGACCACGGTCAGCCTGGCTGTCTCCAGAGGGGCTATTTTCAGGGATGGTTCAACGTGGGATGTTTCGAGGATAACAGAGGAAAGTGGCGGGGGGGGGGGGCACCTGAGGACGGGGGGCGGTGTCTACGTTAAACATGTCATTCAAAGTGCTGACAGATCCACACTCCCGCCAGCAGTGAGGGGAGAGCCTGCAGTGGTGAGGATTTGCCTCAGCGGCTGTGGACAGAAAATTGGAAAGAGCTGGGACTTAAAGGCAACATTTGGGGGGACGGTCCTGGTGTGGCTGCCTGCTGTCTCGTGGTCAGGCGGCGACCTGCTCCCTTAGCTTTGTGGCTCTGTCATCCTCAACCAGCGGGTGTACTTTGAGTTCCAGCTCCAGCCCTCACGTCCTCCTGGAAACCAGCCGATGAGAAGGAAGATGTGCATGTGTACCCCACGCCCCCGCCAGCCTGGGGACGCACAGCGTGCCCTCCGCTCGTGAGCCACGGCTGGCCGCGTGGCTGCGCAGGTGCAGGGAAGCTGGGAGACGAACTTTGCCTGGAAGCTGCGTCCCAGCTCAGTGTCGGGGACTCTTACAGGGAACAAAGAGGGATGCATGTTGCTGGACGTCTGGGGTCGGCCACAGACCCGTCCCCTCCTCCCCCCAAGAAAAGACCCAACCGTAAATGACTGCAGCCTGAGCTGTGGAAATTGCTTCAATTTGCGTTGTGTTACTTACTAGAGAGTTTCTTTTCTCAGTCCTCACTGGCCATCGGGATTTCCTCCTCTGAGATTGTCTGCTTCTGACTTGTCTTCCTGTTGAGTGTCATTCCGTGTGGATTTTCCGAGTTCGTTACAGATGCCGGATCACGACTCTGACTGTTGTTACGTCCTCAGTTGTCCTGCTCTGTGTACTTACTGTCTTTCAACTTAGAAGTTTCAAATGTTGAGGTGGTCACATTTATCAGTCATCTTATTGGTTATGCATTTTGTTTTTACTACCTGGTATAAGAAGGTCCTAATTCTCAAAGGTTATATACCCACTGTTTTACATTTGCTTCTGATACATTTGTAGTTTTCCCTTGTTTAGGTCTTAAAGTATTTGGCGTTTGTCTTCGGGATATAATTTTTTTTTTCTCCAGATGAACAGTCATTTGTCCAAATAGGATTTATTGAACACTTTATCTTTTCTCCATGGATTTGGAAGCCACATATACCACATAGTACCTTCTTATACGTACACAGATGTGCTTCCTGGATTTATTTGACTAGGCCTGGGCTGACACTGCAGTTGCATAATATTCCTTCTTTCTCCAGGGGGACATGCCCCATCCCTCCCATGTTTTTGCTTTTATCAAGTATTTCTTGATCACTTTTGTCGGGTTACTCTTCTGTGGGAATTTTAGAGGCCTGATTCTGTTGAAATTTTGATGAGGATTACAATGAGTTTACAGAATTGACACGTCACAAAACTGCACATTTCCATTCATGTACGTGGTATGGCTCTCCAGTTAGTTAAGCATTTCCATGCTGTGGAACTTAATCATTCTGTCCTGTTTCACTAATATACAGGAAAAAAAATACATGAACTGAAATAAAAGAGAGATTCACGTTTTACAAATGGAGGGTGGAAGTGAATTTGATAGAAGGTGAGAGATAACAGCTGCTTCCTTTGGAGAAGGAGGATGTCATGGCTGCCCTCAACGCTGTTTATGGTCACTTGTTCTTCATGACCGGGGGCTGGCCGGGTCTCGGGTTCCTGACGCACCCCTGTCACAAGGTTCCTTCTACTTCCAAGGCCTCGGTGGCAATGCCCAGAGATGAAGAGAAAGAAGGTGTGTTTTAAGGATCTCATAATAAAATAAAAGTGATGCTAGAAATGTGTGACACAGGAAGCACGATGAGAACTCATGTTTCAAAGATTAACTCTCCTCGCCCGTGGATTTCCTCTCATCTCCGTGGGAGCCTGGAGCTAGAACCAGTGTTGTCATGTTGGCTTTCTTGCATCTGATTCCCTTCCTGCATTTGGGGAGCCTGGCCCTGGGGACTCATGCTGCAGGCGACCCCTCAGAAACTCGGACGGCACATCCTGGCGGCCCCGAGGCTCCTGGGCCCTAGCCCTCGGGACCCCTCCCTTCAGATTCCTGTGGTCAGTGGTCAGCAGACATGAATCGGGTAGAGGATGAAGCCCCGACAGCCAGGAGAGAGGCTGGTGGTGGTGGGTCAGCTCCCCAAGGCCTCTCTCTCTAGACACTTGCCCGCTGCAGGGCTGGGGCCCCACAGTGAGGGGCCCCGGAGTCTCCACATCCTTGGGCTCTTGTTCCTTACACTTGAGGGATGCTGCGTCACCACGACGTAGCCCTCACCTGTGCCTGCAGTGTCGCCTGTGGACGGGGCTCCACAGGCGCGCGGTCGGGGAGCCCCAACCTGGGCCTCCCATCATGCAGGTCCCACACGGCCCAGGGTTTCCTGGGAGTCAGGCCCCTCAGTCCAGCACACACAGGTGCGAATCAGGTGGGAGCAGGATACACTCCAGGGAGGGTGGTCAGGTCACTGGGGGCTCCCGGGCCGCCACCTTTGCTGGTTTCCGGCCTCCTGCCTAGGTGCCCATGTTCTGGACCTCGCTCTCCAGCCTCCCCGGAAAATCGGAGGCCCCCTGGTGTCCTCCCAGCGACTGCGGTGCTTCTGACGTTGGGCAGGGCTGTGTTTCACGGTTCACAGCCGGGAACCGCCAGCCCGATCACGTCTACATCCTGATCCCAGAATCTGGGAATGTGACCTTCCTTCAAATAGGAGAAATGTGACGCAGCAGATGTGACCAAGTTAAAGACGTTGCGAGGAGGAGATCATCCCGGATTAACCGGCCGGCCCTAAATGCGTTGCAGGTGTCCTGAGGCGGGGGGAGGGGGGCATTCGAGGCACACGGCGGGGGCACGTGAAGACGGAGGCGGGGGCTGGAGGACGGCCCCCGCAGCGGACTAGGCGGGAGCCTCCAGAGGGCGCGGGGCTCCACGGTGGACTCTGGCCTCCAGAGCAGGGGCAGGGCATGTTTCTGCTGCTCCAAGCCACCCGTGTGTGGTGACTGGTGGTGCAGCCCCAGGACGTGCAGACTCTCACTCTCTGGGCAGCCTGTCCGGCACCGGGAAGGCGACCGCTCAGGACAGCCGGCCACCTCCTCCGGGCAGCGTGAGCCCCGCGGTCCTGCCCTCCGTCGGCTTGGGGCCTTAACTGCAGCTACGCGGGGACGTGTGGGCCCACCCGCTGAGGCCCTCGGGCCCCCAGAGCTGCTGCAGGAAGCCGCAGCCCTGCCCCGCCCTCACCCCGGCCATGCCGCCCCCAGCCCCTCTGATCCCTCTGCTCTGGGCCTGGAGACCCCCGCACCCCCGGCGAGCGGCACCCCCCACCCCCGCACCCCCGGCGAGCGGCACCCCCACCCCCGCACCCCCGGCGAACGGCACCCCCCACCCCCGCACCCGGCGAGCGGCACCCCCACCGCCGCACCCCCGGCGAGCGGCACCCCCACCCCCGCACCCGGCACCCCTCCTCGGCATCCTCGGCCTCCTCGGCTTGAGCTCAGGGCCGCGCCGGCCACCTGCCCCTCGGGGCCCTCGCTCAGGCCGGGGGGCCGGGGGGCCGGGGGTTGCTTTTCAAGCTCATGGATTGGGGGTGAGGCAGGCGGAGTGATGGGGCTGGTGGACTCGCGGCGGTGCCCCGCCAGTGACGGGGGCGATCGCGCGGCAGCTGGGCACCGTCTGTGGCTCTCAAGGCTGCTCATTCCTCGGGACGAGACCCTTCTCACAGGCCACCCTCTGCCAGGCGCACAGGCGTTCTTCCAGTCTGAGCGTTTGCGGACGGGCTTGCCGGGTCCATACCGGCTCCTCGCAACAGAAAGAAACACGAAGGCACCTGGGTCCCAACCAAGCGCTTCAGCCGGAGGAGGAAGGGGCCTCCCAGATCCAGGGCTTTAACACCCAATCGTGGACTTGGGGTCTGGAGTTCCGGAAGGTTCTGGTGGTCCTAGATCGGGCTCTGGGGTGGGGCTCAGGGGTTGGTTGAGGTAGAAGGCCGGGTGTTGGGACGCAGAGCAGTGGGGGGCTGGTGGCATCTCTCTCTCTTTAGGTGGCCTCAGGGCCTCCCCACGTGCCCCCCTTCCCAGCGCCACCTGCCAGGAGGGCTGCAGAGCTCACGGCCTGGTGCCCAGCCTCTCCGCAGACGCGGATGGACACTCTTCACTCTCCCCAGAGGCCCACACAAGCCCAGGTGTCCTTGCAAGCCTGCCGTCCTCAGCACTCCTGGTCCTGGGGTGTTCGCCAGGCCACAGGTTCTAATTTTTACGTTGTATCGAAGGGTAACTCGCTCACAGCCAGCAGAGAGCTCAGCTGGGCTTTCACACGTGTCCCCCAGTTCAGGATAGAGATCCCCCCAACCCAGCCAGTGGAGCCTCACCCACAGGAGCAGAGCTTCTGTAAACGCCGTCACTGGCACCGGAGGTTCCTTTTGCCTGATCTCGAGCTCCATAAAGTGGAACCACGTGGGATGACCTGCAGCCTCCACGGTGGGCGCCAGTGGTCCCCACCCCTCATATTCAGGCCTTGAAGTCCCTCCCACACAGGCAGGGCAGCCCTGGCCCTGCCCCCGGCCACATGGGCACCGTCCTGCAGTGGGTTCCCTGGCCCCGCTGCCCTGGAACCTACAGTGCACCGCTGGGCCTTCCAGGCCGGTGCCAGGAGGAGGCTGGACAGCAAAGCAGTTGTCGGGTCAGTGGGTCGGGGGTGCGGTGGGGCTGAGGCATCACCGGGTGGGGGGGACCCTGGGAGAAAGAGCTGGGAGAGCAGCAGCGAGGCAGGGTCCGAGGCCCAGGGACCCCCGCACGGGGGCTCAGGGAGCTGCAGGGTGTGGGGGGCGGGTGCCCCAGGCCCTGACCTCCTCTGGAACTGAGCGGAGTGGGTGGGGGCCCCGGGGGGACGTGGGCCTCAGGCCTCTCAGGGACAGCGAGAAATCGCTTCTGTGGGGTGTGGCAGAGGCGACGGGGCGGGTGGGGAACAGAAGCACAGAGCACCCTGCGTTGGGGCACCCCTGATTCCCAGGGCGCAGGGGGCTCCGTGTAACGTGACAATGCCCGCTGATGGGCCACCTGAAGACACAACTGTCTCAAAAGAAGGGAGGAGGAGAAACACTGCCTTTTAGGACTACCCTGGTGGCGCACTGGTTGAGAGTCCGCCTGCCGATGCAGGGGACGCGGGTTCGTGCCCCGGTCCGGGAAGATCCCACGTGCCGCGGAGCGGCTGGGCCCGTGAGCCATGGCCGCTGAGCCTGCGCGTCCTGAGCCTGTGCTCCACAACGGGAGAGGCCACAGCAGTGAGAGGCCTGTGTAGCACAAAAGAAAAAAAAAAAAAAAAAGACAAAGAACACTGCCTTTTAGTGAGAATTGATATAATAGCAAAGAAATCATTTTCTAAATCATCTGACCGTTTTCTTGCACTCATTACTCATTACCATATATACAAAACCAACAGAAAAGGTCCACATAGATTGTTTATGAAGCTCTTAAGGTCTGTGAAGTTTAGCAAGAGCTAAATACAGTTGCTGATACTTCAGTGTACGTGTTGTATTGCAACGTTGCAGCTGGGTAGGGAGAGTACTGACAAGTCTTCTTATTAGAATGAATTCTGCATTGAACAGCTTTCTATATAAACCTCGTGGGCACTTCTGATTATCTCTAAAATACATCAGAGGAAAGAATAATGAATTAGAGTGTATAAACACTTGGGGCCTTTGAAACAGAGGAAGTTTTAAAATAAATTACAGTCTGTATTTTTTTTTTTTTCTGCACCACGCGGCATTTGGGATCTTAGCTCCCCGACCGGGGATTGAACCCGCGCCTCCTGCAATGGAAGTGTGAGTCTTAACCACTAGACCGCCTATTTTTAATAAAGCGAGATTATCGTGTTTCAGAAGATCTTTACGGGGACGTCCCAGCTGAGAGCACGTCAGTGACCCTCAGCGAGCCCTGGGTGGGATCCCAGAGGTCCTGACTCACGGACAATTTAACAGCCTGAGTGGACGGAGGCTGGACGGTTCTGAAGCCTCGTCTTTGCCGGGTGTGCCGTGTGGATTCGGCCCGGGGTGCCTTCAGGAGCGTCCAGAAGACAGATGTGTCTGTGGCAGGAAGGCGTGCCCCCCCCCCCCCCCGGAATCCTGACCTTTCCTCCCACTCCCACCCAAAGCGCCGAGCATGGTCGACTTAATACAGAGCTACGACTGTACCAAGTGGCTCGTCTGAGACCAAGCACGCATTTTTGGCCAGAATTATTTAGGTCATCAGAAAAGTATAAGGTTTTTCATGTTACTCTAAAAATTCCCAGCATTCTCTGTGCAAGACAAGGGATGCCCTCTGTGCCCTGGTGCTCCAACCCGGCCACCAGCTCACTCTGCACGGGTTTCTGATTTTTTCTAAGTAACTTAAGTGTTTGGAGAAGTTTGGAGCCACATGGTGGCTTTTTGAGAATTTACTTAGCAGACCTAACCCGGGGTGGTGTGATGTTTTCCTGCAGAACAGATCACTATCTGAAGGAGAGAGGCACAGAGAGGACCCTCGGGGCCAACAGTGCAGTGGTCGTGACGAAACAGAGCAGACTGGAAGGGATGCGGGAGCCCTGGAAGGCGGAACCCCAGCCAGGAGCCTGGTCATGACCCCGCAGAGCCCCAGATGTTCTCAGAGATACGGGGTGGCGCCTCCTGCCCAGGGCTGTCTTGGGTTCAGCACGAAGGTCTGGCATCCTGGGACACTGACCCATCCTGGTACCCTGATGGCGGGTCCCACTAGATCAGAGCCAGCCCCTGGCTTCAGGGGTGAGAAGAGCTTTGCTTCCTCTGTTGGTGGGGCCTCTGACTAACGTTCACCAGCCTCGAGGATGGTGAGGGTGAGATGTGTGTTATCAGAGTGTCCATGAAGCCCGGGGAGAAGAACATCTAGGCAAGGGCTGAGCGGCCTTTAATTAGGCTGAAAGCGTGTGGGGATCACGCGCTGCGTCAAACACTCCAGAACTGAGAGGCCCCCTTCCCTCCAGGGAAGATTTCTCTCCTGTCCTCGAGGGGCAGGTTGGCTCAGAGATGAGTCCCTTCTTAAGGGAGGACCCCCTGCCCCCGCTCTCCCCCAGGAGGCCGTTAAGAAGAGAAACAGAGCTTTCTTTGTTTTCGCCCTGGGCACTGGTGTGTGGACGCCCACTTGTCCCAGTTACTCCACCCATGGAAAGTGGCCTGATGATATGTGACTCCAGCGCCTCAGACACCGGATGTGTCTAAACGCTGCACGGGTGAGGGGCACCTTATGTCCTGGATACATGGCTCAAGATTTGATGTCTGCAGACTCGGAGCAGTCAGAGTGCTATATTAAACTGTCGAAGGAGAAGCCTGAAGACCCTGAGAATTCATGCCTGCGATGCTGTCTCTTGGTGCCGATAGTGAGTGGGGAGAAAGTCAATAAAAATCACATCTGGTCCTCAGCTGGCTGCCCTGTCTTTTAAGGCTGCCAGACACTCACGCTTGTATTTTCTCTGGAGGAGCGTGACATCATTCTGGCCCCAAAATTTCCTTCCAAAATACTGCAAATAGAATGTCAGGCAAAGAGTAAAGAAGTAACCAGGCAAACACGGGTGTAAATGGGGGAAGCAACAGGGAATAAAAACATCGACACCAGAGTTGCAGATGCAGGGCTGCTCAGAAACACCTCTCAAAACAGCGTTGTTGGCAGCATTCAAGGCTAAAGATGTCCAAGAGACTAGATTAAGAATTTCAGTGCAGAATTAAAAATTATAAAAAAAGGAAATTTCAAAGCTAAATAAAAAGATTACAATAAACAAGACTTGAAAACTGAGCGAATGGTTTAACAATAGTTTAGACGTAGCTAAAAAAAAAAGGTGGTGAACTGGAAAACTGTCCAGAAGGAGACATGCAAAGTGAACCACAGAAACGTAAGGAGGAAAAGAGACACAGAGGGTGTGGGAAGCCACTGGGGTTCTGGAAAGATGGGGAGAGAGGTCGGCCAACTGAGTATGTGAGGAGAGAAGGGCGGGACATTTCTGGACCTGATGAAAGACACCCTGGCTCCTCATGCGGTCAGTGAAGGGTTCCTTGTTTCCCCCGCACCCTCCACCCGCTGCGAGGTCGTGGTCCCCACTCTGGGCAAGAGTCCCAGCTCTCCAGCAGGAGAGTGAAGGCTCAGGGATGCCCTGGGTCCTCCATGGATATCTGTCCTTATTGTCACTGCTGGTAATTGCTATGGACTGAATGTGTCCCTCTCAAATCTCCTATTTTGATTGAAACCTGACCCCCAGGGTGATGGGGATGGTAGGGCCTTTGGGAGGTGACCAGGTCACGAGGGTGTGGCCCTCACGATGGGATCAGTCATTAGTGTCCTTATGAAACAGGCACCACAGTTCCCATGACCCTTCTGCCCTGTGAGGACACAGTGAGAAGTCCTCGACCCTGAAGGGGGCCGTCACGCCAACAGGCTGCACCCCGACCTTGGACTTCCCGCCCCCAGAATGGTGAGAAATCAATGTCTGTGGTGTTTTGCAGTAGCAGCCCCAACAGACTAAGGCAGCAACCTGAAGACTGCGAGTTCCTTGGGAGCAAGAAACCGCAGCGCCTGAGCGCCGGCTGGCATCCTGCCCCATCCCACGTGGATATGCAACTGCAGATGTGATATGGGCGGTCTTCCTACTAACGGAACCAGCCTGGAGCCCTGAGTCCTGCAGGGTTTGCGCTGTGTCGGGTGGGCTGCTCAAGGCTGTGTCTGAGTAACTATGGTGACGGACGGTGCCCACGTTTGCCTCCAAGAGGGAGCCGGTGCCTTGCACGTGACGGGAGGCTTCAAGGGTCTCCTGGGGAAGGGGCGGTAGAACGTGAGGGGGGTACCTGGGTGGGCTCCCACACCTTGCGCGGGCACCATCCTCTCCCAGGTGCTAAGGGCGCCGGGGAGCACGGCCACTTCCTTTCCATCTGGCAGGGGTCCAGGGAGTCAAAGGCCAGCCCAGAGAGGTTACGTTTCCTTGGTGATAAATGGCTAACGGGCTCTTCGGGCACAGCTGGTAAGTGGGGTTAGCTCAGCAGCGCCACCTCTGGTGGTTGGGGAAGCCGACTTATGCTTTTTTTTTTTTTTTTTTGGCTGTGCTGTGCGACATGTGGACCTTAGCTCCCCGACCAGGGATTGAACCCACGCCCCCTGCGTTGGAAGCACGGAGTCTTAACCACTGGGCCGCCAGGGAAGTCCAGGTTTACGCTTCAATCAGTAACACAGACCGGCAGTCACATCCGCGTAGCATCTGTTTGTGAGGTGCGTGCAGTGGTGAGGCCTCCATGTCGGGTGCTGTCCCCACCGTCACCTGAGTGGCGGCCCTGCAGTAGGTGCTGAGCGCAAGGCACACACTTAGGTCTCCTGGAGCCAAATCCACGTGAATTCCACTGTCCTTCTGTCTTCTGTCTAAGTCTCGTCCTCCCCGAGCGGGCAGCCCCAGGGCGAGAGGGTTCCACGGGGATTCGACGGGGGAGACTTAGGCCTGGGCCTCCCTGGGTTTGATCATCTCGTAGCCGTTTTCAAGGGACCGAATCTCGGGCGCGTCGAGCAGAGTCCGGCCCCACCCGCTAAACCCCAGCACCTCCCCAATCTCGGTTCGACGCTTACGGAAGCCCCCACCCCCCTAAGGCGCCGTCTGCCCTCCGCTCCTGGACGGTGGTCACCGGGCTCTTCATCCTGCTCTGTCAGCTTCTCGACAGACCTTCCTCGCGAGACCTTCACCCGAGGTTGGTCCCTGTGCGCACTGAAGCAGAATCTCTCACTTCATGAGAATCCCTTCAAGGGGTCCCAGCATCTTAGACAAACCTCGGTATGCGAATCCGAGGTCCAAGTCATCGTCCCCGAGGCTGTGATAGAAATTTATGAAAATTTGTGAAAATCAGTCCTCAGTCTTGGGTCTCAGCCCGGCGGCCGGACCACCTGCATCCCGGGTCCACAGTTAGCGTGGGAGGTGGACCCGCAAAGGTGGTGTTGCAGACGTGGCTGACACCCTGGTGAGTCTGAGAGCTGATGGAATCACAGAGAAAGCTGTGGAAGCTCCGCTGTTCACGGTCAGCGCTGCTCCAGCGAGGCAGAGGCCCCACCCAGCCTCTGCTCCCACGCGGACTGATTTTCAGCTCAAATTCACCGGCGCGCAAGACCCATGTTAGCAGTTTCCCAGGGTTACTGGGTAACTAGGGCCCTTTGCTATCGAGGCCGTGTTCCAGGGCCAGCAGAGGCCCCGTCATCCCCTTTCCTCTCCTCTTGTTTTCACTTTCTCCTTTTGACCTTTTTCTCCTCAACGTTGGCCGCTGCTCCGATCACGTTGACCGGCTGTGCTCTCGGGTTCCGACCTTCCCTCTGTCCAGACGGAGCAGAGTGGACGAGGCCGCAGGGTGTGAGTCAGGGGCGGCTCGGGCTGACTGCTGTCTCCCGTCATCCAGGGAGCCTTGCAGATGAGCCTCCCCTCTTCCCCAGGCAAACTCTAGATGGCAGAAGCTGGTGGCAGTCCCCCTCCACCTGGTGGGGCAAACTAGCTGGACACACTTTGTGGATCTGGACACTTTTCACAGCATAAATCAAGTATGTTCACTGTAGAGCTAGAAGATAAAGATGAAAAGAAAGCTGCTGGTGGGTCCCGTCCCACACGCCGGCATGACCCTGCGGTCTGCCGTCCCGGACCCTCCCCCATCCCGCCCCGTCTCAGTCTCTGGGGAGGGGTCACAGCCGAGGGCTGGGGTCTCACTTGTCTCTAGAGTGTGACCTCAGGGGACGCTGCTGTCTGCCCAGCTCACTGTAGGGCTGGGACAGTACTAACACCCACCCCGTTGGGCTGCCACGGGGTCCCCCGAGGTGCCCATGGCCAGGGGACCCCCATCCCCCACTGGCTTCTATGACATCAGAAAGTTGGGGTCCTCCTGGCTGTGCTGACCCCAGGCCCTGTCCCTGCCCCTGGGTGGGTTCTGCTCCATGAAGCCCAGACCCCAGACCTGCCCGCACTTCAGGAGCTCGCACACACACACACACACACACACACACACACACGCACATGAACATATACACACACACACACACCCACATGCACACAAGCATGCACACATGCACACGAACACATACACACACGTGCACACACGCACATACACAACACACACCCCCACACGCACACACACAGAGAGACACATACATGCACAATACACATACACAGACACAGACACACACGTACACACATGCACAACACACACACACACACACACACACACACACACGCACACCCCTGTTTTGTGAGGGTCTGTGACCTGTCGGGGGTGGGCGAGGGGCGGGCAGACAGCGGTTCACACAGCAGAGGCCCCGGGTGCACCTGACCTTGCCGCAGTCTCCGGCTGAGCCGCCTAGAACCACAGGGCCTCACCCTTCGTGAACGGGGAGCTGTTTTCTCCCAAACTGAGGAGGTTCCCTCTTGAAGGGTCCACAGGGTCATGAGCACAGAGCACTTTAACTGCCTCCGAGATCTGCCGTGTCTCCCCGTGTCTCTGCCGGGCTTTACTGTGTGGGCCCTACACCTGCATCCTCACTGGTCCCCATCTCTAGGGTTTCAGGGGTGGGGTGCATCTGAGTCAGTGCTTCCTGTTCCTTAGGCCCCTCTGCCCCCCCCACTTCTCATTCACCCAGCACCTCGGCTCAGCCTTTGGTGTGTTCGTCTTCTTGCCCGGCCCTCCCTGCGCTGGCCGCATTGGTTCCACAGCCAGCTGGCTCTGGGCGCCCCCTCCTGTGTTTGGACGTGACGTGTTTTGGCCGCAAGTTTGGAAGGTGGGGGACGGCTGTTGGAAAGTGGGCAGCCCCCAGTTTCACTAAGCTTCTGAGTTCTAGTCATTTATCCCGGGAGGCCAGACTCAGCATCGTCTTCTCAGAACAGACTTTGAAGACAGCCTCCAGAAGGGAACGGACGGGAGAGAGCACGGCCCCCAGGCTGCATGACGGCCCCTGGCTGCCTGATCTCAACTGGGCAGCTTCCAAGCACCGGCCCAGGGGCTGGGCCCAATTGCTCTGCCACTTTTATTGATATACTTCAACAGAATGGCATCCCATATAAGTACAATTAACATTAATTATGAACAGTATTATTAGGGTTAATTGTCCTTATATCATTTTACTTTCCTTACTAATAAAATAATGGTACCAGAAAAACAAAGCCATCTTCTTGTAACAGAATAAACATGAAAATGGTAGAAAATGATCAAGGAAATCACAACATAAAGAAGAAATTTCTTAGGGGGTTTATTTTATTTTATTTTATTTTTGCAGTACGTGGACCTCTCACTGTTGTGGCCTCTTCCGTTGCGGAGCACAGGCTCCGGACGCGCAGGCTCAGCGGCCATGGTTCACGGGCCCAGCCGCTCCGCGGCATGTGGGATCTTCCCGGACCGGGGCACGAACCCGCGTCCCCTGCATCGGCAGGCGGACTCTCAACCACTGCGCCACCAGGGAAGCCCAGGGGGTTTATTTTTAACAACAAACAGCTGATTCAACCGAGAGGCGTGTGTGTCAATGAGTTGAAATCCCCTTCCTCTGGCTTCAGCCATGCGATGCCGCCCCCGGAGCTGCCCTCCTGACCCGTTTCAGGAGGGCACCGCCCACCACTTCACATCGGGAGGGGAAGCCTCCATGCCTTCTGCTTGGTGTTTATGCTTCGTGAGGGATTTGAAAACTGTTGTTCAGCACAGAGTGGGGACGCCCCCAGAATCATAAACGACTCCGCTTAGCAGGACAATTTCTCTCTTAGTTGAGAGGAAGCAAAGCCATTTATAAATCTATATTAAAAAGGAAGAAAGAAGCCCCTGTGATGGTAGATTTTATGTGCCAGCTTGGCCGGGCCCTGGGATGTCCAGACACTTGGCCAAATGTGTTTTAGCTTGGATGAGACGTGCATTTGAATTGGTGGATGGGAAAGCAGATTGCCCTCCCCAGTGTGGGTGGGCCTTGTCCAATCAGTTGAAGGCCCGGATAGAACAAAAGCGAGAGGGACATCCCCCCGCCTGACTGTCTAAGCTGGGACTTACTTTGTTTTTTTCTGGCCTTTGGAGTTGAACTGAAACTTCAGGTCTCCCCGGGTCTCGAGCCTGTGGGCTTCCAGGCTGAAGCGCAGGACCGGCCCTCCTGGGCCCGGTTCACGGCCCGCAGGCCTGGGGCCCGTCAGCCTCCTTCACGGCACGGGCCATCTCCTCATGATATAACCCTCGGTACGTGGACACATTCTGTTCGTTCTTCTCTAGGGACCCTGTGAGTATACTCCCTCTTCACACGGCTTGGAGGCAACATCTGGATATGTTTCTTGGAAGACGGGGAGCCCGCCAGTGGTTGGGATACGCCTGCCTCAGGACCAGGTTCTGGGAGGTGCTGGCCACGCGCAGAGCCAAGAAAGCAGCAGGGCGGCCGTGGCTGCACGTCGCCCACGAGCGCCGGCGGGAGGTTCTGACGAAGTGAATGATGGCCGGGGACCTGCACGCGCTCAGCGGGGCCTCGCTGGCATTCCACGTCCCGCCCCATTCCCGGGCCCCTGGGGCCATTCGGTCCCCTCGGCCCTCCTCCTGAGGGCCCCCCATGCCAGTCCCCGAGTCCCCCGCTGTCTCTGGGAAGCCGCTCCGGACCCCCAGCCCCCGGCCTCCCCACGAGGCTGGTGCAGGTCCAGGCTGGACTGTCTGCGCTCACATACCTGCCGGCACTCCTCGGGGCTCCTGCCCTCCGGAGAGGAGGGGCCGGGTCACTGCTTCTGCGTGAGCTGTGAGGGAGCTCCATCCCCCGCTGCTGCCCTGGTGAGCTGGCGACCACAGGCTCTGGGGGAGGCCGGGAGGCCTCTGGCCCATACCCGGCAGTGATGTGGTGACACACGGACCTGGCTGTTTGTCAGTGCAGCGGGTCAGCCTGCCCTGGTGGGGTCCGGGGCACGCCCCTCCTGCAGAGCCCCTGCCTCCTCGCCTGGCCCCTGGAGCCGTTCCCAGCTCCTGGTGCCCTGCCCGGCACCGGACCTGATGCTGCTGGGGCAGTAAGTGAATAGGGGTGCAGGCCGTGCTGCCCTGAGGGCTGGCGGGGTCCCCCTGACTCTTGGGGTGAAGAGGATGGGAGGTTACTCTCTCTCCGGAGCCCAGCAGTGGCCTTCTGGGCGCCCCTTTCCCTTTGCCTTGTGGCCAGCAGGTGGGCCCATCGCCCCAGAGCAGTGGCCTGCCCGTTACTGCAGCTGGAGGCTGTGCAGGAGGAAGGGTAAGGGGGTCCCCGAGGAAGGACAGCCTGTGCCCCAGGCTCGGGGTGTTGTCAGCAGCCCATGAGCCCAGGGTGGTGGCGTCGCCGCCTTGGGCTGCTGCCCTCGAGGTGAAACCTCCCCCTTCTGGCTGGAAGCTTCCTGGAGACAGAATAAGCTGCCCCCGTGTAGGTATTCGTACCTGGACAGCTTCTGGTTGTCCTAGTGTGTCCCTCCCGCGCTCCCCAAGATGCATGAATACAAGCAATGCCCTCCCAGACGAGGGCACCCCCAGCTCCCTCTTTAGAGAAAGGTCCAGGCCTTTCTCACCTCGGGTACTCCCTGGGGTGTGTGTACCCTCCACGGTTGCCGGAGCCTCGGGGGCGTCATGGGGCTTCAGGGGGTTTCGGAGAGAGCTGGCTGCAGGAAGGGAGTGCTCTCCGTGGAGCTGCGGGGCCCCGAAGACAGACGCTGCCCTCGCTTCGCAGGCAAGTGGCAGCGCAGGCTCTCGGGGACCCGCCGGCCCTGGAGGTGCCCCCCCGTGCGCACCCATCCCACTGTGAGGAGCCTCCTGGCTGCGGCCGAATGTTTCACATGCTTTGGCCGCCTGCATTTCCTGTCTTTGAATTCACATCTCTTGAGTGTTTGCTTTTTCCTATTGATCTGTAGGAGTTTTAAAAAGTAGACATTCCTGACATCGGTCCTTCCAACGCACTCCTAACACTGTTCCTAGTCTCGCTCGTCTTTCATTTTGATTTTCGTTCCTTTCTTCCTGCCAGAATTCTTTGATTGCTCAGATGCAGTTAAATTTAGTATCTTTTATGGATGTTTTCATAGTTCTTAAATCTGTTAGAAAACAGTTCTGCTTTCTGTTTAGGGAGATTCCTGACCTTAGAGAAACCATCTGCTGAAACCAGATAGGACGCGACAAGGCAGCAGCCAGGAAGTTGGCATCGAGGCCAGAGCCGCTCTGAGCGGCTGATGAGAGCTGGCCTGGGTGGGCCAGGCTGCTGGGGACCGGCCCCAGGCCTGTGGAGGGGCGGGGCTCGGAGCCACCCCCAGGCTGCCCGTCCGTTCTGCCTGGGCGAGCGCCTGCCTCAGGCCAGCAGTGACTAGGGGGCTGCCCCTCCTCTGGGCTCCCCTGTCTGCCCGGCTCCCCTGCTTCGCCAGTGGTTAGACCCGGGAGGTCGAGGCTTGGGGTGTCGGGCTGCAGCCACGGGTACACGACCGCGGTGGCTGGTCAAGGTGGCCAGTGGCAGCGTCTGAGCCCCGCCTGCAACTTCAGTCCCGAGACACAGACCTGGACAAGCCCCTGGATGGGCAGAGCCTGGCCCCGCCTTGGGGAGTCGGGTCCAGCGGGGCCGCAGGAGCGTGAGCACCGTGTTGACGTGCTCTGCCTAGGCCTCTCGCCTGAGGGCACCTGTCAGAGGTCAGCAGTGTGGCCCTAGCCAAGCTCCTCACACGGGCCCCTGAAACCCCAGACGACCGCTGACTCCCGGTTCTGGGGGCTGGAAGCCCAAGGTCAAGGGGTCAGAGGGTTGGTCCCCTCTGAGGACAGCAGGAGGCTCTGCTGCAGGCCTCTCTCCTGGGCGTGTGGACGCCGTCTTCTCCCTGCGTCTTCACAGCGTCTGCGACTTACGTGCCTCTTTCTTTTCACGTGTCATTCTTCCTATAAGGACACAGGTCCTGCTGCACCAGCGTTCAGTCCAACAGCCGCATCTTTACGTGCTTCCCTCTGCGAAGACCCCACCTCCTAAAGCCGTGGTGGTCATAGGCACTGACAACTTTGACTCCGCATTTGGAGGGGACACAATCCAACCTGTATCACAGGCCATGAGAAAACTGAGGAGGGCTTTCAGGTGAGCCCACGGGCGCAGGTATGTGGAGGGGAGGGTCAGTGGCTGGCAGGCCTTGGGGAAGCTTCCGGATGGCCTCAGTGCCCTGTAGGGGAGTTGCTGAGCTCGGCACTGGCTCTCAGCACTGAGGCCCCTGTGCTGGTGGCCGAAGACGGCTGCTCCCTTCCCCTCCTCCACCCCCGCAGCCCCACTGTGGTAACTTTCCGCAAGCCCCACTGGCAGCTCTCCTCGCCCGCCCTTCCCGCAGGCCTGGGTCATCCCCTCCGAGGACACATGAACGGCCCTCAGAGAATAGAACCAGGCAGGATGAGTTCTCCAAGTCCCTGCACAGCTGCCAACGGCCCCTGAGTCCCGGAACCTGATCCTCTGAGGATGTGGGCAGGTGCCCCGAGGTAGAAAGGTCAAGAAAGGGGGTGTCATGGGCTTCCCTGGTGGCACAGTGGTTAAGAATCCTCCTGCCAATGCAGGGGACACAAGTTCGAGCCCTGGTCCAGGAAGATCCCACACGCTGCGGAGCAACTAAGCCCGTGCGCCACAACTACTGAAGCCCACGTGCCACAACTACTGAAGCCCACGTGCCACAACTACTGAAGCCCACGTGTCACAACTACTGAAGCCCACGTGCCACAACTACTGAAGCTCATGTGCTACAACTACTGAAGCCCACGTGCCACAGCTACTGAAGCCCGTGTGCCTAGAGCCCGTGCTCCACAACAGAAGCCACCGCAACGAGAAGCCCCATGCACCACAGAGAAGAGCAGCCTCTGCTCGCTGCAACTAGAGAAAGCCCGCGTGCAGCAACAAAGACCCAACGCAGCCAAAACTAACTAACTAAATAAATTTATTAAAAAAAAAAGAAAGGGGGTGCCAGACTTTCTGCTCTGTGACAGCCATGAACTCAAACCTCTTTCAGATGCTGCAGGGGAGCAGGTGGCCAGGTGGGCCCGGGTCCCTGTCCACGGGATGCCCTCGTCAAGACGGCACCAGTCCCAGCTCCCAGGGAGGGGACGTGTGCGCTGGGCGTGCGCAGAGCGCTCCAACCTGGGCTCCTCCCAGGCCCCACAGAGCCGGAATCAGCAGGGGGCATGGTGGAATCTGGGCTTGGACTCAGCACCTGTGGGTGGGCCCGGCTCCTGGGGACATAGCTGATTTGCTTTTAGTTCAGGAACTGGGGTTTGTCAATCTCCGAATGCAGCACGGGGTTTGCAGGGGCCTGGGGCAGCCCAGCCAAAGCGTCCGAGAGCGGAAGACAGACACACTGTCTCCAGTAAGACCCCCGGATGGAAGCCCTGGGGCTCCCAGTCTCCCAAAGAGCCCACTTTGGGACACTCATCTCAGGCAAGGGTAGGACAGGATATTTCTCTGAGGATGCCGCCTGGCCCACGGGAGCCCGTGATTCAGCGAATACTGGTTTGTTAAAACAACTCCCTGTACAAAGCCCTGGGGGGCATATAGATGATAAAATAAGAAAATAAACTCTTCCACATTCCCCCACCCAGAGAACACTACCAGGTACCAATTTCATGATTTAAAAAACATGTTTTAAAACAAAATCTTTACGAGGGATAATGCTATTCATTCTATACAGTAACTTGCAAGTGTCTCTGAAGGATCATTAAAGCATTTTTCGGCCCTTTGATGCACGTCTCCCACGTGGTTTTATGGGTAATTTTACAGTGAGGCGCTGGAACGGAAGGGCAAGGTTTAACGCAGAGCTTCCGCCGTTATTACTGGCTCTCACTCTCCGAGTTTTAACTTTACCTCTGTTTCGGGGCTTAAGGTTTGCTAACTGACTTCAATTTGAAATCATCTCTGAAGGGGAAACCCGCCCCCCATTCTCCCTGAAACCTCGGGAAACCCAGCCCGCTGCGCCACCGTGTGGCGAGCGGAGGCCAGCACGAGAGGCGCGCCGGGCTCTTGGCGAGCCAGCGGGGAGGGGTTGGGGGAGGTGGCTGCCTTTACCCAGAACTGTCACGGCTCCCGCCCTGGGTCCCAGCGCGTCTGTACTCTGGGGGCAGGGCCTTCAACATCCTGGTTGCACGAAGCCCGATCCTCTGGGTGGATCCCGGGAGCCCCGACCCTCCTGGCCGAGCCTCCTGCACGAGGAAGCAGTGATCACCTAAAGGTGGCAGACGCCCTCAAAGTTTGAGCTCCCGGGAGGGCCAGAGCGCGTGTAGATTAGGAGGTGAGCGGATCCTGAAATGGTGCTCGGCGGGCAAGGGAGGGGCCGAGGGGCTGTCACCTGCTCCCACACCTGTGCCCTGCCCATCGAGGTGAGGGAGGAGAGTCGGGGAAGGCCCTGTTGGATGAGGGAGCCGGTGTCTGCAGGGGCCTCCAGCCCTGCGGGCCCAGGGGCTGGTGGCCGCCGCAGAAGGAGGGGAGCTGGGCCCCCGGCAGAAGGTGGGTGATGGTTGGGGGGATTCACTGAGGCCTGAGGACCTCGTGGTCCTGGCCAGGTGGGGCAGGGCAGCTGAGCCCTTAGTGAGGAGCGGGGAGGAGGGGCTGCCGGAGACCCAGGACTTGAACCCCCTAGGTGGTGGGGTACTTTAGACACAGGAATGGGGGAGAGGGAGGGCTTGGGGCTGCGGTCGTGCTCAGGGTCTCTGCTCTCCCGGTGGCCCTGGGGGCCCCTCCTCGCCCTCAGTGCTTCGCCGCAGCCCAGGGCTGCTTCTTGGGACGGGAATGATTCTCCTCCAAGACCTTAGAAGGGAGTCCTGCTGCATTCTTCTCTCGTCCTAATCATAAAATTAATAAGTGCGCTCTTTGGGAATTTAGACTATATTTAAAGTGGACAGAAAAATAAAAATGACCCGCAAGGCTGTCACCCAGAAATCAGGGGTAGGTCAGATTTCGAGGGTGACGCCCTGCTTCTATCAAGTCTCCTGACACAACAAGCGTTTTGGGGCTTCACAATGTCTTTTAAGAGGATCCACTATGGGCCCAATTTCTCTTTGCCTGCTCTCCTTCAAGTTCAGGCGTAATTTTGCAAATCAAGCCTGGAATCAAATGAGAAATATGTATTTGACGCTACCCCGGGTCACCCCCATGACCAACAGTGATCCTTTTATAACAGTGTCAACCAGATTTTTGGAACTGTGTTCAAAACTTGCTACTTTTCCCCTAAATTGACACTGAAATTCACGTGTCCCCACTCCCCTTCCTTGTCCCAGGAGAAGCCACTCCCCACAGAGACCCCGTTCCCAGAAGACGTCCAAGCCGTTTAATAAAACCCGTGATGAGACCACACACAGATGCAGACATTGTCAAACTAATTCTTGTAGGAATGTCGCTGCAATGACTGAAGAAAATGATGCAAATCAGACCAGGCGTCGCCTTGAAAGGCCTCTGCTTCATTTCCCAGTGTCCTTAGTCATGATTTAACTGCATTGCAGATGGACCAGGTTCATGCCCCCGCTTAACAGGCGCCCCGAACACGCCCCGTGACACCCCGTCAACATCGGTGCGCGAACGAGCTGGGGCGAGCGGGCAGGCGTGGCCCTGGGGTGTGAGGGGCCGTGCTGACGTGTGTTGTGAAGCCGCTGCAGCCGTTCACACGGACGCCTGAGGCTGGCCCCGCCCCCTAACGCTGCTCTGAGCGAGTCCCTTGCTTTCCACGTGTCTACAGTGCTTGTTTAACTTCTAAAAGATACGATAATGTTTTTCTAATAGGCATTAATTTCAGGGAGTTTTCCTTCTCCCTCCTCCCTCCTGGCGACCCACCTATACCCGGTATTGATGCTCTTCCCCCACAGATGGATTGCAGGGACTTAAGCCTCAGATCCAGGCCAGGCCGAATAGTGGGGTGTGCACAGGCTGGGACGGATGGGTCCTGGGACTGGGGTGTGTGTGGGGGGGTGTCTGTCTTGGCTGCCCCGCTGTCCTGTGGGCTGTACCCTTGGGGTCAGCCTGCTCCAAGATATTCCTGTTTTCTGTCCCGGGGTCCGCTTGTCACCAGTGGCTGACACTGCCGCAGGGGACGGCCCAGCCCCTCACCCGTGGTCTTCTGCTCAAGGGCTCGCTGGGAGACCCCTTCTTGAAGCTGTAGGTGGGGGAGGTTTTCCTCTGCAGTCTTGGGGCCTCTGCTGGGTCTGTGGAATAATCTGACCACAGACAGCTTCTTAGGAGGAGAGAATACACACGTATTTGATGTTGGTTTTACGAGCCTGGGGGCAGGGCTTCACAGAAAGAAGATAAAACCCCTAAGTCATGGCTAGGCTTGGAGGATTTCATGCCATTTGACAAAGGAAGATAAATTTCAGGAACTGACAAGACCAAGGAAAGGGGGCAGCTCGTGGGAAGGGCCGGCCTGTCTCTGAGCTGTCCGCCTCCGTTTGTAAGGAGGCCTCCCTGCAGGCTTTGGAAGCGGGGGCCCCTTCACAGGGAGCTGGGCCGCTTTCAGGCAACGAGATCACCTGTCTGCTTTTTTGCGATTACCTTCAGCTCAGAACGATCCCTACACCGGGTGGCACGTTTGGGTGGCCCACTATAGCTTCCCATTAAGCCCATCCTTGAGGTGGCCATGACTGGCGGTAGCCACTGTCTGCACTGGCGGTAGCCACAGTCTGCACCCTGTGGGCAGGCCGGCTGCTTCCCGGTCAGCTTTACCTGCTATGCACACAGGCTTGTAAGACCCTTGAGGGAGGACGCCAAGGCCCCAGCTTTTCGCGAGAGGAGAGGGAAGCCCCCCAGAGCCTCCCACAGTCTGCGGTCCGGCCAGAGGGGACCAGGGCGGGAGTAGGGGGACGGCATGCCTGGGGCACTGACCTGGGGCCTCTCCCCACAACTGGGGACTGTGGGTCAGAGGTCAGACCCCATCTTCCGGGCGAGGATCCCAGCTGGTGGGATGTAGAGGAGAGTGGGCACCGGAATGGGGGGGGTCCCTGTACTAGGCCAGTCTCTGACCCCCACACAAGTGCCCATGGTCAGCACAGGTTCCCAGGCCCATCCCTACAAGTCCCACCAGTTGGCAGGGGCCCGGGGAGCTGAGTGTCCAGGTGTGTGGGGAACACGCTTCCATGCGTGTTGTTGGAAGACTGGGGGGTCAGGATACGGTTCATCGGGAGGGCAAGCATGGCCTGGGCTTCCAGACCTTCCATGCACGGTGGTGGCCGTCCTGCTGCAAAGGCGGCTTCTAGTTCCACAGCTGGCACAGCGGCGGCGCTGGCATGTGACCCTGTGCCTTCCCCGGAGCAGGTGCCACCCACAACCCACCTAGAGACAGGACCCGAATCCAGCCTCTGTCTTTGGGGGGACATGGGGGCGCCCCAGTGCCAAGCACGGGAATCCCCAGAGGCTGGACCGAGGCTGCCGCCCGCCTCACCGTGAAGCACTGGTCCCTGCAGAGGGAGGACAGGTCACTTCTGTCCTCCTCCCTCCGGCTCCAGGGAAAGGCGGCCCCAAACCCGGTACCAACACTAAGGGGACCAGGGACAGGATACGGGCTTTCCTGACAGCCTCCGCGTCCCCCACTGGAGTCCTGTCCTCCAGGACAGGGGTGTCTGCTCCTGGCGTGCATGCGTGCAAGCACGTGTGCGATCTCACGTCCTGGGCAGCCTGTGTGCGCGTGTTCGCAGGTGTGTGCATCTCTGTTGGGGGAGGAGCACAGAGGAGGGTGATGAGGCGGACTGGCCTCGGGGCGGCCAGCTCTGAGCTGGGGAGGGGCGGGGCAGGGTGTGGGCAGGGGCTGGGAGCAGGCTCTGTGCTCCTCTGAGGCCCTTGCCGAACCCCCGGGGTGGCCCTCGAGAGAGCGGGCAGTAGCGGTGCCAGCCATCCCTCCCCAGCCTGCCTGCTAAGCCGGGAACCCGCGCCTGTCCTGGAATCTGACCCTGGTTCCAGGCTCCCGCAGGCCTGGCCGTGACCGAGCCCACAGTGCCCCCTGGTGCCCTACCACCCCCGTGCTCCAGCTCCGTGCTGGAGCTGGCAAAGCGGCTGCTTTGTGTCTCCGCGGTCAGGGAGGGGGTCGCGCTGCTGGACCCACGCAGGTGCCCAGACAGGTCCATAGGAAGACAGGGGCACATGGACCCGTTGCTACAGCGATAGCAAGTCAGCAGCTGAATCTTTGAGCAAATGAGTTCCTTTGTGGCCTGAGAGAATTCTGCTGGGTCTTTCTCACCTCCCTGACACCAGGACCTGGAGACAGCCAAGCGCCCACCCGGGAGGACTGCCCAGAGGCTGCCTGTGACCTGTTGTGTGGGCCAGGATGTCAAAGGGCTGCACGCACTGTCACTCAAGTCCCCTCTCGCCTCCCGAACCGACCGGAGAAAGGCTGACACCTGGGTTGGCCAAGCACTGTCCCCGGCTGCCCCTGCCTAGCTTGCAGAAAGGGCTCGTGTCCCCCGCAACGGCACTGCCACCCCTCACTCCCTTCAGGCCCACTCCACCTGCTGCAGCCCCTGGAGAGCAGAGGGAAGACCACCTGGGCCGGACCGTGCGCAGCCCCTGGCCGCCCTGCCCACTTCCCGTCTGGCTCTGTGGGGGCGGGTGGAAGTGTGGGCTTTCCCGCCAGGAACAGTAACGGGATCACAGGACATCCTTCCTGGGCAGGGCTGGACCCTCGACACACCTCATGATGAGTCCCTTACCCAGGGTCCCAAAGATATCAGAGGAGGAGGGAGTAGACAGAGAAAGAGAAAGATGGGGTTATAGACAGGGATGGAAGGAGGGAGACAGAGAGACAGACAGATGAGAGGAAGGCGAGAGGGAGAGTCAGGGTGGGGTGCAGAGGACTCAACGCCCACCACATCCTTTACCCCAGCCTCAGACGGCGCCGGCCCGGCGTATGCTCTGGTTTCCACCCCCACCCCGGCCACCCTCCTGTCCACCTCCACCACCCACGCCCACCTGCCCCCGGGGCTAAGCAGTGGCCTCTGTGGACCGGGGCCTCACAGCCCCCCTAACCAGCCTCCCCACATGCTCTCTGGGGTCCCTGCCCCAGGCTGCTGCCCCAGCACCATATTGGGTGACTTTCTGGCCATGTGGCCCCAGGAGATGACATTCTGCGGGTTCAGTGCTCTCCCCAGAGTCCCCACATACAGACCCAGGGAAAGAATGTCTCTACCCAAAGGGGCATCATGTGGCCATGGCTCCCACTCTGGACCAGACAAACCCAGGTGACGGCAGCCTGGAGCCCTGCGGTCCCTGGGATGGAGGAGACGAGCTAGGCACCAACAGCTGGCGGCCAGGACCATCCTCCGCACGATGGGGCAGGATGACAACTGGGGGCTTGTTTTACAGATAAACACCCTTTTTGCACCCATAATGCCAGCAAAGCGGTGAGGATACAAAATGTTACCTGACCCCAGAAATCCCTCCTTGTTTTCCCCCAGCAGCGCCCCACCTCCACCGTGAGTAACTTTTATCTTAAAGTCTCTCATCTATGATGTTTTATCTCATTGTATATACGTGGGTCACACAGCACACACGTGGAGTCACGTTGCACACACATGGGGTCATACAGCACACATGTGGGTTCACACAGCACACACGTTGGGTCAATACAGCACACACATGTGGGTCACACACACAGCACACTTGTGGGGTCATAACAGCACGTGCTCCTTGGTGTCTGGCTTTTGCGTGGCCTTCAGCTAGTGGGACCTTCCTTCGAGCCACGTGATCATTGCTATTTGCTGCCACGCGAGCCTCTAGCCGTGTCTGGTGGTGGAGGCGTGTATGGATTTGTTGGTATAGGGTGTGGTCTTCTGAGTAACGCCCCCCCAGGATGTTCACGTTCTAAAACCTGAAGCCTGTGTGTTCCCTTAAGGGCAAAGAGATGTTGCAGGTAGGATTGGGTTGAGGCTCTCAAGATGGGGCGCCTGCCCAGGGCTATCTGAATAGTGTCCCCCAAACTCACATCCTTCCCCAAACCTCAGAAAGCACCTCATTTGGAAATAGCGTCCTTGCCGGTGTGCTTAGTTTAAGTGCGGTCACAGTGGCATAAGTGGGGCCCTGATCCAATGTGGCATGACTGGTCAGGAAGGGGGACGGGACACAGCCAGGAAGGTGACACGGAGACGGAGGCAACATTGGGTGATGCATCCACAAGCCCAGGGTCACCAGGAGCCGGAGACACTCCTGGACCAGAGCCTGCCTCACGGCCGCGGGTAGCCAATACCTGCTGATTCCAACTTCTGGCCCCGAGAACGGCGAGAGGAGAAATTCCCATGTAAGCGCTACGGCTGCTGCAAGAAATGCATGCAGGCCCAGGGCGTAGCCACGTGGTCCCCACGGGAGGGGAGCAGGGGGCCGTCTGACCCAGGCGGCCGGGCGCACGGTGGCGGAAGTGGAGTCTGGAAGCTGCTGCCGCGAAGACAGGAGGGGCCCCGCGCGCCTCCAGAACCTGGAACAGGCAGGGCGCGGTCTGCCCGGAGCCCCTGGGGGCGTGGCCTTGCCAACACCGCGACTGCAGCCCGAGACACCAACTCCAGACTCTGGGTGGGAACAGTCAGGGGGAGGATCTGGGCCATCTGAAGCTACCACGCTGGGGCAGGCTGCCAGGGCAGCCCCCAAGGCACAGGGCACCCCCGACAGGTAGGTGCGGGCGCAGCGCTCGCTGACTCGGCGGCACAGGCCGCTGTCACCCTGCTTGTCACGGAGGGTCATGAAGGTGAGTGTTGTCTGTCTGGACGACCCCTCTTTCCAATCTCTGTTCAAGTCCTTTGCCCGTTTTTCCGACATCTAAAACCTCCTGGAGCACATGTCCAGTTTTTATACTTCTGTGAATATTCCCTTGAATTCGGCATTTTGGGAACCACCTCTTTTTAGGAACTAGCCATGGCGGGAACCCATTTTCTGTGCGTCAGGTCACGTGACCCTATAAAGAAAATGAAGTCCTTCAGGGGATTCCCACCGGGACTTCGGATTGAGTCACCTGTCACCTCTGACCTGGCCTGAAGGTCGGGCCATCTCAAAGCCCCGCCCCCTACCCCCAGGCCCACCGCAGCCTTTCCTTTTCCCGTAAACACCGGCCTTCGCAGCCGGACCGACTTGCCCACTAGGAGCCCCGGGTGCAGGGCCGGGCCTCATGACACTTCTAGGGGCCCCCCAGATGCTTTCTTTTATAATAAGAAATAAAATAGGCGTGGTTAGGTCAAAGCAATGTTTTAATGTATAATATGAATGCGTCTGCCTTTACAGGCATAAAGCTTCAAGGTGCTTCTTGTGCGGGAAGGGACCCCTCAAGCCCTGATGCCCGTGCCGTGCGCCCCTCCCCCAGAGCGCTGCCCTCCCCCCCACGGGGCCCCCACTGGTTCTCACGTCTCAGCTTCAATGTCGTGCCCTGGGAGAGGCCTTCTCCTTCCCGAGACCCAAATAAGGCTCTTGATTAAATTAACCCCGTTTCCACGACTGTGTAGGAGATCGCTGCACAAGGATGTTAATAGGGCCGGCCCTCGCGCTCCAAGCCCCAGGGTGGGGGCGGGGCCAGAGGCGGGGCCGGAGGGGTGGGCTTGGGGGAGGGGGCGGGGGGAGGGCTCCCCCGTGGCTTCCGGTGGCTGCCAACACGCTTGGTGTCCCGGCCATGGCCCCGTTTCACGCCGCCTCCGTTCTCTGTCTTCCTACTGTGTTCACCCCCGCCCCCCCTGCCCCCACCGTCCCCTCCGCGCACATCTGCCTCCGCTCGCACTTCTCACCCTGGGCCCCGGCTGTTAGCTCGCTGGGGCGGCCCGGGGGGACCGTGGGCCGGGGCCACAACCAGGAACTGGTGCTCCGCGGCTCCGGTGCCAGAAGTCCCGCGCGGAGGTGTCGGGGGTCGCGCGTCCTCGGGCGCCAGGGGAGGGTCGTTCTGCCTCTTCCGCCTGCGGGGGTGGCCGGTGGTCCTGCTGTGCGGCGGCAGCCGCCATCCGTCTGTCTTCCATCGTCACGTGGTGTCTTCACGTGGCCTTCTCGTAAGGGGCCAGTCCTGGTGGGTGAGGGTCCATCCCGCTCCGCTGTGGCCTCCTCTCGGCCGGTTTCACTCTCAGGTTCCCGGGGGCCCTTCTCAGCCCCGTCCAGCTTCCTGCACCCTCTGCCGTGGCCGCCTGTGCTGCTTCGCGCGGCACCTGCACAGCTGGGGGCTCGGGCCGGCTGGGGGCGGGCGTCACGTGCCTGAGTGGCCTCGGGCCCCATGGGAACTGGGCGCCGCGTCTGGGTGCCGAGAGAGCTGCCTGCCTGTGTTCGGTTTGGAGCCTGGCACAGCTGGGCCTCAGTCGGTCTTGTGTGGACAAATGAGTGAACCTGGAAACTGTCCCCCAGACAGCCCCCCCATGTGTGGCTGGAGCCCTGGGAAGACGCCTCCTTGCAGAGCCTCTGGCTGGGGCGCTCAGCGCCTCTCCTGTGGCGTTGCAGCGAGTCCGCGCCTGTTTGCAAAGTATGGGATGGAGGTTGGTTCTTTCATTTACTAATTGCTGGTCCCGAGGACTCCCGCTTCCCACGGTGTCTGCGTAAGTGGTACATCACATCTGTTCACGTCCATGTTCTCAGGGCCGTGTACATGGGCTTAAATGGTTAAACATCTCAAACAAATATACTTGGCAAATGGAAATCAAACCTTATTTTCTTTTAATTTCGGAGTTGTCTGTGGAAAGCTGACTTGAAAGGCGTTGAAATTGGATAGGTAATTAATTCACATGCACCTACAAGAGAGGGGAGAATGCACAAAATATTTGTAACATTTTGTAAGCACTGAAATTAATGTAGTGTGAATTTGTCATTTCTACCCAAAGTTACAGATTTTCTATATTATAATTTAATCTTTCTAATGTAAAAAGAATAGGAATTTTGCCCTTTCTGGCCTCTCGGGAAGCAAGAACTAGTGTATCTAATTATCTGAACACATAAGAACATAAAGGAATAGCAAGGAGTGAAATTATAAATCAGCCGGGAGAACCCCACGTCTTCTGATTAAACTCTCTTTCTGGAGCCCTTAGCAATCATGTTGCCTCTATGTTCATAGTAATTGCATGTGTCAAAGCTGAGGCTTTGTGTAAATGGGACGAACGCGTTACAATTTTAATTCAGAGAGAGATAGCTGCCCGGGCTTGGGGCGGTGTGGGGAGCAGGGCGGCCGCCAAGGGGGCAAAGGCCCCGGGCGACGGGGTGACGGATGGTGCCGGGGTCTCATCAGGCCACGTTGCAACGGCGGAATTTCTGAAAAGGAGAAATGCAATTTACCAGCACAAAGCAACCACCTGCTCTCCCGCACCTCACCTAGCGGAGCCTGTCTCATTTGCTTCCTTGCTCCAGGGCGGTGAGTTTCCACAGCAGATATACTGTTGACCCTCAGGGCTGTGACGCAGGAAAATGAGATATTTTGACATACTTGCATCTCGGCAACAAAACAAAATCCTGTTTTTAACTTTTAAAATGCTCCCCAAAGCCAGAGGAGTGGCCACTGCTCTCTCTCTTTTTCCCCCTCCAGGAATCCCAGCTTTCTTGTTTTTCCCGGCACCTGAGTGATTGGTGCCTTTGAAGTCTTTTTACTGATGGACCCGTGGCTTCCAAGAAGGAGAGGCTGGTTTGTCATCCAAGGGAAAGTCCGGCAAGAAACTCTCTCTGCAAGGGATTCGTAGCGAAGGCGCCGCTGTCACCGCGGCAGACTTGGTGACGCCGCGGTGAGGAGGTACAGGGCTGGCGTGGCCACCCTTACGTCCCATGGGCTCCGGGTGTGCCTTCCGCCCTCGGGCAGAGGGGAGCCCCGCCATCCAGGCTCCCTCCCGCATGGACGGCTCAGAGCTGGGCCCACCCCTGCCTCTCCCAGTCCTGGCTTTCTGGCTGGCCTCTCTTTGGCCAGCACAAGGCCAGCGTTAAAGAGATCCTCCAGTGTAGACAAAGGTGGCAGAGGGTGGGACAGGGTGTGGAGGGCTTTGGACTGCGCTGTCTTAGCTCAGAGCAGACACCATGGACACGAGGCGACCGACACAGCAGACATTGGTTTCCCACAGTCTGGAGGCTGGACCTCTGAGGTCAGGGTGCTGGTGTACTTGGCTCCTGGTGAGGTTTCTTCAGCCGCCGCCTTCTCGCCGTACCTGTGCCCGGCAGAGTGAGTTCCGGTGTCTTCTCTTATAAGGGCACCAATCCCAACAGATCAGAGTCCATCCTTATGTCCTCATTTAACCTTAATTGCCTCCTGTCTCCAATACAGTCCCGTTGGGGGTTGGGGCTGTGCCGTGAATTTGGGGGGGACGCAATTCAGTTCATAGCAGCGTTTGCACAATTGTGTGCATGTAGCAGGTGTACCTACTGCCGGGGAGGCCTCAGTATTGTGCCTGGTTGTCCCCACGCCCACTGGGGCTGGGGGGTTTTCCCCATCGAGCTCTCTTCTTCTCCCTGGCAAGCGGGTCCCGGAGGGGCTATCGGGCTGCTTTTGCCCCAGCGATACAGGGCGACGTGTCCCGTGGAGACGGGTCCTGCCATCTACCCCATGGACACCATGAGAACACGCGTCCAGGCCACTGGGTAGCGGCCACGTTGGACCAGCGCCTCCAGTGAGGGAAGGTAGTTAGGAAATTATGAGCAAGGCCGGTCCTGCTTTCGGAACGCTCTACCGAGCACGTCCCTCGCCCGCTCACACGGACTCTCCACGTCTGAGGGTCGTTGGTGGCGGGGATGCGAGCAGAACAGGTGGATGCTTCCTCAGCTGGGGAAGCAGCAGCTGAGGTTACCTGGGACTCCTGGGCTGGGCAGGTGCCCCACCCAGAGTCTTGGCCACACTGTCCTCGGACTTGGGGGGTGGAGATGCAGAGCTGTTTCCTGCACCAGCGTCGAGATCTGGTTGACGGCATGTGTGTGTGCATGTGTGTGCGTGTGCTCACGTGTACCATCACACGTATCACGGAATAGGGTGGAAACATTGCTATTATCATCATTGTTTTCTGCAACTACAGGCTCCATTTCATGTGGACGTCTATTGGCTTCCTTTCCTTTTCTGTTGAAGTATAGCTGAGTTACAATGTTTCAGGTGTACAGCAGAGTGATCCAGTTATACCCGTACACGTATATCTGCTCTGTTTCAGATTCTTTTCCCTCAGATTATTACAAAATATCGAGTAGAGTTGCCGTGCTGCAGAGCGCGTCCTCGTTGGTTATCTGTCGTATAGGTAGTACTGTGTGTATTGTTAATCCCAATCTCCTAATGCTGTCGCTTTAATCAACAACAGGAGTGGAGACGCCATGTGGATAGCAGGGGCTCGAATGCTGAACTGGAGCAGGTCTTGCATCTCCTCCCTGAGGGGAGGGTCCCGGCCGGCGAAGCTGCTTCTGCTGAATGGAGCCGCCCCGCCTGCGCCCCGGGCCCGGCCTCCGTCCTGGTGCCGCTTTGATCTGAGCGCCCGGCCGCCACAGCACAAAGGTCGGTGGCACTACTGCAGCCACGAAGGCTGCCACGAAGGCTGCCACGGATCCCCCCGGCCCCTCCCTGGTGAGCCTGGCTGCCACGGATCCCACCCGGCCCCTCCCTGGTGAGCTTGGCTGCCACGGATCCCACCCGGCCCCTCCCTGGTGAGCTTGGCTGCCACGGATCCCCCGCCGGCCCCTCCCTGGTGAGCTTGGCGACCTTGGCGTGCCCTCAGCAGCCCCCTCCCCTTTCCTGGCTGCACGTTCACCTGCTGCTGACCATCCGGGTCCTCTCCTTGGCCGTGACAGTGACAGCTCGTGTCCACCAAGCATTCCCAGTGCCCGGCCCTGTGTCCTCTGCCCCAGCAGGATGCCTTTGAAGGAGGAGGAGCGCGGGCACTTCTGGGTGCTCAGCCCTTCCTGGGCTGGGACAGACCCTGTGCTCAGCTCAGTTGACGGGCTGAGTGAGCAGTGACCACCTTCGGGGTTGGTCCTGTCAGTCTCACTGGGCAAAGCACGCGGGGGCCTTGGGCCGCATCTGCCACTCAGGGTCACGTACACGGTGAACCCATTTCCCCGCTGCCTTTTAAATGTAATAGCTGACATCCACCGCCTGCTGCATCCTCTCAGTGACGCCAGGGCCGGGCAGGGGGCGCGTTGGGACCCTCGAGGGACGCGTGTGGCGCTCGCTGCCCTGGGAGGAGCGTGGTGGCCGTGGTGGCCCCCTGCTGGGAAGATGCACCCATCTGGCAGCAGGAGCTGTGTGTGATTCATGACTGGAACGGTTGACGGGTGTGGCCACAATCTGATTCCTCTCTCACTCTTTGATTTATGAAGTTCGAGACCGCCGTCGAGGCCGGACCACTGTGACATCAGAGCATTGATTTAAAAGCCACTTGGCCGACTGAGAGTTTGTGTCAGTGAAACATAAATCACAGTCTAATTTATAGATCATTCGACTCTCCTCTCTATCGGCAATTTTATTTTCATTGTAAAGTCTGATTTTATTTATTTATGTGTAAGAAGGAGAAATTGAGGTTGAATGGATATATATCCCCGGTCCTGGGTTCTTGGGAATCTGCCCTAAAGGTGCCAGTGATTTATTTCAGCACGGCTACCCCACTTCACAAGCGGCTGGAATTTCCCTTGGCTTCCTGGGCACCCACCGTTGGGTTTTCTTTGGCGAACTTGAAATTAGGCATCTCAGCCGAAGACAGTGTTTTCCCCATCGTAGCATCCTTCAACTTAGTAGACACTAAAACTGCAGCACAGGGAGGGAGCTGACACCCAGGCCCTGCTCACTGCACATCAGTTTTGCTCTAAGTGCTTGAGTATCTCCCAGCATTTCACACTGCAGAGACAGCAAGTCTGTCTTCGAATTTCTAGAATTCTTCCGAATGTATGGAGATGGGCAGATGGGTATAGCGTATTGAAAGCAAACGTCTGAACACAACAGGCCTGGGTTTTCAAATCTTAATTCCTGTTTACCAGTTGCCTTTGAGACCACGGTTTCTATGAGGTTCTGTTTCCACACTTGTAATAGTAGGAACGTAGCTTTTAGCGTTGCCGTGAGGATTGGGAATGGTTGACATAAGATATCTGTGCACAGTTGTGTCTAAATTAAAGAGAAGCAGTGGTTACTGGGAGGGCATATGGAACTTCTAAAAACTTACTAAATATAGTTGTAAAAACCTCAGAGGTTGGGATCCCGTCGCATAAATTATTCAGGAAATCAAGCCACGCATCTCCAATCCTGGCAGTGGCTCTGGAAGGGAAGGGAAGGGAAGTTACTGCTGCAGGAAGTGTCTGGAACTTTAGGAACTGTCCAGGAGGCCTCCTTGTGGACATGGCAGCGTTTCTACGGGGGAGGCCCGGGCGGTGCTGCTTCTGTTTGGAAAGCAGACTGAAGGGCCTTTGGTTATGGAAGACGGGGAGTGTGGGGTGCAGCCGTAAACAGGGAGATGGAGACCGAGGGCGCACCTCTGAGGGGTGGCCTCAAGGGGGTCTTCGGTGCCCTTGATCCCCAGCGCCAGAGAGGTGGGGGCCGAGGGGCCGGACTTTTGCAAGGGAGGGCGGGGTGCTTCTCTAAAGGGTACATCTTCCTCCTGCTGGGGAGGGTCCTGCCAACCCTTCCTGGTCCTGGGCTGTGGCTCCCGGCACAGAAAGTCATTCCACACCTCAGGGAGGGCCTGCTACACAAGTTAGGAGGACACAGGAGGACAGAGGTGGCTGCTGCCCGCTGGAGCCAGTGACGTGGCCAGGGTGACCGGATGTGTGCTAGGATGGGGCCCTGGTGGGACGGCGGGGTGCTGGCCGGGAGAAGGCAGCACCTGCTGTGTCCTCTGAAGACCTGGCTGCTTTATTTTTTCTGTGAAAGGAAAAGCTGGCTCTAGGGGACTGGAGCTGATGGAGGTGTTCCTCGTCGCCTATGTCCAGTGGGCAGAAACGCACAGAAAGCTACAGACCCTGCAGACACTGAAAACAGGTTGTACCTCTATTTGAACAACTTTATGACAATAAATTCAACAGCTGAGGTGAAACAGACAAATTCCCTGAAAGACACAAACCACTAAAGCTTACTCAGAAGAAAACAGAGAACCCAGGTAGTCTTATATATAAAAAATGATTGCATCTGCTGTTAAACATCTTCCCCAAATTAAAATTCCACACAGGCCCAGATGGCTTCCCTGCTGAATTCAGCCAAACGTTTAAGGAGGAATCAGTACCAATTCTTTCTACACAAACGGAACAGGAAAGAATGCTTCCCAACTCAGCGTATGAAGCCAGCATTGCTTTGATACCCAAACCAAAGACAGTATATGTAAAAAACTAACGGCAATATTCCTCGTGAACATAGGTGAAAAAATTGTTGACAAATTTAAGAAAATTGAATCCAATAATATTTTAAAAGAACAGTACATCACAAGAAGCAAAATTTGAAAAACACTTGGAAAAAGTCCAATATACAGTCCTGGTAAACGGTTTCGGCAAACTAGGAAAGGAAGGGACCGTCTTCAGCCTTTAAACAGCATCAGTGAGAAACCTACAAGGAACATCACACTTAACAGTGAAAGACGGAACGCGTCCCACAGGGTCAGGAAGGAGGCAGGAATGAAGGACCGCCTCCACCCTGCTGTTCGACATTGTCCTGAAGGCTGTAGCCCAAACAGTAGGGGGAGAGAAAAACAACAGGCGGATCAGAAAGTAAGAAATGAAACTGTCTTCCCAGATGACATCATTGTCTACGCAGAAGACCCCAGGGGAGCTACAAAAAGAGCGGCGGAACTAACTAGTCAGCGTAACGTCCATGGGATGCAAGGTCAACATACAAAGCCACCTTCTTGTAGACTGAATAGCGAAAAAGTCAGAAATTAAAGCGAACAAGTCTTGCCGCAAGTAGGACCCCAGCAGTGGGTCCTCCTGTAGCCTGTGGTCAGGAATGCTCTCCATTCTCAGGAAGGTGGTTAAAGGAACACGCACGACGTGGATGCTTGCGGCCCAAGGGCAGCCCTCGGGCCCTCACCCTCCAGCTCTCCATCATCCTGTACTTAACACCTTAGCTCAAGCAGCGGGAGTGGGGGAGGGGGCTCAGCAGGGGGAGGAGGGGGTCACTTCTGATCGGGGGGCTTCATCGTGAAGCTTGGGGAGGGCCTAACTGAGGAGGGGTCCGCAAGTGGGGTCCTCCCGGACCCTCCTCTGCAGGCGTGGGGATCCCGCTGGTGTCGTCCTCTGTGTGAATGGCTCCAGTCACTCAATACCCCGCCTGTCTCCTCACCCAGAGAAGAGGGGGGTGGGTTCACTCTTACGGGGAAGTGCACTGGGCCCAGCAGAACGTGGGAGCCACGTCCACGGCACCTTGTACTGATCGGCGGGGTCTTGGCGTGGGAAGCTGAGCGGTCCAGATGCCCCGTGGGAAGGGGCGTGTCCAGAAGCTGTGACTGTCGCTGGGGAGCTCAGAGGGTACAGAGACCTGATCTTCTCGCTGGGCTTTGGCCGAGGGCTTCTGTATGCTGTGCTGGTGGGAGGAGAATGGGGCGCAAGGGTCTGCGCACAGGGTCAGGCTCAGAAAGGCCTGTCGTCAGCTGGCCAGCAGCGGACAGCACGGGCTGGAGGCTGGCTGTCTGTGTTCCAGGAGGGCCAGGAGGCGGGTCTGCTCTCATGCCCTGACTTCTCCCTTCCTCTCGGGCAGGTTGAAGGCAAGGATGTCTGCCTGTGGGTTTGCCCTCGGGGTCCAAGGATGAGGGGCGAGAGCGGCTGGTGGGCGTGGGGACCTCGCTAGGCGGGACTCTCGCCCGGCGCTTCTGTGCCCGGCTCTCAGGATGGTGCAGACGCCCTGCTGGCAGCCCTCCCCTCCTGCCAGCTCTCTTTCTTTATGTTGCTGGTCTTCCGCTCCCCTTCAAGGTGACTGACCGCTGGGCTCAGGGCCACAAGGTTTCACTAGGACCCTTGCTGACCCCACCCTTAATTCTTCATTTTATCTCTGCGCTGAAAACCCCGCGAATGCAGTTTCTTCCCCTGGGCATTCGGCGGGCCCCTGAGAGGTGCTGAACAGGGCTCAGGCCTCCCCCGTCTGTCCTGTGTCCTCTCCTCTCCCTCCTGACCCCTCCTGCACGCCACCCCACCTCTCTTCGCTCCCAGACCGGAAGCTGGTGCTGTCCCAGGTGACCCCCTCTCCTCCTGCCCAGCCACGGCTCTCTCCAGGCACCGGTGGCCGCCAGGGCTTCTAAAGCGTGTCCACTCCAAGGGGTTGTCCCTGGACGCCGGCATTTGCTGAGATCCTGGCGCAGGCGTCCCTCAGGTGCTGAGGAAGTCCCGTCACGTGCGGTCACTGTCTCACGCCAGCTGTTGTGGTTTCCCTTGCCTTGAGGGGGACTTTTCTGGACTGCACGGTGGAGGTGTGGAGAGCTCTGGTTTCCAGGGGACTCTCTTCTCCTTCCCTGTCCTGGTGCCTCTCCCCTCCGCACCCCATCTCAGCTTCTTCCCTGGTGGGGGCAGAGGCCTCCCGTAGAGGTGTCGGCTGGGCCATGTCCCCTTTGGAGTCTCTAACAGAGAGTGTGTTCCTTGCCTCTTCCAGCTTCCGGCAGTGGCTGGCACTCCTCGGCTTATGGCCACAGCACCGTAGTCTTCAGGGCCAGCGCCTTCAAGTCCCAATCCATCCTGTCTCCATGTCACCTTCTCTGTGTGTCTGCCTCCCTCTCCTAAGGACCCCTGTGATGGCATTTAGGCCCCATCTGGACAATCCGGGAGGATCCCTTCAAGGTCCTTGGTATGGACTGGAGGTCTGTGTCCCTCCCCAGTTCACATGTTGAAGCCCTAACCCCTGATGGGATGGTGTTGGGGGTGGGGTCTTTGGGAGGTGATTAGGGTGAGATGAGGTCATGAGGGTGGGGGCCTTGTGATGGGATTGGTGCCCTTCTAAGAGGAGAGGAGATCAGCGTTTTCGCCGTGTCTTGTGAGGACTCCACATATCACCGTGGACAACCTCCTTTACTTAGAGATGACCGACTGTAGCTATAACCACATCCACAAAATACTTTCACAAAAACACCTACATTGACGGAACCACTGTGAGATATGATTGACACACACAAAACCAACACAGCTTATGTTCAAAACTTAGGGCTTTCCTTACCTTGTGCCCCGAAGTTGTGATGCTGGTAATATTCAAGAAAACTAGTTTCTCTCATTACACTTTTTATAGGCACTTTTTCAAAAGTTTTTGGGAAGGTAGGTACATAGGCAAGGCAGGGAAGAGAACTCAGAGAGGAGACACAGGGCAGATCAGGGCTGCTGAGGCCTCCGTGCTCCCACCTGTGACTGGGGCTTGTGGGTACACGATCGCCACGCCTGGCTTTGGGGCTGTCCTGCTCTGTTTGCCCCTGGACCCTGGGGGCGGGAGGGCCACACTCTTCCAGCCTGCTGTTTCCATCCTCCCTGGGATGTTTTCACCCTCCCTCCTTGGCACGTCTATCTCCCGAATCTGGCTTTCTAGCTCTGCCGTGTGTCTGGCAGTACAACCCAGACAGCAGGGGGGCAACTCTTCTGTTGTCACAAGATTTTGAGGGAGGAGAACATGGCACCATAAGGGGGAGTGCCTGCCCTGAGCCCAGGGGACAGGTGCCCTGCCCGCGCCGCCCTGTGACTGCATCCCTGGGGCTCTGAGGATTCACGCTTCTCACTGGTCCCCAGAACCCGCCCCTTCCCGCGCTGCCATTGTGGGGCTATCCCGGGAGGGGTGTCTTCTCTGCGGTTGTCTTGGGTCTCCCCTCGGCGCACCCCAAGTTTTAGCTGCCCCTTGCTGATGTTGCACAGAGCGCGCCCCAGGCCCCGCTGGGAAGCGGCATCCACAGCGGGGGAGACAGCGATGGCTCCAGCCCCGCGGTGCGCGCAGGTCCAGAGCTCTGACCGGGAACCCGATGCGCCACGGGGAGTACATGGAAATGGAGAGGCTGAGAGAGGCGGGCGGGGCAGAGAGGGACCCCCACCCTAGTTCAGACTTGTCAGCCTTTCCCAGTTCAGCCAGTGCTGAAATTTCAGCTGATTCCCTCCCGTCCTCTCCAAGGAACGCACGGCCTTCGGGAGGGCTCCGGTGAGTGGACGTGGGTCGGCTTTGCCCCCGCACCCTCAGTGACCGGGAACAGCCGTCTGAGACACTGCTCCAGGTCACTGGACTCATACCTTGGCAGGTAGGAACGCTCAGGTTTCCAGGCCAAACAAAGGTCATGAGACAGCAGTTTTTACAGAGGCCAAGGTGCCGGTGGGGGCGCAGGTGTCCTCCATGCCCAAGGGCACAGAGGCGGACGGCCGGGGCTGCTCCCAGACTGAAGACTTGGGATGCCAGCATTCTGGGCAGCGGGTGTCAGCAGAGGGGCTGCAGGGGGACCCTGGGCTGGGGCTTTGGGAAGCCACCTGCTCCTCTAGTACATTGGGTTACAGCCCCTGCATCTTGCTACGATGCCGCCCTTGAGCTGAGCTAATGACATTGTATCACATTGCACCACGTCGTGCCACACGGTTACGTTTCTGTTGCGTCGTGTCACACTATCTTACTCTATTGATAGGATTGAATCCAGGATTAGACTGAGATGAGGGCTAAAATCCCTTCAAAGTAAGATCCCAAGGTTCGATGAGTTTCCTGCTTTCATGACTGAGATCTTGAAATTCCACTTCATTCTGAACTGCAGGGCCTGTGTTTTATTTCTCTGAGGAAAGTAGATGTAAAAGGACTCACTGCTGAGACATCTGGCTACACGCAGCACGGCCGTGTCGCCACTGAGCTCCCCTGGCGCTACCTGCCCCAGACACGACTGTTAGCAAGGTGCCCGCGGCCCTCCCTCCGCACGGCTGTTGATCACAGAGCAGAGAGTAGGACTCCCGCCTAGAAGCTTATAACAGGAGTTCGCTAGAGTCTTGTCGTGTTGCGCGGTGGCGTTATTTCTAACGCTTTCTCAATCCACAGTAAGGTGGGCATTTACTGAGCCCTTCCCGTGTCAGCTTGTTTGCTCCCCAGCCTCACGTCCGATGGAGCAGTTGCCCCAGTCGTACGGGGAGAGGCTGAGAAGGTGCCTAGTCGGCCGTGGGTGGTGGCAGAGGGGGATTCCTGAGTTTGGCCGTGTGACTGCAGACTGTGGCCCTCCCTGCTGCCGCCTTGCCATGACTCCTCGGCAGTGATTACCCCAGATGTCCCCTTCTGGAGTACGAGGGCCTCAAAGCCACAGACTGCTTCTTCCTGTACCCTGGGTCTCAGGGGACAGCTGTGGCCAAGCTCGGGGTGGACATACAGTCCTGCCTCTGAGTTCAGGGGCTGCCCCCTCCTTTCTTCCCAGGACTGACTGAGAGCTCAAGGTCAGAGCCGGGAGGAGAGACCCCTTCGTTCACTCAGTGGTCGGTCACTGTGCTGGAGCCAGCGAGCGGGTGGGGATGGGGGTCCTGCTGGCCGGATGGAGAAGGTGAGCCGTGTCCACGACCCGCACAGCGCCGGTGAGCAGTGCCCCCAGGGCACCGGGCTGACGTGTTCAGGGAGGGAGCCCCAGCTCCGACCCAGGGCTGGATGGCCAAGGACCCCCCACCCCAGAGCAGAGCCTGGGAGGCTGGGGCCAGGGAGGTGTCAGCTTGGAAGGAAGGGAGGGAGGGAAGAAAGGAAGCAGAGAGAAGGGATTGCGAACGGCAGGATAAGCAAGGTCCTGGAAGACAGTGGAGACGGCAGAGCCGAGTCTGCTCAGTGCAAAGCGGACCTCGTCCAGAAAGGAGATTGACAGGTGGGCTGCGGGGGTGGGGCCACGGGAGACACCTCACCTGCGGCCCGGAGGCAGGGGCGGCATGTGAAGCGGGAGGGGAGGGCCCTCTAGAACCTGCAGCGGAGGCACAGATGACCTCGCCGGGCGGGTGGGCTGTGTGTGACAGGAGCGGACAGCTGCGCACGGGGTGCAGGTGGCCTTGGGGGTGAGGGTCTGCAGACCTGGGCTGCGTGAATCGGGGAAGAATGATTAGGTCTTTGAAAAACAGAAAGCACGGGGAGCTAGACCTACGGAGACTTGGGAAGCCCCCGTTGCGGGATCCGTGGGGACCCCTCGGCACCGGCACTCCCACAGAACCCTCCTTCCCGCCTGTCCGCTCTCTCTGCCCCACGGGCCCCCTCCGTCCTTACCCAAGGCCCCAGGGATGAGGCCCAGCAGTGCAGCCAGCGCACTTGGGTACTGGACGCCAGGACTGGACGCTGGCAAGAGACGCTCGCCCTGGCCTCTTCCTGGGAAGATGCTCCAGCCATGTCCTGAGGTCCCTGGACTGGTGTGTCGGCTTCAGGCCTGCTGGAGCGTGACGCACACGTGTCCTCACGCCTTCGGGGGACAGCCTCTCTGGGTAGAAAGGGTCCCTGTTCTTGCCAAACACCGTGCTGGGGGTGTGGGGTGTGGGGTGTAGGGAGGGGTGCCCGGGGGTCCCTGTGCGAGGGGCATTCTGGGACTTCAGTCCTAAAACTCGGAAGTCCTGGGCAGACAGGGCTCAGGTGGAGGGAGAGGCACCTCATCAGCACCGCGGGCCGTGGCGACTGGGAGACTCAGGCTCCTCGGATGCCCCGAGGAGGGGGCACAGGCTACTCTCGATTTGGCAGCCCCAGAGCACGGCGTGTGTGGCGTCAGCATGGGCGCCCCTCAGCCCCACTGAGGAGGGAGAGCCCCCGGGGAGGTGTGCCCAGGGCCAGGGGCTGACCAGCATGCTGTGCCCGGAGCCAGAGGTCTCCTTCTAAGGGAACCGTTTTTAAGGGGCGGGGAGCAGAGGGGCTGCACCCAGCCGGGCTGACCCCCCCCCCCTCCCGCCCAAAGCCAGGCCTGCCCTGGACCCTTCCCTTCTCCGCGCACCTGTGACTTCCTTTAAGATGTTAGGGTTAGGCGACCCGCGTGGCCCGCGGCCCGCCCCGTCCCTTCCCCCTCGGCTGACTCTCCCCCCGCCCCCCCCCCGCCGCCGCCCCCCCCACACCGCCCCGTGCGTTCTCTGCACCCGCCCAGCGGTGGCGCTGTTGCCCTTGGAACCGGGGACCCCCTGCCTTCCGACTTGGGGGTCTCGTTCCAGCAGGGACGGGAGCCCGGGGCGCACGGGAGGGTGGGGACCGGCGAGGCCGGCGTCACAGGGGGAGTGGGCTTTGGGGACCGGAGCGGCCCCAGCAGGAGCGGGGGCCGGCGGACCTGCGGACCCTCCCCACCGCTTGCCGCGCAGAGCAGAGGCCTCCCGGGCTCCCTCGGGGGCGGGGGGGGGGGGGGGGGCGGGCCGCAAGGTGGGGCAGCCCGTCGCCTCCTCTCCCCTCCCCTCCTCCGCTGTGCGGTGGTCCCGATGGTCCAGCGGGGCAGCTCCGGGTCCTGGTCCCTCAGTCCCGGCGCTTGCAGGCTGGCAGGGCCTTCCCAGCTGTGTCCCCTCCGGACGCCCAGATCTCGGGTGACGGCCGCGTCTATGACCCGCTCCTGAATTGGGGCCCTGCAGGCTGTCCTCGTGGAGCCGGCGGGCGGCGTGGGGACTGTCGCGCTGCCGGACACGTGCGAGGTCGCAGTAGCGGAGGGAGGGACGGCAGGTGGGCCGGTCCTGGTCCAGCCGGAAGGGAGGGGCCGAGCGGGGAGCCCCGGGCAGCACGTGGCCCTCAGCACCGGGTCTGCGGAAGCCAACAGCCAAGCGGGCTGCTTTCAACGTGATATCTGCGGTCTTTTAAAAAGTAATTTCAGGAAATGTTTTTTTTTGGCTGCCCCGCCAGCACGCGGGATCTTAGTTCCCCGACTAGGGATGGAACTCGCGTCCCCTGCAGTGGAAGCGCCAGTCTTAACCACTGGGCCACCAGGGAAGCCCCTCGGAAGTCTTTCTTCTGCTCTTGTTAGTATTTATTCTGCTCTTTCCATTTGGCTCCCCCTCCCCAGCTCTATTGAGATATAATTCACGTATAACATTAAGTTTAAGGTGTACGATGGGATGATTTGAGGCTTGTGTGTGTTGTGTAATGATTACCACAATGGGTTAACACACCCACCGCCTCGCGCAGTCTGTGTGGAGGGGGGAGCTTTTAAAATCTCCCCTCTTAGTAACTGTCAGATGCAGGGTAGGCTGTTGTTACTATGGTCACTGTGCTGTAGTTTTCTCCCTGGACCCGTTCATCTGATAACTGGACCCCTCCCCCCGCCCCCCCGGTTTTCCACCCCTGCCGCCCACATGCTGGGTTTCGCTTGCCTATCGCCCATATTCGTCATGTTCTTGTGGATTCTTTCGATCTCTTTCTTCATGTATTTGTATTAAGATGTTCTCATTTGCTTAAGCCGTCATCTATTTTGCTTATTCATCCTTGTGTTTCTTCTTTATTGTTTTGTTCTACCCTAGTCCTCATTTCTGAAGGGAGGTTTTCCTCTTATTTCTAATTATATCTTAGGTACTAGGTACTCATTTCTGAGCTGCTCTAATTTTGAATGATCTTGTCCTCAAAGTTTATATTGTTTATCGTTGCAGTCAGCTTGCTTTGAAGTCGGTAGGGTATGATTTTGATGGGCTTTTGTGCACATCTTTCTGCATGCTTTCGTTATCTGCAGGGATACTGTTCTGCTCTTTATTCTTCATATAATGACTTGGCATAGGGTTCGATTTTGTGTGTGTGTGTGTGTGTGTGTGTGTGTGTGTGATGCGTGGGCCTCTCACTGTTGTGGCCTCTCCCGTTGCGGAGCACAGGCTCCGGACGCGCAGGCTCAGTGGCCATGGCTCACGGGCCCAGCCGCTCCCCAGCATGTGGGATCTTCCTGGACCGGGGCACGAACCCGTGTCCCCTGCATCGGCAGGCGGACTCTCAACCACTGCGCCACCGGGGAAGCCCAGGGTTAGATTTTGATCCTCTTCTGTTGCTCATTTCTTATGTGAAACTGATTTTTCTAAACTTTTAGAAGGAGGCCTGTTCAGTACAGCGTTTCTAGCTTCACAGGGGTCCTTCTCTTGTTTTCTTATGGATAAAACAAACAAACAGACACGCGGCGGCCTAAGATTTTCTGAGTGTTCCCCGGCCCTTCAACTTTTCCTCTGACCTTATTTTTCCTCTGTCTCTATTGTCCTGAACATGGGGCCTCAGTGTGGCCCTGCTCTGAAAGGGAGCTCTAGGGGGGCTGGTTCCCACTTTGTTTTCTTAAACTGTGTAAGCAAGAGTCGATGCTGTCTAAAATGCACTGCTTATTCCTGTAGTGTTCTTTTCCAGACACGTGTTTTGATTCTCCGTCCTGAGCCCTGTGTTAGGCTTGGAGCACTTTGTCACTGTTGGGGCTCCGGCCAGCCCCCGGCACACTCACTGATTTCCTCATCTCTGCCTTTGGGAGACGGTACTGGTGGCGTGTCTTTCCACGCCTTCCCTGTTGAGAAGGACGGTCAGAATTCTCCTTTGCTACCTGAACTCGGGCTGGGGGTCTTCATTCACAGTCGTCTGTGTATACCCAGCAGGTCAGGAAGAGTCGGCAGGGGGTCAGCAGGTGAACCTCACCTCCCCGGGTCCTCCACTGTGTAGTGCAGAGGCCAGCTCTCCTTGGCCGGCGAGAGAGAGCAATGGACCCGTTTCCAGCTTCCTTTCTGGAGCTGCCCTCCCCCACTGCATCGGGACCCCTCTTCCCTGCCACGTCCTCTTTACGCCTGGCCCCCTCTGGTCAGCTGCTTCCCGTCTGCTGACCTGGAGCGTCGAGACCCCTTGCCTGTCCTTGGGTCATCCTTCCAAATGGGTTTTTAAGAAGGATTGTCCTCGACAATTCACAAGGACGTGTCCTCGACACTGTAACTTCCTTGAATCCGGATCGACACACTAAGCAAATTCCCGGGCACCGTTTCCTGCTTATTTACCTGTTGGATTTTCCCTTGTTTGTGTGTGCATTTTAACATTGCATTTTCAGTTAATATATGGTGGTGATTATGTTCCTGTGTTCAAGTAGGCAATTATCCAAGTAGTTGGTTTTATGCATTCATTCATTTAAAAGATGCTCTATATTATAATTAATTGTATTGAGGAAATTCAAAGAAAGCTTAGCAAAGCTGGTAGCTGTCACACAGCCATATCTTTAGGGAAGATGCCACCTGACTTGGTGATCACTTACTGAAATAAACCATGAACTCATTCACTTGCTTTTCAGGTTGCCTTTTGTTTTTTTTAAGGAACCTTTTTGTTTGGGAATAATTTTAGATGCACAGAGAAGTTTCAAAGAGAGCACACAGCATTCTGTGTTCTGCTCCCCAAGTGTACACACAACCGCTTCACGTCGTCACAGCAAGGAGTCGACCTCGGCGCGTTACTGCTAGCAGAACTCCAGAGTTCCTTCTCACTTCACCAGTTTTTCCACAATGTCCTTTTTCTTTGGTTCCAAGATCTAATCCAGAATTACCATATCGTGTTTAGAATTGTAGTTATTTTTCATGGTGTTCTGTGAAAGCAGTGGTGACGGTCAGGAAAGGTTTTGTAGAAGAAACCAGCCTGTCCGGGATGCTCGCTGCACACCTGTGATGCGACTCGTTGAGAACACAGGCGACCCTGCTGGTCCCCTTTGGAGGCCTGGAGCTCCTGGGGCATCACTGTGATTTTCCTTCTTAGGAGGAGAGGGTTAGTCATCCCATAAACACTAATCCCAAACCAGACGTGCCAGAGGGAATATCTCCTCGTCCAAGCTGCTTCCAGGTTTGCACTGAGGCACGTGAAACCCGTGGGCCATCACCCCCGTGAGGTGTCTGCGGTGACCTCAGTGCTTCATGGGTACACGTGCGCATCCCCGCAGTCCATGCGGGGGAAGCCTTGCCCCTTTGTTAAGGACTGAGCCCTTTGGGCGTCAGCCACTCTCATCTCAGAAGGGCGGTGAGCCAGGTCTCACCCTCCCTGCACCCCAGGCCCCAAGCGTCCACCTCCAGCCTGAGTGACCAGAGCACAGGGCGGAGGGTGGGAGGCACATTGGACTCACTGAGTAGAAACGGGGAAGAAGTCTTCAGCCAGTTTCTACTGATCACAAGGCAAAGGTGGCCTTTGACTCAGGACACAGGATCTCGTGGGAAATTCACAAGGTAAGAATGTTACCCTGAAATCTTGTTATCTCAAGTAATATCTAACAGCAGGAAGGAATGCTGAGAGCAGGTCAGAGCAAGAAAGGGAAGTGAAGCTTGTTAAAGAAAGTAGGAGTTGGAATGATGACACGTTGCCAGCAATTTTTAATCCCTTTACTAAAAGAAAAGAAATGCAGACAATAAATAATGCCAAATGCACCCAGGCACGTAAGCGTGTGGCTCCCACTCCCGGGTGCTCACCCCTCTACCCACCAGCCGAAGTCCTGTGGGTTGAGTCCACCTCCGAGGCCTCTTCGTGAGGGGAAGAGGTCCTGGCGATGATGGCTGACGTACTTAAAGACGATGGAGTCTTGAGGACACAGTGGTTGAAACATTCATGACATGCTTTCCCGTATTTCCAAATCCATTGTTGTCAGTTGCATAATTAATGGTGACATTGCTAATTCTGGAAGAAGAGAGAGTTTGCATAATTTGTTTATGAGGGAAAAAGCAGGCTTCTGTTTGGAGAGCCCTGATGTTCTCTGCTGAGATGCTCTGTTTCCCAAATATCGGAGGACAAATCGCATTCTTTCCCAGTTTGGAAACAGAATAGGACTTAATCCTACCCGAATGTGTTCTCCCTCCCTGGGCTAGTGCAGAGACCCAGGCAGTAAAAAAAAAAAAAAAAAAAAAAGGGCTTCGGGGCAAATAGACCTCTGATTCCCGAGAGATGGTGAATAGCTGGGAATAAGGGGCCAGCGTGTGGCCACACGTGGGGTGAGAAATCAGCTCTCTTGCAACATTTGGGGCTCCCCCTTGGGCAAGATTAGGCTCCACACCAGCCTTGTAATGGGGCAAGAGACTTGTGTGTGGCGCGGAGAGATAGGGGCGGAGGCATCCAAGCGTGGACTGCGTGCTTAGAAAAGATGGAGAAGCTCTGAATTCTTCTGCAGTGTTGACCAATAACGTCCTGGACCTGCGCTAGAAGGTTTTCTTGATTTCATGCTTGAGGTGCTAAGCACAGCATGTGGCACCAGCCCCAGAGCACCAGCCCCTGCCCGGGTCTCCAGTGCCTCGGAGGTTGAGCCGGAGGACGCTTCTGCTTTCGGGAGCCAACAGTCAGCCAGAGAAATTGAGGGGGGGCACGCAATTTCATGTACTGAGTTTCTCTTAAAGTGGTAGCTCAAAACACTCATGGTGGGCTTCCCTGGTGGCGCAGTGGTTGAGAGTCCGCCTGCCGATGCAGGGGACGCGGGTTCGTGCCCCGGTCTGGGAGGATCCCACATGCCGCGGAGCGTCTAGGTCCGTGAGCCATGGCCGCTGAGCCTGCGCGTCCGGAGCCTGTGCTCCGCAATGGGAGAGGCCACAGCAGTGAGAGGCCCGCGTACCAGAAAAAAAACCCCAAAAACCCACTCATGTTGTTTTGTCGATGTTGGGCGTCCCAGTGCTCCCTGTTCCAAGGGTCCAAGTCTGGTGGTTGGGTGCCCTGTGACAGGAGCATCAATCCCCACGTTAAAGCATCCGAAAGTGCTTTAGCAAAGAGGGCATATTATTGCCGCTAAAACAGTTAGAGCTGAATTTTGCTTTGGAGTGGTTTTATTATTTTCCTTTTTCCTTTATCAACTGTTGTTACATACTTTCTCTCTGGTTATGTTACTTTATATTTTATTTTATTGTGTCCAATGCATGAAGAAGGTCACCTGAATGCCCACCACGTTTTTCTTAGTTTACTCCAATGGTGTGCATGTAAATATTCAGCAACTGGGTTTCTGGGGAGAACAACCCTGATTTGCAAGGTTTGCTGATTGCTGTGGTGTAAATACTCCCACCCAGCAGATTTCAAGCTGCCCACATGATGCCACTGAGAAGCCGGGAAGAGATGTACACATCGCCCCATCCCCTGGGAGCCAGACAAGCTGCTGGAGCTGCTCGGGCTGTCAGCCAGGTGGACGCGCCGCCCCTGAGGGGCAAACCGCCTTTGCTTTCCTATGGTTACATATAGAGCTTTGTCTCCCAAGAGAGGGCTGGTCTAGAAGGTGTGGCTGGATCGACACAGGTCAGCATCATCCTGGGGCTGGCGTGAGGAATCATTTCTATCATGTGCTAAGAGATAGCGTACATTTTCTTGGTTCATCCACCATCATTGAAGCACATTAGTTTAAAAACAACATGATAGACTGTAAGGGACCTGGTGTCAGGAGTCACGCTCCCCAGGACGAAAATCCGAACTCTCCTTGACCTTGAGAACATTACCAGCAAACTCCAGCCTAAAAATGCTTTCCTCTTATGGCGTGAAGATTAAATAGGAAATACAGGCATAGCTCCTAACCCAGGGCCTGATGAGCGCTCCACACTCAGGGAGAGCTAGTTTGCGCCTATAGTCTGCTCTTCCACAAGGAATTCGGGTAACTGGCTGTAGAAATCACTCAGAGACTCTAAAAAGGAGTGTGAACTCACTCTCCAGGTGCTAAGAGTCTAGCAGGGAAGTGATGGTCATTGGGGTGTCCAGAGAGAGCTCCACTGGGTGACAGGTGGGTTGGCTCAGTCAGGCGGGCTAGAGCGGGCAGCCCTCCCTCCCGCCCTCTGCCCCCTCTCCTGCTCTATCCAGGGCAGTAGGGGTCACATCCGCTGAGAAGGTGATATGTACAACGAATCGTGAAGAATGGGTGACATTTGTCAAGCGGTGGGGGGACCATAGCTTGATAAAGAGTGAGGGTTATTTTTCAGAGAAATGTGTATATATGTATCTATAACTTACAAATGGATACAGCTTATAAATGACCACACCAAAAAATCTGTTCCCATTCCTTTAACATTTAAGTGGGCACTAAAACCTTTAGATCGGAATTCCTCAAGTTCCAAACACTAAAAAATACTAGATAAGAAAATGGCTCTTTCCCCTTTCTAAGGTGTATCTTATATCACTTCAGACCCTGCGACGCACCGTAACGTGAGGTCGGGGTAGGGGGCATCGCAGGCCCACCTCTTAAAGCCGGTAAAGAAACAGAAGCCCATTGTGTTCCAGATTTGGTCACACCAGTCCTCAGGGACACCACTGACTCTCTCTCTGCCTTTGCTGACACCTGGCTCTTCCGTGGCCCTTCTGGCGGTCGGGACTCACGTCTGAGGTTACTGTTCTCAGGCTCAGGTTTTCCCACGAATTCATTTTCATGTCTCCTCCCCAGGCTTGTTCACTGCCTCTATTTCTGTAAGACAGTTGTCCCATATCTCTTAATCCAGGCTTCTGAACAGCATCCAACATGGTGCTTGTGGTCAGAATAGCCAGGATGAGTTCTGGCTTGGTCACTTTCCATTGTAGGAATCTAGCAAGAGATTATCTTATTCAAATCTCAGTTTCTTTATCCAGGAAAGAGACAGTGAAGCAAATAACAGGAAGTTTTTGTGGAAATTAAAATAAAAGTATACATTTAAGGGTGCAGTATAAATGTTAATTACTATTGATACTGTCATTTTAGACCATAAAAATAGAGGCATGAATCTCCCCTTTTTCCTGAAATTCTTCCAAACTAACTAGAGAAAAAAGTCCTTTCTCAAGCCCACTCTCATTATACTCTGACTAATCTGGAAACACGCATCTCTGTACGACAAAGCTTTATAGAAAATGCCCATAAAGAATTCAGAAATTGGAAACATTGAACGTGGATTGTAAAATAACAAATTAAAAACAAGCTTGGAAATACTTGCAGGGATCAGGAAATTTAAAAAAATGACACAGATAATTTGTAAATGAATTAAATAGAACTTCCAGAAGCAAAATGTTAAGAAACTGAAAAAACCTCAACAGATGAGTTTAATAGAAAGTTAATACAGCTGAAAAGAGAACCAGCGAATCGGAAAATAGGCCCCAGAGAGTCCCGAACCAGAAGGACTAAAAAAGGAAACTACAGAAGAATAGATCAGGTTAACAGGATGCTTAGGAAATAACAGATTTGTTTAATCAAAGTTTCTCAAGAAGGGCTAAGAGAAAGCACGTGGAGAGATAATGGGTGGGGATTTCTCAGGATTGATTAGAAACACTGATCTAGACATTTCAGAATCTCAGTTAATCTCAAGCGACATTCAAGCATGCGGGAATTCATTCTCAGATATATCTTAATAAAACTGCAAAACAACAAAGACTGAGAAAATCTTCAAAAGAGACAGACTCATTGTGTTCATTCTTCTCTGAGTGCTTGGACATATTCATAAGAACTTTTTAAAAGTGTTGTCTGCTAATTCCATCATTCTTGCCATTTCTGGCCAATGGACAACTTTGAGAACCGTCAGTGGTAACACAGGGCTGGCACAAATTCAAGGTCTGACCAGACAGAGTAGAAAGACCTGGTTGAATGCTTGGGACTTTCCATAAAGATCCCAGAAAAGGCTCGCCTTAGTAGTAGGGCTAAACTAGATTCAGGGTGCAGGCTAACCTGTATCCAACTTCGCCTGAAATCACCCTTCAGAGGACCAACTTGATCCATGGACAATTTACTTCCTTTTGGGAGGAAAATCCTCAACACTCACTAAAGGAAGACAACGAGGTCCAGCCACTCAGAGACACAGTAATCACGATGGCCAGCATGCAATCAAAATGATTAGACGTGCAAAGAGTCAGGGTCATTTGACTCATTCCTAGGAGAAGAAAACCCAGAAATGACAGGGAAGATGAAAATAGCCAAAAGGAATTTGAAAACAGCTCTTTAAAACATTTCCCAGTAGTTAAAGAAAACTGCACATCATAAACAGGGGAATAGAAACCATAAGAAAAAATCCACATTAATATTCTGGAGCTGAAAACACAATATCTTAAATCACTGGATGGTAGTGATTTCTAGTAGACTAGAAACTAAAAGGAAAAGTGAACTTGAAGACTGGCCTATAAAAATTGTCCACACTGAAGCAATAAAAGAAACAAAAAATGGCTGGAAAAAAGGGGAGCTCTTCATTGACTTCTGGCTTAATATCAAGGGGCCTAACATAAGTGTAATGGAAACATAAGAAAAAGAGGAAGGGCAGAAAACCATTTGATTAAATGATTGAAATTTCTCCAAACTTGGTGGAAAATATAAACCTACAGCACTCAAAGAAACTCAGAGAAAAAAAGAAAATCATACCAGGGCACATTTTAATCAAATTACTGACAATGAATTATAAAGAGAAAAACTTCTTAAAAGTAGCCCAAGAGAGGGGGACATATTACACGCAAAGCGACAAAGACAGAAATGATGGCCGACTTCTCATTGGAAACACTGAAGGGCAGGAGACAATGGAACACCAACTTTGAAGTGCTGATTAAAAAAAAATCATTCTAGAATTCTATATCTAGTTAAAATCTCCTCATAGAAATGAGGGAAAATAAAGCCAATTACAGCTGAGATCGGCTTTTATTACTAGCAGGATTGGTAATAAAAAATCATTATATTGTTTCCTCAAGGTAGAGAAAAATGGTAACACATTGAAACCCACATCTGAAGGAATTAAGACCCTTGAGGGATAGTAAATATACGAGTAATGAATTTTTTTCATTTTTCAATTTATTAAAACAATTATTGGCACTTTAAAGCAAAAATAATAAAAATACATGGTGTAATATGTAGCATATGTGGAAATAATCTGTACCAACATTAAAATAAAAGGCAGGAAGCGAGAGATGAAAGTGTATCGTTATAATCTTTTATATGTATACAGTGATACAATGTTTTATAAAGGTAAACCAGGATAAAAGCATATTGGAACTCTAGAGCAAACACTATACAAATAAAATAAAGAGTAACCACTAAGTCAACAGAAGACATGAAATGGAACCTTAAAAAATACCAAATCCACAAGATCACAGAAAAAAGAAGCAACAAACAACAGATGGGAAAAATATAAAACTCATATCAAGAAGTCGGACTTAATCCAATTATATGAGTAACTAATTAAATTAATAAATTAACCAAACTAAACACAATGCAGATATTGTCAGACTGGATAAAATAATGCTGCCTATAAGAAACAATTTTTGAACATAAAATTAAAAGGATAGAAAATATCATATTATTTAAATACATTTATAAGCAAGCTGGAGTAGCCATATTGGGACCACAAGGGACATTTCAATAAAAAGACATGACAATCATAAATACGTATATACCTAACATATGAGTCTCAAAATACATAAACGTGAACTTACAGAAACAAGAGGAGAATAGACAAATATACAATTAGTAGAAGATTCAGCCCTATTCTCTCAGTAACTGACGGATCGTAAGCTGAGAATCAGTAAGTATATAGAAGGCTGGAACAAATTAGTGACGAAGTAGGTCTAACCGACCTCTTTAGAGCATGACGCCTTCTAACAGTAAAATCCATTCTTCCCACATCCACATGCACATTCACCCAAGTAGATTATATGCTGGGCTGTGAAACAGGTTTTGGTACATTTAAATGGATTGAAATTATACATATATCCTCTGACCACAAAATAAATTAGAAATCAACAAGTAGACACTGGGAAATCCTCAAATGCTTAAAAGTTAAATGACATATTTGAAACCATAGTTTCAATGAAAAAATCCCAAGGAAAATTAGAAAATCTTTTGAATTGAGTGATAATGAGAAGGCAACACATCAAAATTCATGGGTTGCAGCAAAGCAGTGCTTAGAGGGAGATTTTAACATTAAATACTTACATTAGAAAAAAGAAAGATTTGAAAGCAATGATCTAAGCTTCCATCTGAAGAATCAAGCAAAAGAATTTGAAAAGTAAGTAGAAGGGAGGAAATAATAATATAGAAAACAGAGAAAGTCGATGGACATAAAAATTGGTTCCTTGAAAAGGTCAATAAAATGATAAAGTGCTAGATAAACTGATCAAGAAAAAAATGGGAAATACATTTACCAGTTTCAGAAACAAAAGAGGGGCCATCACTACAGCTCTTACACAGATTAAATTGATAATAAGGAAACATTATGAAAAATTATGACAACAAATTCAACAACTTAGATGAAACGGACAAATATATTGCAAGGCGCAAATTACCAAAACTGACTCAAGGAGAAATAGAAAATCTAAATACTCACGAAGCTATGTAGAAGAAAAGAAACGGGTATGTATGTATTTTCTAGGAGTTTTTATTATTATTTATAATTTTTAGTCCTCTCCTCTTTCTTACTGTAAAAATAATAATCTTGGCCATGATTTTCCTGCATGTGATTTTAAGATTTGTTTCAGATTTTCCCACTTGTCTGAGTCTTGACTTACACGTATGCCCCAGTTTATTAGGTCTCTAGTGATACCCTGTGAAAATTTACTTTTTCTCACAGTGTCAGATTAAACAAAAATGTTGTTCTCTCTTCCTGGTATCAGATGTCAGAGATATTAAAAATTAACTTTCATTGGTGTCCAGGAAAACGAAACAAAACCACTGGGCATCTCTAACAGTGTCTGACTTTTGCCCTGAGGGCATCGTGGTCTGTGTGAACAGCTGGGGAAGATCACAGTAGCACCCAAGACTCCTCTAACCCATTTACCATAATCCCTTAAAATCTGACAAAGACTGAGGGGTAAAGCAGGACACGTCAGAGGAACATCCTCCTGTTGACAACTGCAGGTAAAAGGACAGAGCTCACCTCTGCAGGTAATCCACCAGGTCTGCTGAAATCCAGGTGTGAGTGCAATGAACAAGCTTCCCGGGGCACTGGGCAGCACTCCTTTCACACTGAGCCTCGCAAAATCATAAGGAAGCGCCTTGGGACATAACCACTCTGTCTGACGTTTTGCTCCGCTGTTTGCCTTTTTTCTTTATGATTTGCAAAGGTGTTTTCAGTTGATTTTATGAATCTCTGAGGAGCAGAAGGAAACCGTATGCTGCGGCTCCCCGAGGATGGAGAGCCGCAGGCACGCGGCGTTTCTGCGGGGACACGCTGGGCACTCCCCAGGAAGGGGAAACTGTCAGACTTAATTAGCAACGGCTCCTCTGAACTCTAGATGCTTCCGGGGCCTCTGTGACAAGCTTTGTCAAAGCAGGCTCTTGGCCACCACACTTCACATCCGGGGCATTCTGTTTTCCCCGAGCACTGCATACAAATGACTGAGACTAAGAGAACGTCAAATAGGCAGAAATGTGAACTGCAGTAAACAGGAAACTTAGCAAACAGGCAGACTTTCTAGCCTCTGCGTGCCTGTGCGTGTGCATGTGTGTGTGTGTGTGTGTGTGTGTGTGTGTGTGTGTGTGTGGTGTGTGTTACGTGCACGTTTCAGTGCGTAACTAGAAGCGAGCACTCACTTCTAGTTATAATTGTACCTAATCTACAATGAGGTAGACTGTTTTCTGTATCAGAAGAAGTCGTGGCTGTTGAGACGCAAGGGGCCCCCTGCCGTGTCACCCCGTGTTCGTGCTGCCCACGTGCTGCTGCTGAGGAGGTGGCCCTGCAGTGCACCCCTGAGCGCACCTGACTTCCAGAGTCACCTAGTGGAGGCAGGAGCAGGGGGTGGCATGGACCGGAGGGTCGGGGACAGCACTGTCGCTGACCGGGAAAGCTTGCCGTGGCGGCACGGGAGGTGGCGAGCGGTCAGGCCTGGAGTGGCCCCTGAGCAGGGGCTGGGGTGGGCATGGCCCGGCCTCGGGCAGCTGTTCCTTACTCTCCAGGGACCGGCGAGCTGTGTGGGGTGAGGACAGAGGGCCTGACCTCCTTGAGGGAGCGGGGTCTGCACGAAGAGAGTGGTGTGGCATCCCCAGGCTGCGGCAGGGCCATGGGCTCTGTCCCCGGGGAAGCAGACCACTGAGGGCATGGGAGCCGCCTTCACTGCACTCAGGGTTGTGGGGAGATGCTGCCCGGGACGGTGACGCTGCCTCTGAGACCCCAGGTCTGAGGTGAAGCTGCCGGTGGCGGGCTCGGAGCTGCTCTGCCTGGAGAGGGTCTGGGGGGAGCAGGTCTTGGGCACCCCAGAGGGCTGGGCGGGGTTTGGGCGCCCACGAGGGTCCTCAGGCGGCTGGTCCTCAGTCCCGCTGGTCATGCTGTCCCCGCCGGGGCGGGCGGGCCCACCCCGGCCTGACTTCCAGGTCTCTGCCTGACCCCACGCTCCGTATGCAGGGTGGAAAGCATCCCCTGCTGGCCCTTCTTTCCTCCTGGAGCCAAAGCACTCTAACCCGTCAATACGTGCGTCCGGGAGGGCGCTCACGGGCGGGGAGCAGCGCTGGCTGGAAGGCCTGTGTGCTCGCAGCAGCTCTCCCGGGTGGCCGGGCGGCAATGACGTTCTCCTGCCCAGTCTGGAGGTGAAGCAGCGTCTTAGCAATAATCCACCAGCCGTCTCTGCTGCTCCTTCCCTCCAGCCACACTCTGGGAGGTGAAGTTTCCAGTAGGAGCGGAGTTTAATCAGACGCAAACACCCCGAGGCGCCCCGCCCGGGAGGCTTTCAGTGGTCCGGATTCCGGGGCTGGAGGGGCCCGGGGACCCGCACGTCTTCAGGGCTCTCCAGGTGGTGGCCATGGGCCTGTGGTTCACGGCCCCTCGATCCCAGCACCTTGTTGAGTTGTAGCGAGTTTTCTGCCCCAGGCCCGCAGTGTGGCTCATGGCACCTTCGTTGTCACACTCGGGGCGTGGGGCGGCGAGGGTAGCCCTCAAATGTGGCTGAAGTCCCCACTGTCGCCTCGCCCCCATTGTCACAGGCCCACTGCTTTGAGACTGTCGCTTAGAAAGTCTGGAACTTTGTGGAGCAAAGCCTGGCTCTGGAAGGCTGGGGTCTCGACCACAGCGGTGGCTGGAAACTCAGCCGCTCACTTGCTGTAACTGCACAGGGGCTGCGGCAGCAAACTCGGGTCCGCGCAGCCCTTGCAGCCTCTGTGGCTGAACCACTTCCTGGCTCTGGAAGGAGGCTCTCTTTCCGTGCGCTCAGGGTCCTTGCCGTCCTCGACGCCCTGGAAACTTCTCTCAGAACACAGCTGACAGGTGGTTTTGCTCTGTGGGATAAGCCTGCACCCTACCTTGGAGATCCATCCAGACTGGGGTGTGGATCTGCTCCCCCAATCGCCCGGAACCAGCTGCGTCAGCATCACAGAGCCTGAAGGTGACCGGGGTGGTAACGCGGGCTGTGGCTCCCAGAGGTCCCCCGTCCTCCTGCCCGCTGAAGCCCCTTCCCCACCTGCCCTCAGGCACACCCGCTAGGGCGCAGCCGGGCGCTGCAGGGGCCTCCCTTCCGCCCCAGGTGAAGTGCTGGCATCTTCAGGAGGACAAGTCGGCCCTTCCCACAGCTCCAGGGCTGTGTCTTTCTTTCTGTCACGTTTCCCTCTTCCTATTGAAGTTTTACCAAAACAGAGGGGCAGTTACACAATGTGCATTGGACTCCGACAGGAGAACAAAGCAGGGGAGTGGACATGTTGGTCTCAATGGGTCAGAGTCCCCGAAAGATGCTAGAGCCTCCCCTGTGTTTTCCCCGGGGCTCCACAAAGGGCGCCAACATCCGCAGACGCTGGAGAGTGACTTTGCTTCTCATCCCGGCACAGAGACACCTGCTCAGCCCTCCTCACTCTGACCCCGAAGGGGACTGGCTGTGACTTCCCCTCCCTCAGTGCGTTTGAGAGCATGGGTGTGTTTGTGCAAGGGGGCGGGAGCCGCCTGCTCTGACTGCAGGTGGGGCTACCGTGAAGCTCACCGGGTGCAGGCTCTGGGACCCCTGCCCAGGAGCCCCGCTCAGGCCCCTTCACAGCCCCTGCTGAGGCCAGTCTCCAACATTCTATTCATAATTTCTGGCGCTTTTTCTTAAAAGGACCCCAAAATGTATAAGCCCCAGGCCATGGGAGACTTGGGCCCTCCCCGGGTCCAAGCCAGGAGTTCCTGATGGCAAGTGGGCATTGGTCCTGGCATGCCGCTGTGAGCCGTGGCCTGCTGCAGCTTTCAGAGGTGTGTGTCACAGATGCAGGCGGTGCTCACCAGGTGCTCCCACTGCCCCGGAGACCACGGCTCCCTCTGCCTGCTGTGGGGCTGGGCAGCGTGCGCAGCCACAAGATGTAGGTGTACACTGTGGCCCCAGTCTTCTCCTCTGTCCTTTATGCCCCCAGCCTCATGGATGACTCATACGTGTCTACCTCCAGCTCATATCTTTATAATGAGTCCTTGGACATGTATCTAACTGATTATTTAACTCCTCAAAGACACCTGAAAATTAGCACATCCTAGCCCACTGAGAAGCGCTTACCAGTTGAGACAGACCCTCAGTTTCTCTCTGGAATCTTTGGGTGCCCAGAAAAGAGATGGCTAACTTTTATCAATTCAGTGTTCAATATCTAGGTCCATAGACCATCAGCCCATGGGGATCGCTGGTGGAAAGAGCAAAGGCCAAGACTGATTGGAAGAAAAAGGGAGCAGACACAGATTACCAAGATCAGGGAGGAGACAGGTGACATCACTGCAGAGCCTACACGATTGATGGGATAATAAGGGAGTATCATGGACAGCTCTGTTTCTACACTCTCTCCAACGTTCCTTTGGACTGTTTTCCCACCTTTATGCCAACACAACACCGTTAACTATTGTAGATTCATGGTGAGTCTCCAAATCAGGTAGTTTAAGACCTCCAACTCTGTTCACTGCTTTAAGATGGTCTTGGTTTTCTAGACACTGCATTTCCACATAAATTAATAAATCAGTTGGTCAATTTCTACAAAAACTTGTTGGGTTATTTTGATTGAAATCCCATTAAGTCTATAGGGAAACTTAGGGAAAATTAGCATCTTAACTTTTTTTTTTTTTTTAGTTTTTCAATCCTTGAACTTGTTATACTGTTCCACTTAGTTTGGTCTTTTTAAATGTGTCTCAGCATTTTTTGTTATTCTAAATGTATAGGTTTTGCACATACGCCATATATTTTGATTTTATTGGTATTTTAAAAACTCTATTTTCCAATTATCGATACTTTGTTGGTTATATATGGAAACATTATTAATTTATTTTATATATTAGCCTTGTAGCAAGTGGCTTTGCAAATTTATTTACTCCTAATATTTTGTAGACTATCTTAGATTTTTATGTACATAAACATATATGTGAACAATGACAATTTTGCTACTTTCCAACTTTCCATTTATGTATGTATTTCTTTATTTAAATTTGAACTTGGTCTTATTGTTCTGGAGAGGACTCAGAGAACAATTTTTTTTTTTTTTTTTGTGGTACGCGGGCCTCTCACTGTTGTGGCCTCTCCCGTTGCGGAGCACAGGCTCCGGACGCGCAGGCTCAGCGGCCATGGCTCACGGGCCCAGCCGCTCCGCGGCATGTGGGATCTTCCTGGACCGGGGCACGAACCCGTGTCCCCTGCATCGGCAGGCGGACTCTCAACCACTGCGCCACCAGGGAAGCCCCTCATAGAACAATTTTTTATGGAAGTGGTAAGAGCAGACATTCTTGTCTGTTCCTGACCTCGGGGAGAAAGTGTTCAATATTTCACCACTGAGTTTGATGTTAGCTGCTGTGGTGTGTGCGTGCGTGTGTGTGTGTGTGTGTGTGTGCGTGTGTGTGTGTAAGGTACTCTTTCATTAATAAAGTGCCTTCTATTCCTAGTTTGCTAAGGGTCTGAAACATGAACTAGTATTCAGTTTTATCTTTATACACCTATTGACATGATTATATGATTTTTTCCTTTATTTTGTTAATGTAATTTTTGCTCATATTCCTAAAGTTTTATTATAAAATTTCCAAACTTAAAAAAGTGGAAAGAATTATGCAGTGAACACTCACTGCCTAGATTATTTTTCTAAATTTGGTTTATCACGTGTATAGCCATCTCTCCAGCCTACTTATTGTAAACTTTTATGTTTTTCAAAGTAAGTTGACATCAGTATACTGGATTCTTAAACATCTCAGCGTGTATATCACTAAGGAGAGCTGAATGCTCATGTACATCTAGTTTTATTTTGAATGAAACGCACAAGTTTTGAGTGTCCACTTGGAAAGTTTCGACACATGTGTGTACCTGTGTAATGCAAACCTCTATCGAGAGACAGAGTACTGTCACCAGCACAGAAAACTCTCTCACTCTTCCATGCAGTCAATATCCACCCCTCCCCCCACCTTCCCGCGGTAACAGTGTTCAATATATTTTCTCCACAGAATAGTTTAGATTGTTCTAAAACTTTCCGTAAGTAGCATCATAGAGCACGTACGCTTCGTGTTTGGCTGTTTTCACTTGAGGTAATGTTTTGGAGATTTATTCCTGTAGTTGTGATTATGAGTGATTAATTCTTATCTGTTGCTGAGCTGTACTCCATGGTGGAGTGTACCCGTTTGTTTGCCCATTCTCCTGCTGACGGACACCAGATCCATCTCCGATGTCTTGCTGTTATGAATGAACATTCTTGGCCACATCTTTCTGTGAGTACGTGCTGTCACTATTCTTTGGTGAAAACTTAGGAGGGGACTCCTGGGTCACAGGGTCATGGTATGGTTATTTCCAGGAGCTACGGTCTGACGTTTCCAAAATGGTTGTATCGTTTTGCGTTCCTGCCAGTTCCCTTTGAGCGCTTGACATTATTGCCAGTCATTTTAGTTTCAGCCATTCCGAAGGGTGACTGGCTGTGGTTTGAATTTGCATATTCTTGATGAGTAACGACGTTGAGAATTATTTCATGTCCTTGTTATCCTTTCATATATTCTTCAGTGAAATATATGTACAACTGTTTGCCTATTTTTATTGTGGTCTTTGTTTATATTATTATGTTGTAGAAGAAGTTCATTCTTTATATATTCTAAATATAAATTCATTGCCAAATATATATTTTGTGAATATTGCCTCCAAAAATATGGTTTGACTATTCAGTTGAAAGTTTAAATTTTTAAAAAAATGTTTAACATCTTTATTGGAGTATAATTGCTTTACAATGGTGTGTTAGTTTCTGCTTTATAACAAAATGAATCAGCTATACGTATACATATATCCCCATATCTCCTCCCTCTTGCGTCTCCCTCCCACCCATGCAAGGATGCTCAACATCACTAATCATTAGAGAAATGCAAATCAAAACCACAATGAGGTATCACCTCACACCAGTCAGAATGGCCATCACCAAAAAGTCTACAAACAATAAATGCTGGAGAGGGTGTGGAGAAAGGGAACCCTTGTGCACTGTTGGTGGGAATGTAAATTGATACAGCCACTATGGAGAACAGTATGGAGGTTCCTTAAAAAACTAAAAATAGAACTACCATACGACCCAGCAATCCCACTACTGGGCATATACCCTGAGAAAACCATAATTCAAAAAGAGTCATGTACCACAATGTTCACTGCAGCACTATTTACAATAGCCAGGACATGGAAGCAACCTGAGTGTCCATCGACAGATGAATGGATAAAGAAGATGTGGTACATTTATACAATGGAATACTAGTCAGCCATAAAAAGAAACGAAATTGAGTTATTTGTAGTGAGGTGGATGGACCTAGAGACTGTCATACAGAGTGAAGTAAGTCAGAAAGAGAAAAACAAATACCATATGCTAACACATATATACGGAAAATTTAAATTTTGATGAAATTTAATTATTAATTTTAAAGATCGTTGCTTCCTGTGCTCTGTCTCAGGAAATTTGGTCCATCCCGGGTTGGGAAGCTCTCCTATACTTTCTTCCAGAAGTTTGTGGCTTTCACATTCACACTTACACCCATGTTCCATCTTGAATTAATTTTTGTGTGTGATGTGAGTTTGGGCGGAGGTTCGTTTTGTCTGTATATGAATCTTCAGTTGTTCAAAGGCTTCTATTTCCCTGGTAGAGTGATTTAGTCTTTGTTAAAAATCAGTTGTACATGGAAATGTGGGTCTGTGTCTGTGTCCTCTTATCTGTTTCATTGGGCTTTTGTTGCTCTGGGCCAGCTCCACACTTGTCTGATTACTGCAGGCTTTAGTGAGTCCGGAAGTCAGGTAGTGCAGTCCTCAAACGTCATTCCTTTTCATCACTTTGGCTGTTCTAGGTCTTTTGCTTTATTAAATGTATAATTTTAATTAGCCTGACAATTTCTATAATAAAAAGCCTGCTGGAGTTTTGCAAGTGTTGTATTTAAAAGGTAGGCATATATGGGGAGAATAGACATCTTAATTATGTTGAATTTTCTAGGTCAGAACATGGTGTATCTCTCCATTTATTTATCTTCTTGATTTGTCTCAGAAATGTGTGTAGTTTTCAATGTGGAACTCTTGCACATTAACATAACATATTCCTAGCATTTTGCGCTTTTTGATGCTATTGTAAATGGAAATTTAAAAATTTTATTTTTCAGTCTACAAATAACAAATGCTGGAGAGGGTGTGGAGAAAAGGGAACCCTCCTACACTGTTGGTGGGAATGTAAATTGGTGCAGCCACTGTGGAAAACAGTATGGAGATTCCTTAAAAAACTAAAAATAGAAATACCAGGGCTTCCCTGGTGGCGCAGTGGTTGAGAGTCCGCCTGCTGATGCAGGGGACGCGGGTTCATGCCCCAGTCCGGGACGATCCCATATGCCGCGGAGCGTCTAGGCCCGTGAGCCATGGCCGCTGAGCCTGCGCGTCTGGAGCCTGTGCTCCGCAACGGGAGAGGCCACAACAGTGAGAGGCCCGCGTACCACAAAAAAAAAAAAAAAAAAAAAGAAATACCATATGACCCAGCAATCCCACTACTGGGCATAAATCTGGAGAAAACCATAATTCAAAATATACATGCACCCCAGCATTCACAGCAGCACTATCCACAATAGCCAAGACATGGAAGCAACCTGAATGTCCATTGACAGATGAATAGATAACGATGTGGTACACATATACAATGGAATATTACTCAGCCATAAAAAAGAACAAAATAATGCCATTTGCAGCAACATGGATGCAACTAGAGAATATCTTACTAAGTGAAATAAGCCAGAAAGAGAAAGACAAATACCATATGATATCACTTATATGTGGAACCTAAAATGTAGCACAAATGAACTTATCTACAAAACAGAAACAGACTCACAGATGTAGAGAACAGACTTGTGGTTGCCAAGGGTGGGAGGGGCGATGGAGTGGGAGTTTGGGATTAGCCGATACAAACTATTACATATAGAATGGATAAACAACAAGGTCCTACTGTATAGCACAGCGAATTATAACCAATCTCCTGGGATAAGCCATATGGAAAAGAATATAAAAAAGAATGTATATATGTGTATAACTGAGTCATTTTGCTGTACAGCAGAAATTAACATAACATTGTAAATCAACTCGACTTCAATAAAATTTTTTCTAAATTTTATTTTTCAATAAAATAAAATTCATATGATGCTAGCATATAAAAACAGCTGATTTTTATTGATCTTGTGTCCTACAAACTTAACTTCACTTATAGTTTCTAATCGTTGTTTGAAGAAGAGTTCAGTGTGGAAAATAAACGGTGGGTGTGAACATCCTTGGGTGTGCAGATGGGTGAACATCTGAACTTAGTTGGGAGAATTTTGTCAGATGCCTTTTATCTTACTACTGAAACAGTAATATGTTTTTTTTTCTTTCTAGTGTGTTAATTTGGTGACTTAGGTTAATTGGTCTTGAGTGTGAAGCATCTTGCATTTCTGGAATAAAACCTCTTGATCATTATGTGATACTATCAAATGTTGCTGTTAAGGAAACCCTACTTACTGTGTCCTTTATACTTTGCTGAATTTGATTTGCTAATAACTTGTTCGTGACAGATACTGGTCTGTGGTTTTCTTTCTTGTAATATCTTGTCAGCCTCTGGTGTTAGTGTTATCCTAGTTTCATAAAATGAGTTGCAAGTGTTTCCTTTTTCTACGTCCTCTGAAGGAGTTTGTATACTGTAATTATTCTTTCTGTCTTGATTGTTTGGAAGAATTTACCAGTGAAGGGATCTGGATCTGGAGGTATTTTGTTAAATTAACATAACTAAGAGATATAAATCTATTTGCATTTTCTATGTCATGTTTTTGGTAGGTGGTTTTAAGTGATCTGTTTACTTCTTCTAAATTGCACAGTTAGTGGCATAAATTTCTTTTTTCTTTTACTTCTGTTTTTTCCTTTGGCCGCGCTGGGTCTTTGTTGCTGCACACGGGCTTTCTCTAGCTGCGGCGAGCGGGGGCTACTCTTCGTTGTGGTGCGTGGGCTTCTCATTGCAGTGGCTTCTCTCATTGTGGAGCATGGGCTCTAGGCACACGGGCTTCAGTAGTTGCAGCGTGTGGGCTCAGTAGTTGTGGCACATGGGCTTAGTTGCTCCACAGCATGTGGGATCTTCCCCGACCAAGGATAGAAGCTGTGTCCCCGGCATTGGCAGGCAGATTCTTAACCACTGTGCCACCAGGTATGTCCCATAAATTTCTTCATAATATCTTTTAACTAACTTTTAAAAGCCTGTAGGATCTATAGTAACATACCATTTTTTTTCTTTCCAAGCTTTCTAATTTGTGATTTCTATTTTCTTGTCCATTCTCAAAGAGTTTTATTAATTTTTTGAATATTTTCATAGAACCAATTTTTGACTTTTTTCCCCTATTGCATGTATGTTGTATGATTGATTCATAATACTAATTTTGTTATATGCCTTCTCCCATTACTTTCTCAGGGTTTATTTGCAAGTGTTTTCTTTTTCATAGTTTCATTAGAGAGAAGCTTAGATAATTGATTCTTATTTTTTCCTATCTTAAATATATGCATTTGAAACTATAAATACACCTTTTATGTAGAACTTTAGCTGCATCTCACAAGTGTCAATGTATTTTATTTCAATTATCCCTCAACTGAAAACATACTGTAGTTTCCATTGTGACTTCTTTTTTAACCCAGGTGTTTCTATTATTGATGCCTGGTTTACTCACACCAAGCAGAGAACATACTCAGTGCGAATTTAATTTTTAGAAATAGCTTAGACTTACTTTATGGCCAGAATGTGGTTGGTCAGAGCAAATGTCCCATGTGCACTTTTAAAAAATGTCTATTCTGCAGTAATGGGTGGAATGTTTGATATGTGCCCATTCTGTCATTGTCTAGTTGTGTGATTATATTCAGTATTTTTGGTCTCTTTTTCAATCAGTTATTGAGAAAGCTGTCTTTAAAACCTCCACCTATGATTGTAGATTGGCCTATTTATTTCTATACTATTCTTTTTATATTTTAAGCTATGCATTCAAATTTAAGTTTTTAGTATCTTTCTGTTATGTGTCTCATTTATTATTACAATATATCTCTCTTTACCACTAACAATAATGTTCACTTCAAATTATATATTTTTTCTTATATCAATACGCCTTGCTGCCTTTCTTCTGGCTAATGTTTGCTTGTTCTGCATATTTTTACTTCAACCTACGTCACTGTGTTTAAAGTATGCCTCTCATAAAGAGCATATAGTTGAAATTATTTTTCTTTTTTAAAAACAAGTCTGACAAGCTTTGTCATAATTAGAGTGTTTAGTCCATTAACATTTAACTTAACTACATTCATGGTTGGACGGTTAGCGTAATATCCTATGATTTGTTTTCTGTTCATTCTATCTGTCCTTTATTCTTCCTTTTCATTTTTGAATTAACCAAGTATTTTTTTTTTTTGAACCAAGTATTTTTATTACCTCTTTTCCCCCCTCCTCTACTGGCATTATAGTTATATATTTCTCATTTCCCTATAGTTTCAAATATGCATAATTGATTTATAAAAATCTACCTTGAATTAATACTTTTACTGCTTCCTGAGCAATTGCTGAAACTTACAAAAGTTGTTTTTTGTCTTGTATGTACTCTTGCTTTTTGTGCCATTGGTGTTATATTTTCTTTCTGCTTTTGTTAGGAATACTGCCAGATGTCTTCCTCGTTATTGCTTTAAACAATTGGTACTCTCAAACTTACTCCGAAATTTCTCCTTTCTGGTACTTTTCATTGCTGTATGTATTTGCGGGCTTCCTTTCCATTTCCTTCAGGCAAAAAATTTGCCTTATTATGCCTTGTAATGCAAATCTGTTGGAGAGAAATTTTACACATGTTTTCAGTTACAAACACATCTTTATTTTCCCTCCATCATTTAAAAAATATTTTGTTAGGTGTGGACTTCTAGGTTAGTAGTATTTTTCCTTTTCTTTCAGTGCTTAAAAATAGCATTCCCTTATCCTATGACTTCCATAGCTTCTGTTGAAAAGTCATTCATCAGTCTTACTTTTTTCTCTTTGAAAGTACAAGCTGTTTTGTCCTCTGGCTAACTTTTAGATTTTTTCTTTGTAGTTGGTTTTTAACAGTTTGGCTATAATGTGTCCAGGTGTGGGTTTTTTTTTAATTATATTTGTGTTTATGGAGTTTCTTGTATCTGTTTGTTGATATCTTTCATTTTGAAAAAAACCTCAACCATTATATCTTCATGTATAGCTCCATTCCATCCTTTTCTCCTTGTGGGATGGGATTATTTGTCAGCTAGCTTTTTTAACATGTTCCATGTGTGCTTTATAGTCTGTTGTGTTCTTTTCATTCTTCTCTCTGAGTTTCACTTAAGGTATTATTTATTAATCTGTATTTCAATTATTTAACCCTGTTTTCAGCTATATTCAGTTGATTAGTAAACCCTCCTGACGGAATCTTTAATTCATATTTTTCATTTGTAGAATGCCAGTTAGATTCTTCTGTGTGATTCCTATTCTCTATTGAAGTTGCCTATCTTTGATCCATTTTATCATTTTGCCTACTTTAAACTTATATTTATAGTTCTTGTTTAATAACTCCCAAATCTGAATGATCTGTAAATAAGCTTCTAATTTCTGTTATCTTTCTATTAACTAATATCAATTTTTTGCCTCTTTACATTTCTCACAAAATTTGATTGTGTGCTGGACAATATAGTTAAAAGAACCACCAGAGATTGGTTCAAGATGGTGGAGTAGAAGGACATGCACTCACTCCCTCTGAGAGGGCACCAGAATCACAACTAACTGCTGAACAACCATTGACAGGAAAATAGTGGAACTCACCAAAAAAATACCCCACATCCAAAGACAAAGGAGAAGCCACGATGAGATGGTAAGAGGGGGTCAATCACAATAAACTCAAATCCCATAACCTCTGGGTGGGTGACTCACAAACTGGAGAACACTTATACCACAGAAGTCCACCCCCTGGAATGAAGGTTCTGAGCCCCACCTCAGGCTTCTCAACCTGGGGTTCCAGCAACGGGAGGAGGAATTCCCAGAGAATCAGACTTTGAATGCTAGTGGGATTTGATTGCAGGACTTCAACAGGACTGGGGGAAACAGAGACCCCACTCTTGGAAGGCACACACAAACTAGTGTGCACATCAGGACCCAGGTGGAAGGAGCAGTGACCCAACTGGAGTTTGAACCAGACCTAGTTGCTAGTGTTGGAAGGTCTCTTGCAGAGGCAGGGGGTGGCTGTGGCTCACCATGGGGACAAGGACACTGGCAGCAGAAGTTCTGGGAAGTACTCCTTGGCATGAACCCTCCTGGAGTCTGCCATTAGCTCCACCAAAGACCATGTAGCGTCTAGTGCTGCGTTGCCTCCGGCCAAACAACCAACAGGGAGGGAACTCAGCCCCATCCATCAGCAGACAAGCTGATTAAAGTTTTACTGAGCTCTGCTCATTAGCGCAACACCCAACTCTACCCACCACCAGTCCCTCCCATCAGGAAGCTTGCACGAGCCTCTTAGATAGCGTCATCCACCAGAGGGAAGACAGCAGAAGCAAGAAGAACTACAGTCCTGCAGCCTGTGGAAAGAAAACCACATTCACAGAAAGATAGACAAAATGAAAAGACAGAGGGCTATGTACCAGATGAAAGAAGAAGATAAAACTCCAGAAAAACAATTAAATAAAGTGGAGATAGGCAAGCTTCCAGAAAAAGAATTCAGAATAATGATAGTGAAGATGATCCAGGACCTCAGAAAAAGAATGGAGGCAAAGATCAAGAAGATGTAAGAAATGTTTAACAAAGACCTAGAAGAATTAAAGAACAAATGAACAGAGATGAACAATACAATAACTGAAATGAAAAATACACTGGAAGGAATCAACAGCAGAATAACTGAGGCAGGACAATGGGTAAGTGACCTGGAAGACAGAATGGTGGAATTCACTGCCACAGAACAGAAGAAAAAGAAAAAGAATGAAAATAAATGAAGACAGCCTAGGAGACCTCTGGGGCAACATTAAATGCAACAACATTCGCTTTATAGGGGTCCCAGAAGGAGAAGAGAGAGAGGAAGGACCCGAGAAAATATTTGAAGAGATTATAGTCAAAAACTTCCTTAACATAGGAAAGGAAATATCCACCCAAATCCAGGAAGTGCAGAGAGTCCCAGGCAGGATAAACCCAAGGAGAAACATGTCGAGAAACATGGCAATCAAATTGACAAAAATTAAAGACAAAGAAAAGTTATCAAAAGCAACAAGGGAAAAATGACAAATAACATATAAGGGAACTCCCATAAGATTAACAGCTGGTGTCTCAGCAGAAACTCTACAAGCCAGAAGGGAGTGGCACAATATATATAAAGTGATGAAAGGGAAGAAACTACAACCAAAATTACTGTACCTGGCAAGGAGCTCATTCAGATTCGATGGAGAAATTAAAACATTTACAGACAAGCAAAAGCTAAGAGAATTCAGCACCACCAAACCAGCTCTACATCAAATGCTAAAGGAACTTTTCTAAGTGGGAAACACAAGAGAAGAAAAGGACCTACAAAAATGAACCCAAAACAATGAAGAAAATGGTAATAGGAACATACATATCGATAATTACCTTAAATGTTAATGGATTAAAGGCTCCAACCAAAAGACACATGTTTGGTGAATAGGTACAAAAACAAGACCCATATATATGCTGTCTACAAGAGACCCACTTCAGACTAGGGACACATACAGACTGAAAGTGAGGGGATGGAAAAAGATATTCCATGCAAATGGAAATCAAAAGAAAGCTGGAGTAGCAATTCTCATATCAGATAAAATAGACTTTAAAATAAAGAATGTTACAAGAGACAAGGAATGACACTACATAATGATCAAGGGATCAATCCAAGAAGAAGATATAACAATTATAAATATAGGTGCGCCCAACATAGGAACACCTCAGTACATAAGGCAAATGCTAACAGCTATAAAAGAAGAAATCAACAGTTAACACAGTAATAGTGAGGGACTTTGACACTTCACTAACACCAATGGACAGATCATCCAGACAGAAATTAATAAGGAAACACAAACTTTAAATGACACAATAGACCAGATAGATTTAATTGATACTTATAGGACATTCCATCGGAAAACGGCAGGTTACACTTTCTTCTCAAGTGCACACGGAACATTCTCCAGGATAGATCACATCTTGGGTCACAAATCAAGCCTCGGTAAATTTAAGAAAATTGAAATCATATCAAGCATCTTTTCCAACCACAACACTATGAGATTAGAAATAAATTACAGGGAAAAAATGTAAAGAAACACAAACACATGGAGGCTAAACAAAACGTTACTAAATAACCAAGAGATCACCGAAGAAATCAAAAAATACCTAGAGACAAATGACAACGAAAACATGACAATCCAAAACCTATGTGATGAAGCAAAAGCAGTTCTAAGAGGGAAGTTTATAGCAGTACAATCCTACCTCAATAAATAAGAAACATCTCAAATAAACAATCTAACCTTACACCTAAAGGAACTAGAGAAAGAAGAACAAACAAAACCCAAAGTTAGTAGAAGGAAAGAAATCACAAAGATCAGAGCAGAAATAAATGAACTAGAAACAAAGAAAACAGTAGCAAAGATCAATAAAACTAAAAGCTGGTTCTCTGAGAAGATAAACAAAATTAATAAACCTTTAGCCAAACTCATCAAGAAAAAGAGGGAGAGGACTCAAATCAATAAAATTTGAAATGAAAAAGGAGAAAGTACAACAAACACCGCAGAAATACAAAGCGTCATAAAAGACTACTACAAGCAACTCTATGCCAATAAAATGGACAACCTGGAGGAAATGGGCAAATTCTTAGAAAGGTATAACCTTCTAAGACTGAACCAGGAAGACATAGAAAATATGAACAGACCAATCACAAGTAATGAAATTGAAACTGTGATTCAAAATCTTCCAACAAACAAATGTCCAGGACCAGTTGGTTTCACAGGTGAATTTTATCAAACACTTCAAGAAGAGCTAACACCCATCCTTCTCAAACTCTTCCAGAAAATTGCAGAGGAAGGAACACTCCCAAACTCATTCTATGAGGCCACCATCACCCTGATACCAAAACCAGACAAAAATACTACAAAAAATGAAAATTATAGACCACTATCACTGATGAATATAGATGCAAAAATCCTCAACAAAATACTAACAAACATAATCCAACAACACATTAAAAGGATCATACACCATGATCAAGTGGGGTTTATCCCAGGGATGCAAGGATTCTTCGATATATGCAAATCAATCAATGTGATACACCATATTAACAAGTTGAAGAATAAAAACCATATGCTCCTCTCAATAGATGCAGAAAAAGCTTTTCACAAAATCCAACACCTATTTATGGTAAAAACACTCCAGAAAGTGAGCACAGAGGGAACCTACCTCAACATAATAAAGGTTATATATGACAAACCCACAGCAAGCATCATTCTCAATGGTGAAAACTGAAAGCATTTCTTCTCAGATCAGGAACAAGACAAGGATGTCCACTCTCGCCACTATTATTCAACATAGTTTTGAAAGTCCTAACCATGGCAATGAGAGAAGAAAAAGAAATAAAAGGAATACAAATTTGAAAAGAAGAAATAAAACTGTCACTGTTTGCAGATGACATGATACTATACATAGAGAATCCTTAAGATGCCACCAGATAACTACTAGAGCTAATCAATGAATGTGGTAAAGTTGCAGGATACAAAATTAATGCACAGAAATCTCTTGCATTCCTATACACTAACAATGAAAGATCAGAAAGAGAGATTAAGGAAACAATCCCATTCACCATTGCAACAAAAAGAGTAAAATTCCTATGAGTAAACGTACCTAAGGAGGTGAAAGACCTGTACTCAGAAAACTATAAGACACTGATGGGGCTTCCCTGTTGGCGCAGTGGTTGAGAGTCCGCCTGCTGATGCAGGGGACATGGGTTTGTGCCCCAGTCCGGGAAGATCCCACATGCCGCGGAGCGGCTAGGCTCATGAGCCATGGCCGTTGAGCCTGCACGTCTGGAGCTTGTGCTCCACAATGGGAGAGGCCACAACAGTGAGAGGTCCACATACCACACACACAAAAAAAGACACTGATGAAAGAAATCAAAGATGACACAAACAGATGGAGAGATATATCATGTTCTTGGATTGGAAGAATCAATATTGTGAAAATGACTGTACTACCCAAAGGAATCTACAGATTCAATGCAATCCCTATCAAATTACCAATGGCATTGTTTACAGAACTAGAACAAAAAGTCTTAAAATTTGTATGAAGACAAAAAAGACCCCAAATAGCCAAAGCAGTCTTGAGGGGAAAAAAATGGAGCTGGAGGAATCAGGCTCCTTGACTTCAGACTATACTACTAAGCTACAATAATCAAGACAATATGGTACTGGCACAAAAACAGAAATATAGATCAATGGAACAGGATAGAAAGCCCAGAGACAAACCCACACACCTATGGTCAACTAACCTATGACAAAGGAGGCAAGGATATACAATGGAGAAAAGACAGCGTCTTCCATAAGTGGTGCTGGGAAAACTGGACAACTATATGTAAAAGAATGAAATTAGAATACTCCCTAATGCCATATACAAAAATAAACTCAAAATGGATTAAAGACCTAAATGTAAGACTGGATACTAAAACTATTAGAGGAAAACGTAGGAAGAACACTTTTTGACGTAAATCACAGCGAGATCTTTTTTGGACCACCTCCTAGAGTAATGGAAATAAAAACAAAAATAAACCAATGAGACCTAATGAAACTTAAAAGCTTTTTCACAGCAAAGGAAACTACAAACAAGTTGAAAATACAACCCTCAGAATGGGAGAAAATATTTGCGAAGGAATCAACGGACAAAGGATTAACCTCCAAAATATATAAACAGCTCATGCAGCTCAATATTACAAAAGTAAACAACCCAATCAAAAAATGGGCAGAAGACTTATATAGACATTTCTCCAAAGAAGATATACAGACTGCCAACAAACACACGAAAGAATGCTCAATGTCATTAATCATTAGAGAAATGCAAATCAAAACTTGAATGAGACACCATCTCACACCAGTCAGAATGGCCATCACCAAACACTCTAGAAACAATAAATGCTGGAGAGGGTGTGGAGAGAAGGGAACACTCTTGCACTGCTGGTGGGAATGGGAATTGGTACAGCCACTATGGAGAACAGTATGGAGGTTCCTTAAAAACTACAAATAGAACTACCATATGACTCAGCAATCCCACTACTGGGCATATACCCAGAGAAAACCATAATTCAAAAAGACACATGCACCCCAACATTCATTGCAACACTATTTACAATAGCCAGGTGATGGAAGCAGCCTAAATGCCCATCAACAGACGAATGGATAAAGAAGATGTGGTACATATATATGATGGAATATTATTCAGCCATAAAAAGGAACGAAATTGGGTCATTTGTACGACGTGGATGGACCTAGAAATTGTCATACAGAAGAAAGTCAGAAAGAGAAAAACAAATATCGTGTATTAATGCATATATGTGGAATCTAGAAAAATGGTACAGATGAACCGGTTTGCACGGCAGAAATAGAGACACAGATGTAGAGAACAAACGTATGGAAGCCAAGGGGGTAAAGTGGTGGAGGGGTGGTGCTGGTGGGATGAACTGGGAGATTTTGATTGACATTTATACACTAATATGTATAGAATAGATAACTTAAAAAAAAAAAAAAAGAACCACCAGGTCAAAGGTGATGTCATTTCACCTGGAGGTGTTCCATCTAGCCTGCTTTTAGGAAGACAGTGTGAGGGCTGATTACACCAACCCACCCGGGGCTTACAGTGGGCTGGGGTTGGGTGGTCACTGCAGCTGGACTCAGTTCACCTTGAGTGACCCATCTCGCTAGGATTTCAAAGCCCGGCAAATGTCTCGCTGGGAGAGCCGCCATTCCTGCTGCAGGCCCCGCATGTGAGTGGGACTTTGTCTCTCAAATGCTGGGAGACACAGGAGTTTTGCATTGCTTTCTGACCCAGCACCGAAGTTTCAGCTCGTCTGGCTCTCATTGCTTTCACTGCTGTCCAAAGTCTTTAAGACTACAATTTTTGCCATTTATTCCACTTTTTTCTAGATTTTACAATGATTTACCCTGCTGATATCTACTATATCTTACTTGGAAGTAAAAGTTCCAGTGATTTTCAAAAAATACACCTCATTCTCTATATCGACTTCCACTGATGACGAATATTACTTGAAGCCAACCATTGAAACAATTAAATAAGTAAAGCCCTTGTGTTCGTGGAGAGGCCCTGGAATTCGATGAAGGCTGCATCAGAAAGACTTGATGTGGGAGAAATAGAACGTGTCCCGGTGGGGATCTCCTCTGCCTTCCTCCAGGCACTTTGACATGTCCCCATACAGACTGTGTTCCAGGCTCTCTTCTGTTCCATTCAGCTGTGGGTGCGGAGAAAGTATGAGAAGATAGGTGATGGGAAAGAGTAAAGGGGAAAGATGGGAAAATGCATTGGTGAGGAGAGAGCAAAGATGATGCATGGGCTGTTCTGGAGTATTTTCTCCAGAACTAGACTCAGAATTAAACTTTCCAAAAGGAACCCGCAAAGCCTCTCTGTCCATCTGAGTCCAGAGAGCCACCCCACTGTGGCAGTGACTCTGGTCACTCTCCTCCACCCACAGCCCTGGCTGCCCCTCCTGTGCGCTGGGGCCCCGGAAACGGAGCCAGCCACTGATCTGCACACATTCACCTCGTGATGTTTCAGGAGAGGGAAAGACAGATTCTTGCAAACACCCTGTGCGTCTGCTTGCTAAGCGGGTGCAGAGCGGGAGGTCCCCGCCTGGCACTTGTTAATTGACTGAGAGCCTCGGGAAAGACAAAGGGAAAGCTCAGCGTGGAGGTACCTGCTTGCCTGGGAACTGTGACAGAGACACGGAGGAGCATTTCCCTGTAATCATCAGCCCAGGGAGAGCCATTTGGAGGCGGGAACGCTAACCATCAATCTCCCTGTGCATGCGGTGTCTCTGTTTAATAGCTGATAGAGCGTCTCCAAAGGGCTTTTTAGGCTCTTTGTTTAAAATGACATCTAATGGGCCTGGACTTATCAGTGTCTCTGAATGCATTTTCTGTGCTCTGTCCCCACTGGGGGATTCGGTCCATTCTGATGGATATGTGGAGAATTGATTTTGAGCTTGGAATAATTTAATCCATCAATTTAACATTAATGAATATGCAAAGGGAGTCTCTTTGTGGATGAAAAACAGAAGGGGGACGTTCTTATTCATTTCAAATGGACTTGAGAGATGGAAATAGCCTGTGCTATTATCTGCCATAGAGTCTGGCGATTGGGCCATCGGATGAGCTGTGTAGGTCCCGAGCAGCTTAGACCAGTCCATGGCCATTCGGAGATTCCTGCAGCACGGCAGTCGAAAGCCCTCAGGAATGCAAGGATGTGGCTATTCCCCAGGTCAGGATGAGGGCTTTTCAGGGTGAGACAAGCTGGCATTGAGGCCTGAACCCTGAGTGCTGGTGCATTGTTTAAAATCACATCAAAAGCCCTGGATTGGACAACAGGGTTAAATGATTTCAGATTTCTTTGGTCCCGGAGGTGTGTCAGAACGAAACATTGAACAAAGCTGGGGGAGAACAAAGGTCCTCTCGAGCTCACAAGGCAGCCAGGGAAAGGCAGGGTCCCCAGCCCCACACCGATGTCTGGATGGGCGGCTGAGTCTGCAGCCTGGAGCCCACATGGTGCTTGGGGGTCTGGCCCTGTGCCTCCGCACGGTGACCAAGGACAAAGCAGCCCAACTGAGAAGGCGGCCGAATGCTTCCGTTGCGCTCCCTGAGCCACCCTGCAGCCTTTCCTGCAGCCTTTACTTCTCAAGTTCCCGACCTCTCGAGTGCCCCTACCTTCTTGCTGTGAGTTCCTGAATGAGATGCCCATGGTTTTGTTCCCTGGAGGCTGGCTAGGGTCCCCCCACGGAGTATCTTCCATCCAGGCTTGTCCCCTTTCATCACAGACACCTCAAAGAGCTCCCGTCCTGGCTCCTCCCTGGAGGCGTGTGGGTTTGGATAGAAGCCAAGCCTCTCCAGGGGCCTTCACTCCCTCCAATAACAACCAGCTGTGCATGGATGGGGTCCTGCAATGGGAACAGTGTGCAATCGAACCCCACGGTGTCACGAACCACTATGCACAGATTCATGTAAACTCTGAATAGACGTTGTCTTCTCCGACGTGCAGCAGATATAGAGCAGATGGTCCCATCACTTGTTGCAAAAATCCATTTCTGCTGCAGCCAACCTGATCACTGTACCCGGCAAGTTTCTTCACTGTAGAGCCCAGAGCAGCCAGCAGATAGGACGTCAGAGTCCTCATTATGTCCAAGTGTATCCGGAGCTGACCCTTCAAGGAAACGGGGATTTAGGGCAAAGGTATGGTTTTTACTCCCAGAGACTTGGAAGGAGAATGTGACCTGTCCAGCTGACCTCCTCAGAGCCCGAGGAGTCATATTCTAATGACATTTATGTAATACATATAGAGTGATGAAAACATTTTCATAATTTCTCCATCCCCAGAATTACTGCTAAGTGACCTTTGTAATGTCATTATTTCAATCACAAAATCTCACTTTCCATGGCTGCTGGTGGAACTGATGGGAACCTGGTCCGCATTATCACTGGTCCCAGTTTCTCTTCTCCTGCTCTATCTTGTCATACCTGTGATAAAGCTCTCTCTACCGCAGGGACCTGGAGCAGCTCAGCGTGTGCGGCCTCCCTCTCACTGGGGGTCTGCAGGGGCCCCCAGACTCAGCTGAGTCTCTGAGCTCCATGGGCCCTGAGGGGTGCCCTCTCCCTGGGTCTTCAGCCTGGTGGTGACCCCACTATGTCACAACTCTGTGTCACATAGGCTGGACCCTTCCAGGTTCAAGGATTTTGCCAGGACATGTGGACAGGTGCAGATGGCAAGGGGGGGGGTCTCCCCATTCAAGCCATCCACTCAGGCCAGGCTGCCACGGTGCCTGGGGAGCCCTCACATGCAGTCTGTTCAGAAAAAATGATACTAACAGGCAAAAGCAACATGAACAGCTGGGAGTTCTGACCTTGGTGCGTGTCTGCCTGGCCTGAGCCAGTAGGGGCAGCGTGATCGGGCCTGCCACCCCAGGATCCAGCACCTGGGACAGGCCCCTGGACTCCAGGGACAACACCTGAGCTTTCAGAATCCTGGGCCTTCCCCTCAGTCAAGATGAACCAAATCTTTGGAAAACTGGGCCTCATTTCTTCCTACAAATTGAATGAACTTGGGCTGTGACCAGTGGACCCCACGGACAGTTGGAAGAAACAATAGCAGTTATTACTGTGATTATCAGAGGGTAGAACTGACCTATGTGTGCTGGGTGCAGCTCGGCAGTGAAGGGAGGGGTCACCCTCTTGTTTCCATGCCCCCCTTCCCTGCTGTCACTGGGGAGGAACTAGGCAGGGAAGCCCTTCCAGCCGCATTTACTTGGAGGAACCAGGAACCCTGAGTGCCCTACGGCCAAGAACACTCCTGGGACCAGGTGCAGCCTTCCAGGTCCTCGCTCCCCAGCAGCTGCCACTTCACTTAGCAGAATCAAGGAAGTGGAATCGTAGGTTGGGAACAAGAAAGCTGAGAACGGGCCAATTTACGCCACAGAAAATACACAAGAGGCTCAGCAACTGGTGCCACATTTCTCTGGAAATGGGGTTAAGGTGCTCAAATCCAAGAACAGGGCTGAAGGTGGCCTTGAGGAGTAGGTCCTCACACTCTGTCCCACTGGTGATGCCTCACCAGCCCAGGAGATGCTGTTCACTGTCTGCAGTGGGTTGCGGGGGGAGCAGGGCCTGGGGCTGGAGGGTGGGAGTTTGGCTGCTTGATGGACTCGCCCGAACCCCTAACCACACATGACGGCTGCCCTGGGCCCTGAGGACTCTGGTAAGGGGTGGTACGTTAGCTTCCTGAGGCTGCTGGAACAAAACACCATAAACTGGCTGGTTTAAAACAACAGAAATTTATTTTCTCATTGTTCTGGAGACCAGAAATTAAGGTGTTGGCAGGGCTGTGCACCCCCCAAAGACTCTGGGGGAGGATCCATTCTTTGCTTCTTCCAGCTCCTGGTGGCTTCTGGAATTCCTTAGTGTCCTCAGCTCATGGCCACTCTCTCTTTGTTCCATTGTTACACGGCATTCTCTCTCTGTGTGTCTGTCTTTATCTTCCTTTCTTTTATAAATACACTTGTAATAGCATTTATCACCCACCCACATAATCTAGGATAATGGCTTCATTTTGAGATTGTTAACTTAATCACATCTGAAAAGACCCTTTTTCCAAATAAAGTAATATTCACAGGTTCTGAAAGTTAGGGTGTGGACATATCTTTGGGGGGGGGGTGCTGTTCATCCCACTACAGAAGGAAATATTCTCTGGAGAATCTCACCAGCCCAAGAGAAGGGTCCTGAAGATATGAACATCCAGTGTCCCCAGTAGACTGTTCACTCATTTGCTAAAGCTTCCACTCAGATATTTAGTCCTCACTCTTAATTATGAGCAGATTTTGTCAAATATCTGAGACAAAACAAAAGAAACAAACATAAATGAGCAGCATAGAGAAAGAGATCATTTGAGGAGAAGGAATCTTTAAAACAACAACCACAACCCTGTCATTAATATTCTCAGTAAGTTAAAGAAAGATGTTGTACTTATGAAACAAAAAGAGAATGCTATGAAAAGGAACATTCAGCAAGACAAAAAGATAAATTGGAAAAAACTTAAAACAGCAGAAATTAAAAAAAGAATTGAACGATTAGAAGATAAAGTTAAGAAACTCACATAAAATAGAGCAAAGAAAAACAAAGACAAAAAGATAGAAAATGAACCAACATTTAAATAATAGGAGTTCAGAAAAAGAAAAAAAAAAAAAACTAGAGGAAGAGAGGGAAAACAGAGGGGATGAAATCATCAATGAACTAATTCAAGAAAATTTCCTAGACTATTTGGTGTCGCAGAACAATGGGTGAAATAGATTCTGATCAAGGCACGTCTTTATAAGTTTCAGAACCTGGGAACAAAGAGAAGGTTCTGTAAAGGAAAGACTAAGAACAAGGATGGTTTCAGAACATTTTCACTGCAACACCAAAAACAAAAAGAATGTGGAGAAATGCCTTCAAAGTTCTGAAGGAAATTCTATACTCAGCCCAACTCTCATGCAGGTATAAGGAAAGAATCAAGATATTTCCCTTATAAACAGTCTCAAAACATTTATTACCCATGCACTCTTTTCCAAAAAGCTACTGCAGGATATGGGCCACTGAAACAACAGTGCCAAGGAGGGGGCAAAGGACTCCACCCTGGAGAAGGGAGAAGGCTGATCCCCCAATGGCAGGTGTTCCCAGGTGTGTGTGATAATCCATCCAGATGGGAGAGGTCTGAATCTAGAGAGAGCCCCATTGCTCTTGAATGATCTTTTTACCTGAGGATGGAAAGTCCAGGTGAGCCTGAATACCATATATGGATGCAGCTCTCACACACTCCTCCAGCCCTGCCCCTGAGTCAGTAGGGGACACTCATTACACTCCACCCAACGTCTGAGAGCTTGGGAAGGCCACGGCGGTTACAGTGCTGCCAGGTACCTAGTACCTGCTCCAATGAGAGACCAGCAGCACCCTGACCATGTTTGGTAAGCCCCCAGTGCATTGCTGTGGAGCTGAGGGCCTCAAGCTGGTGTGGGTTCCCTCAAGACACTGGAAGCAGGTGCACATAGCTGTGTCTTTCCAACAGTTACAAAAGCGAGATATTTTTGTATGCTTTCCAAAAGAAAACAACCCATATTGTAGGAGTTCAGGCTTCATGAGTCCTAGCTGCCTTGTGCTCTCAGGGCAGCTGAAGCCACCTAGGTGTACAGACCCTGGCAGTCAGCCACCCTTCTCTGGACCTCGTCTCACAAGGGCAACCTCACTCTGGCCATGAACAGAGGGAGGCCTACATGCTACTCAGTGCTTCAAAATTAAAAGATTATTTTTTTTGGAGACACATGCTATGGCAATTAGACTATAAGTGAAAAGCAACAGAATAGAAATAACCAGATAGAGACTATCAGTTCTGGCCAAAATGGAGTAACAAGAACTAGATTTATTCTCCTGACTGAAATAACAGACAGGCCGACAACATGTGAGACAATGGTTTACAAGACACTAAACATAAGGTTGCAAAGGTTGGAGGCCTGTGAGCAGCAAGAAGCAAATGAGTTGAGCCCTGAGATTCCTTTAGCTTACAGGTTGGAGTCTGTTTGCCAGCTGTGATGTGAGGTAGGGACCACAGGCATAGCCCAATGGGCGAGGGCATAGGAGACGGAGCTGAGAGTCTGTGCAGATGAAACACTGAAGTTTTCAGGAGGACTGGAGAAAGAGAGATGAGGAGGGAGGACTCCTGAGACCTGCACGAGGTCTCCACTGAGTACCCAGCGGAGTACTGATCAGAGCATGGAGAAAACTGCAGGAGGCCAGGGAAGAACCTCTTGAAAGCTTTGAGGTGAAAGGTCAGATGCCCATGCAGGGCTATGGAAACTGCCTGTTCCCACCAGGCAAAGTTGGAAATCCCAGGACTTATGGGCATTAGGCAGAGGTAACACAGAAGAGTGTTACCTGCATAGTGGAGAATGATTGGTCCTTGATTGGAGACTGCTCAGGTCTTGCCTAACACATCCTAAAGTGGGACCCCAAAGGATCAATATGTTCCAAGAAAAGTCAACTTTGTCCTTGAGCAGAGCTCAAGAATATTTATAGAAATACAAAAATGCCTATCACCCAACTTAACAAAATTCTCAATAACTGGCATCCTATTATGGATTAAATTGCCTCCCCAAATTGATATGTAGAAGTCCTATGGTTTCTCTTCTTTGTTAATATTGTGAGTTACTTTGATGCACTTTTAGTGTTAAATCAATCTGGCATGAACTTGGTTATGATGTATTATTGTTTTTATATGCTGTTGGGCTTAACTTGCTAAAATTTTGCTTGTATTTTTTACATCCATATCAATGAGAGATTTTTTTCCTGTAGTTTTTTTTTTTTTTTTTTTGGTAATACTTTGTACAGTTTTGGTGTCAGAATAATGCTGATATGAAATGAGTTGGGGAAAAATTCTCTCCTCTTCAATTTTCTGGAAGGATTTGTGTAGAAATCCTGTAAAAAGGAGTACCAAATCCTCCTTAAAGGTTTGGTAGAATTCACCTATAAAGCCACTCTGGAAGACAGCATAGAAATTTATTCAAAAGTTAAACACACACCTACCAAATGATCCAACTATTTCACTCCTAGGTATTTATCCAAGAGAAACCAGAGCACAGATATACACAAAAGCTTGTATATAAATGTTCACAGCAACTTTATTTGTAATAGTTCAAATTAGAAACAAAAAAAAAATGTCCATCAATAAGTGAATGCACAAACAAACTAGGATATATTCATTACCTTGATTGTGATAATGGTTTCATGATTATATACATCTATCAAAATGTGTCAAGTTGTACATTAGATATGTAAGTTTACTGTATGTCAATTATACTTCAATAAAGTATTATAAAATAAAACACAGTAATATACATAACTAAAAAAACACATATACTGCAAGCAAAATAGTACTATATACTTCTCTAAATGGAAAAAATATAGCAACAGAAAGAAAACTTTGATAGATGAGTTAAATAGCAGAGATGACACAGATGAAGAAAGAATAAGTAGACTAGAAGAAAAGCCTGGAAAAATGACCCAGAATGTAACAGAGTCAAATAAATAAAAAATGTGAATAGAGTTCGGCAGTTACCAAAGGTAGAATAAGAAGGCCTAACGTGTTATTAGTTGGAGCTCACAAATGAGATAAGTATGAGGATGAGGGAGAGGCAACATGGAGAGAGCTAATAGCTGAGAATCATATAAAATTGATGAGAAACATGAATTCTTAGACGCAGAAGCACAAATCCAAAGCAAGGTATATGAACAAAAATCTGCACCTAAATGCAAGACAGTGAAATTGAAAGACAAATAGAAGATCTTAAAAGTATCTGGAGGAAAGACTGATATAAACCAAAGAACGACTACAATTAGACTGACATCTGACTTCTCCATAGCAAATATGCAAGCCAGGAAACAATGGAATTCCATCTTCAAAGTGCTGAGAATTGTCAACTTTTTGTATACCCAGAAAAACTATCTTTCAAGACCTTTTCAAGTTTCATCTTAAGAATGAAAAGAGTTTTCAGACAAATGTACATAATGAGGTAAAGCCCAAAGTTAACTTCTCTGAAATGATTTTCTCAACCTCTCAAAATTCACCATTGCTACGCTGTCCTTCAACCCACCAGTGCTGTTTAGAATATCTTCTCTTCTTCTTACAACGTATCCCAGAGACCTTATCATTTTAAACTCACTGATGTATCTCAGTTGCTTTATTTGTGGGTAAAGAATGAAGAGAGAGAGTTATGTCAAGAATGTGTATATATTTGGGTGCACTTTCTGAATCCTCTACCTCAATACTTGTATCTCTCAGGGAGAAAAAAAAAATTTCCAGGGAAAATTGAGGGTACAAAATGGGAACTCCTTTACTCCCCGCAAATGCTCTAGACACACCTAAATTGTTTTCCATCTCTGTTTGCTCTCCTTCCTTCAAGGTTCAGAGAAAGAATTGCAACATGTGTTCGAGTTTGGTGCCTCTTTGCCTGCTCGTCTCATGTGTGTCTGACCCTTCTCAGCACTGAAGTCCCACTTCTCCCTCTGCTGGTGGAGATTTTCCTCATCCAGTCTTGCAGGTCAACCCCTACACACCTTTCAAGACTATGCCTAAGGGTCCCTTTCCTCATTAAGGCTTTTGGAACATCTCTCCTTGTGCTGCAGTGGGGTTTCCTCTGTGGGCTGACTGCCCCCTGTAAGGCCTGGGTCGTGGCCACTCTGCTCTCTTACTGGCGTGCATGTTTTCATTTGTCCCTCTCCCTTCATCCAACTGGGGCTTCCTTTGGGCAAGAAGCATTTGCTTCCTCTGCAGCCTTGGTGCCCCCTACAACATCTGGCATTGATGTTACTGGATGCCTGGGGAACGTGAGAATAAGTTAATGAGCCTTTCCCCCCTCTTACATCTACACTGCTGGACTGCTGTGTGACGAAGCACTGAAACAGAGTGTGAGGTTCTGGAAGGACCAGGAGACTTTGTCGAAGAGGACAAGGTGCTGGAGTGGTTTAGGCTGAAGAGCCATGCTCAGACACTGGCGGCAGGGTGCTCAGCCTGCAGTCTCAGAGCAGGATCTTCTAGGAGCTGTTAGCCTGTGTAACGATGAATTAGATGACCTCCAACTTCTCCATCCAATGTGGGAGTAACTGAATCTCCCTGAAATGCTTCCAGCATCATTTCACTCATTGCTCACAAACCTCCAAAAAGGCTGCATTGCCTTTCTAATCAAGCCCCGATTTTATAAATGCCCTTCATTGAGTCACTGTATCCCCATTACTTACAGGTAAGCAAGTCCTGTCCTGGTATCCTCTTGTCTCGTGCCCACATGTCCGGCTGTTCTGATTGTGCCCAGGATGTGCCCAGCACCTAGACCATGCTGCCTCACCTGTTATGAATCTTCTGTTGAAGTAACCCCAAGATTTCCAGGTTGGAGTGTCCAAACTGAAGACATGATTTTCAGGCTTTTAGCTGGGAGAAGACTTGAATCTGTGTCCTGAAATGGAAGAGGATATTCCAAAAGTGTCAAGTTCTCCACCACTGGAAACGTCCAAATAGAGAGCAGGCAACCGTTTTCCATATGTGCCTGAGAAAATGGTGTATTTCATCTCCTGGAAGCCTCCTGACACCCAGTTTCTGAGTTCCCGTCGGTCTCAGCACCTGCTGGCTCAGGTCCATCGGTCAGGTTCCCATCGTTCGCGTGTGACCTTGGATGTCCCTGCTTCTTCTTTGCTGCTCAGAGAGCCCGTTTGCATCTTCATCACAGCCCCTCCCCCTTGTCTGCCCACACTGCACCTGCTCCTCTAGCAGAGCCTCCGTTGTCTGAGGGAAGGCAACGTCTTGCTGACCCCTGCAGGCTCACAGCTGACCCCAGAGCAGTGCGCAGCATAGACCCTCCGTAAATCCCCAGGGCAGATGGGAGGGGAGGAGAGCCAGAGAGAGAGAAGGTAGGAGTGAGCCCCAGGGCCCAGCCGCAGCCTCGACACAGCTGGAAGGGCAATGGTTTCTGCCCCTTCTTCGCCATCACCTTCTGGAGGAACAGGCTTTTGGGGACAATTATGTCAAACCTTACTTCCTTATATATTAGTTTCCTTCCATTTCTGATACACTATATGGTGATTTAAAACAGCAGTTTACAGTGAAATTCATTTACAACAACACCATCCATTGTGATCACAATGTCATACATTTATGTTTTAAGTAATTTTTAATGCTTGTAGCAGCTGGGGCCCTGAAGTGTGGAAATAGCTAACATTTTTCACCCTGTGCAGCCTAGGGAGAAGAATCGTTGCTCTTTAATTATACAACCACCGAAGACAGCATGCAGAGTGGAGCAGATATAATTGCAAAGTAAGAAACGATTGGCCAGGACCATAGCCGAGACGTTAAATGAAGACACAGAGATGCCGGGACGCCGCAGGTAAAGCCTGGAGCAGAAATGAGCATCCTCCAAATTAATAAGCAGCTGTAATTATAAGTCAATTGATTAAAAAAGGAAGCAATGTTAGGAAGACGGGATTATGCACAGGGTGAAATACTGCCCTCTGACCCAAAAGAGCTGGATCTAAAGGGCAAAGATTGCTTTCTGCTTGTAGATGAGGGAAGTGCTAACGCCTCCGCGCTCAGGCTTGCACGAGTGTCCAGGGTGCAGCGACGTGACAGTCCCGAGTGGCGCTGATGGGGGGTCACCTGTGCCCTCCACGTGTCCCCAGGTCTCCGAGGGAATCGTGCTAAGATAAATTGACACAGACCTGTGTTACCTCCCACCCCCACCGGAACACCCTCTAGGAGCTTCAGAATTGGGGGAAGGAGTAAAGGAGCTTGAGGAAACCCTGCTGATGGCCCAGATGAGCTCTGCCCAAACTTGCAGTCTCTCTGCCTCTGTTTCTCTCCCCCTGCCCGCCTCCTTCCTTCCCACCCCCTCCGTTTGGGCACCATCTTGAACAGTGCACAGCTGGCTCGGTTTGTCCCCCCCAAAGCACCTGGCTAGGTTCTCCATGATGGCTCCTGACACAACTGGGGTTCAGCACTTCCCGCTGAGTGGAGGACACTCCTCTGTCCCGGGTTCATAGACCCCGCTGTCCAGCAGAAATGTAACACGAGCCACGTGTGCAATTCTAGTGAGAAGAAACAGGTGAAATCCATTTAAAGAAAATATATTTTTTAACCCGATATATTCAGAATAAGACCGTCCAGCATGTACTTGATGGACAATCGTTATTGAGCTATTCTACACCCGTAACGTTTTCTGCAGCCAGTCTTTGGGAACCAGTGGCTCTCGGTTCAGACCAGGCGTGAGTCACATGCTGGGCGCACTGCATGTTGACGGCGCGGGTCCAGGCGCCGGGCCGGTTGCTGCTTCGGATGAAAGCAACCCAAGGCGGTGTGATAGACGGTCCCTCCCGTGTCCCAGAAAGCCATCAGAGTGCAGAGAGCGGCAGCCACAGCAACCCTCAAGGGAGGGTGTGGGTGAGGGCCCCGCAGGCCTGGTCAGGACTGACCTGTTCCGTCCCGGTAGGGCCCCCCCGCCCCTGCATCCCTGATCCGTCTGTGCTGGGTTCTCATCTACACCTACCTGGTCTGAGTCTGAAGCAGCAGACCACGGTGCAAAGGGCCCTCCCTCCAGCCCCCTGGAGGAGTGACTTTTGAACAAGGACCTGAGGGGAGTGGGGGCCGTGGGATTCCCGAGGGGGCGAGGCCGTGTGGACCCCCTCCTCTCTGGGAGCCCCCTGGTGCTTGGGTGTCCCTCAGCAGCGAGGTCCCCGTGCAGCCTCCATCTCTCGGCCTCCACTCCCGCTGTGTTTCAGGGCAGGACACCTCGGGGTTGAGACTCCTCTGACTCTGCCCCGAGGCTGGCCGCTCTCCACCCCACCACCTGGTTCTTGTCGGGACCCCAGAGGCTCACCCGCGCAGCAGGCCCTGCGGGGACGGCGCACGCCCGTCGTCAGCAAGTCTGGCTTTTACGGCCTCCTCCCTCCCCTGTGCAGACCCTGCCAGGAGCCAAGAGCCCCTCAGGGGAGGGTTTGGGTGCGAATTCTGCTGCCCGATATCAGCAAGTAAAGGTCCTAACAATGAAGGAGAACAAGTGTCCAGCAGGAAGGGATGCCTTGTTCCCAAAACATCCCTTTCCTTTAAACATTTTTAAAATTCCTAAGTTTTAAGTGTTTGTTTAGTGGGTGGTGGAGAGAGAAATGGGCTGAGAACTTGAGCGCTGGTGAGGGTGTCAGAGGGGAAAATCAGCCTGAAGTTAGGCAAATGGTCCGAAGGGCACATTACACTCAGGTCCGCTTGGGTCCCCAAAGCCCTCCGCCTGCTCGGGTCCTGGGCACGGACGGAAGCCTTAGGTTTTGCGTGAAATTGTTTCAACGTGGCTGCTGTGTAGACAGAGAAAAAGCTGGGTCCTGGAACCCTGGTCTCGGACATCCAGCCTCCAGCGCGTGAGAAATCAGCGCCAGTTGTTGAGGCCGCCCCCCCGTGGGGCTTTGGTCACGGTGCCTGGACTGGTGAATTACTGAGTCAGGAGACACAGTACGTATGTTCCGGTGCGTTTCCGCTTGAGCGGGGTAGGGCGTGGGATTTAGCATCCAAGGAAAAAAAATGGAATTCTCCAGACGCAGAGTTGAGTCTTTTTCTCACAGTAGAATACTTCCCAGGAGAAGTGCGGTCTGTACTTGGGTGAGGGTCTCCCCTGCATCCCCTCGGGTTTTCCTCATGTGTGGCCTACGGGATGGGACATGCTAGGGAAGGAGCTGCCGTGGCCTCAACGCTGAGGGGGCCGGCGGAGACCCCAGTCTGGGGTTCTGGGTCCAGGCCCCCCCCCCACCGCCTCTGCAGCCTCTCTCAGTGTCTGGGGCTCTTGTTTGAAGCAGACATGATGCCGGGAGCCCAGACACCCAGACCAACGGGCCATGGAGGGGGGCCGGTCTCCCCCCGAAGGGGTCCCGAGTCTCTGGACTCTGAGCTTGGGGGTGAGAGCATCCCGGGTCTTGGCGTCCAGCAACCGTTTCCTGACCGGGACCTTTACAGGAGCAGGAAATAACTATGGGAGATGGTTTGGGCTTTCGTGGAGCAAAAACTACCAATATAGGGTAAAAAAATGAAAATTACTCTTAGATCCGCATGGTAAACTCTATCACTTGTGTGACGATTGAGCATTTTGGTCCTGGGCAGTTTATTTGGGTGATTTCAGCCTGAACACCCACCAATTGCCAAAGGGACCCACGGACCCCAGTGGCTGAGCGCCCCGCAGCCCACAGCCTGGATGAGAACGTGAGGACGTGGGCCCCTCCCCACGGCCCTCCACCCACAGGCGAACCGGCCGAGCCCACTGCTCTGACTTGTTAAGCACTTGGTCACCCAGACCTCCCTGCCTGACTCTCGCCAAGCGGGCAGGTCTCAGAAATAGACTCTGATCCGTCTCTGACAGGTGCTGGTGGGGGGCAGGACCCCCCGAAGCCCTGCCTCCTGTCGAGGTCTCAGCTCGGTGTCAAGGCCACACGGATAATTTGCCTTCACCGTAATATTTGTGAGAAGGAAAGAAAAAGCATGCTTTGGACGGCTCCATCCCGCTCCCCATGGGGTCACTGTGGGGTAAGCCTGCCCTCTGTGGTCTGAGCTGGTGAGAAACTCGAAAACCTCCAGCCCGGAAATCCTGGAGCAGTTCTGTCTGGTGAAAATCCCAGCAACCACAGCTCCCCTCCGTGGCCCCAATACAGGGGCTCAGAAGAGCGCTGGAGTAACAAGGGAAGAGGGGCTGAAATAAAATCAGCCCAGCGTGGAGTCTTCCGGTGGCCCTTCCTCGGGCATTGGTCAGCCAAGGAGGAGCGTCTGCTTTTCGTACAGTTCCACCTTGCGGTGCGTCCTGTGCTTCGGAGGACGCTCAGCCAGGAGTGTGCCAGGCAGACTGAGGGTTCGGTGGAGATCTTTGCACCAGGCGCTGGGAGTGGGGCCTCCACGTACCCTCGTAACCACAGCGGGAAGTGCTACCAGCTCAGCGAGCGGGCTGCGTGTGCTCCGGAGCTGGTATGTCCTGTCCCCCTCCCCTGGTTTGGGTTACGTGAATCTGTCTGGAACGCTAAGAGTCCAAGAGTAGACACGCACTGCGTGTAATAGTGCAAAACCCAGACCAGTCTCAAGTGTCTCTTGAGAATTCCACTACTGTATTGGAAAGGGAATAATAAATGATCGCAAAGCATTCTTTGCTTTAATAAAAGAACACCATCTGAGTGTTGCACCTGGGATGGAAGACCGAGGGGCCTGTTCCTCTCTGTCACTGCCGGCCGTTCCAGTCTCCTGCTGTCGTTGATGTATGCGGCGCCGGGATAAAGGACGCGCGCACAGCCCCACGGCTGCGTGAAGACACATGACGGCGGATCCCCCTTATCTGCATGTGCAGGCCGCCCAGATCCATCACTGCACGCGCAGCCCAGCTCTGGGCCCGGCCCGCTGGAGGCCGGTCGGCGGACGGACGGACGTATTCTCGTCAAATGCAGCTGGGTTCCACTTAGGAATTCCTGCTGTGGGGCAGGGGCAAAGTATCTAGAATAATTTTAAGGACATTTCCCAAATGTTTATTTAGATAAAAGATGGATAACAGTAAAACTCCCAAACCTGCAGCCTGATAACTAGGCTTTATTAATGACCTGCCATTCGCTAGGGCTGGATAATTAAAGGTTTTCCCCCCAAAGGAAGAGAGTGGACAAATTTATCTGATGGTTGGATAACCGGGGACACTGGTTGGAAACTATTGATATAATCAGAGCTCATTCGATTTGCTCGGGACAGCCGTCCTATCAGCTAATTTCACCTGTGAATACTTAATTATCCTTGGAATGCATATGGGCGCCCCATTAATAAAATGTGACTATGTCATCGCTTCTTTGTCACCCGCATGTGCCTTTTATCTCCTGCATCGCCTTCTTAGTCTTCCTTTCCTTTTTTTTTTTATTCCTTTCCACTCTCTCTTCTAAAAAAATGAGGCTTGGGGAGACGGATGTGGGCTGTGTGACTCCTGTGCTGTGTACAGAGGGTGCGTGGCTGGGCGGACCTGAGCTTGACGGAGCTCAGAACGAGGTCTGGACCAGGTGGGGGCATTGAGGCAGGGCCCTCGTGACCAAGTCTGCCTGCGGCTGGATGCGGAGGTGGGCGCCAGGCTCAGGGCCCCAGCAATGGACGTCTCGTGGCCAGACCGGCAGGGCGCTGCCGTCCAGGAGCACCTGGTGGGGGCTTGGAAGCCTCCTCCCAGCCCAGCTCCGGTACAGGCTCCTCCTGTGACCCCGGGAAGGCTGCAGCCTCGTCACCATGGATACACCTGCACACAGGGACCTGCTTATGTCCTCACTGGGCTTGGAGTCCTGGGTCATGACCTTGAGAGGGTCATTAATTTCTCTGACTTCCCATTTTCTCAGATGTAAAGTGGGGATGATGTTCCTTTAAAAGGAACAGACGTAAAAGGCATCTGGAAAGACACCCGGGAGAAGGGAGGCCCCGAGGCCAGGGGTGGGGGATGGAGGGGGCGGGGTGGGGGCCTCCTGCCTCTTCCCAGGCACCCCGAACATCTCCAGCAGATGAATAATGGGGAGCAGGTGTGGCCCGTCCGTTCACTCCCTCGGTGATTTCATGGACCCGCATGGAGTGGGGCGACCTCAGCTTTACCCACACTTGACTCTCAGGGCTGTGTCTCTGGGACAACGGCAGTGCTGGGCTTCTGGGAGGACATGTGTGGGACCCCTGCTTCCCCAGGCTTGTGGCTCGGCTCAGAGCGCAGGCGCAGCGACGGGGCGTGAACCGGCTGGACCTTCGTGTGGGGACACCCCTCACTGGTGAAGCCGAGGTGCCCAGAGAGGAAAGGGCGCGGGGAGAGGGGAGTCCTGCTGAAGGGGGTGGGGCGCGCTGGTGGGTGAGCATGGGCCCTGGGTGCCCGGCTGGTGCCCCTCACAAACCGGGGCAGGGACGAGGCCCCGAGAGGGCGGCCGTGCTGCCCCACCATCTCTTGGACCTCCTTTCTGTTTCGCCCAGTGTCCCCACAGGGCTGACGGTTCCCTGCCTCAGGCAGAGCCCTCTCTTCCTGACGTCCATCCATGTGCCCTGCATGGTGACAGGTGTGCAGCAGGTGTTGGATGAACCTATGATCGGCAGGGGAAAAACTTCCCCCCCAATCCCATCCCCCGCCGTCCCCGCCTCCACCCGCCCAGCTGCCAGCATCCTGACTGCCCCGTCGGCCCCCAACCAGGTCCAGGCTCCACCCGTGCTGACTTGGTTATCCGTCCCCCTCCCACCTCCATGACAGGCTCTGGAGGGTAGATGTCGGGGCTCCTGCGCCCCCGCTCTGCCTGCTGGGCCGTGGGGTGGCCACGCTTGCTGCCCTGGCCTTCTGGGCCACCACTGTCGTGTGGCTCTGGCTCTCCCACTTCCGCGTCTGGGGCACGGCACCACTGCCCACTACTGCTCTCTCCTGCCAATCCTGCAGGTGCCCCCCTTGGAGAGCCCACTCCCCCACCCCACATTGTCCTCCATTCAGGCAGAGACCCTCCTGCTTCTGCTCCTGCCTCCGACCTCCCACCCAGCAGTGGTGGGCCTCGGTCCCTCTACCCCAGAGGTCACTCGCTCACTGAATGCCCCAGTTGCTCCCTCAGCACCTGGGATGAAGTCCACAGCCCTCATCCTGACCCACAGGGCCTCGCAGGCCCTGCCCTGTGTCCCTTCCTCCCCTTACTTCCTGGGACCCCAGCAGCTCCAGGGCCTTTGCTTGGCCACTCCCTGCTGTGCCCTACTGTGCAGACCAGCCCGCTGGCCCCCAGCGCTCTCTGCAGAGGGACCCTCAGCCCCCAGAGCAGCCCCTTGCCACACTGGACCACATGGCTCTTAATCTTCACCGTGAGCGTATCACTTCTCTGACATCTGCATGTGAGTCGAGTGGGCACTTGCTGCTGTGTCCCCACACGGAGCTGGTGCCCCATGAGCACAGGCTGGAAGAATGAGCACTCTGTCATGAGGGTGTCTTACTCTGGGACCTCATGGGGAGAGTCTGGGTGACATGGTCCAAGGAGCCCAGGCCTCCTCCAATAGCCCTGTCCTTGCTTCTCCCTTGGAGACAGGAGCCCTCCAAGGGACCAGGTGGGAGCCACTCCCATCTGCACACCTAGTAACAAGCCTGTCATTTGCGGACCCAGGTGCAGAGATTGAAGTGGACCCTTGTTCCAGCACCAGCCCTACTGACCAAGGACTTGGAGGAGGTCCTGCTCACCCTGGGACCAGATCACAGGACAGGATCCTGTGACAGGATCCATGCCTGCCCGAACCCCTGGTACTAGACATGCAAGGGGGACATGACTAGACATGTCACTACGAGTGACACCAAAGGAATACAGACGGTTGTAAGAGACTACTGCAAACAATTACATGCTGATAAATTGAAACTAGTAGAGATGGATACATTCCTAGAGACATACAACCTGCCAAGGCTGAACCATAAAGAAACAGGAAATCTGAACAAATAATGAGTATGGAGGTTGACGTGGTAATCAGAAGCCTCCCAACAAGGAAAGCCCGGGACCATATGGCCTCACAGGTGAATTCTACCAAACATTTAAAGAATTAATGCCAATCATTCTCAGACTCTTCCAAATAATTGAAGAGCAGGGATCACCTCCAAGCTCATTTTACAAGACCAGCATTACCCTGATAACAAAGCCAGGTAAGGACAGTATAAGAAAATAAATTATGGGGCAATATCTCTGATGAACATGGTGCAAAAATATTCATCTAAATATTAGCAAACCAAATCCAACAGGATTTTAAAAGGATCATACACCACGATCAAGTGGGATTTGTCACTGGGATGCAAAGATGTTCAATATACACAAATCGGTCAGTGTGGTGCACCACACCAACAGAATGAAGGCCAAAATCATCTGATCATATGATCATCTCGGTAGATGCAGAAAAACCATCTGACAAAACCAAACATCCTTTCATGACAAAAATTATCAACAAATTAGCTATAGAAAAAAAGCACCTCGGTAGAGTAGAGGCCATAAATGACAAGCCCGCAGCTAACATCCTACTCAGTGATGAAAAACTGACAGCTTTTCCTATAAGATCAGGAATAAGACAAGGATGCCCACTCTCACCACTTCTGTTCAACAAATTACTAGCAGTCCTAGCCAGAGAAATTAGGCAAGAAAAAGAAATAGAAGAAAATAAATATCAGACACAAAAAAGTTGAATTGTCTGTTTTCAGATGACATAATTTTATATATAGAAAATCCTAAAAACCCCATCAAAAAGGCTATTAGAATTAATAAATGAATTCAGTAATGTTGCAGGATACAAAATCAACATACAAAATCAGTTGTGTTTCTATACAATAGCCAAGAACTATCTGAAAAAGAAATTAAGAAAATAATCCCTATTACAGCAGCATCAAAACGAACAAAATACTTAGAAGCAAATTTGACCAAGCAGGTGAAAGATCTGTGCACTAAAAACTACATGACTCTGATGAAGGAAATTGAAGAGACACAAATAAATGAAAGATATCCTGTGCTCATGGGTTAGAGGAATTAATACTGTTAAAATGTCCATACTACACAAAACAATATGCAGATTCCATACAATTCCTATCAAAATTCCAATGGCATTTTTCATAGAAATAGAAGAAATAATCCTAAACTTAGTATGAAACCACAAAAGACCCCAAATAGCCAAAGCAATATTGAGAAAGAAGAACAAAGCTGAAGGCATCGTGCTCCCTGATTTCAAACTATATTACAAAGCTATAGTAATAGAAACAGTAGGCACTTGCATAAAAACAATGACATACACCAATGGAAAAGAATAGAGAGTGCAGAAACAAGCCCATGTGTATACAGTCAATTAATCTTTGATAAGAGAGCCAAGAACACTCAATGGGGAAAGGATAATCTTTTCAATAAGTAGTGCTGGGGAAACTGGATAGCCATATGTAAAAGAATGAAATCAGTTCCTTATTTATACCACTTACAAAAATTAACTCAAAATGGATTAAAGACTTAAATATAAGACTTGAAATCATAAAACTCCTAGAAATAGACTCCTAGAACTCTTTGACCTAGGTCCTGGCAATGAGTTTTTGGATCTGATACAAAAAACATAGGCAACAAAAGAAAAGTAAACAAGTGGGACTGTATTTAACTAAAAAAAATGCAGAGCAAAGGAAACATTCAATAAAATGAAGAGGCAACCTACAGATTGGGAGAAAATATTGGTAAACCATGTATCTGATAAAGGGTTAATATGGAAAATATATAAGGAACTCATACAACTAGCAAGACAAACTAATAAAGAACCTGGTTAAAAAAATGGGCAGAAGATCTGAACAGACACTTTACCAAAGAAGACATGCCAAAGGCCAAAAGACACATGAAAAGGTGCTCAGCATCACTAACTAGCAGTGAAGTGCAAATCAAGACTGCAATGGACTCTCCCTCACACCTGTTAGAATGGCTATCATCAAAAAATAATGTGTTGGCGAGGATGTGGAGAAAAAGGAAGCCTCATGTACCGTTGGGTGGAATGTAAATTGGCGCAGCCACTATGGAAAAACAGTATGGTGCTCCTCAAAAAATCAGAAACAGAACTATCGAAAACAGAACTATCGTACGATCCAGCAATCCCGCTTTTGGGTATATATCCAAAGGAAATGAAATCAGAATCTCAAAGAGATATTTGCACCCCCATGTTCATTGCAGCATCTTTCACAACAGCCAAAATATGGAGTGTCCATCGATGGAGACAGAAACTGTGGGAGATTATATATCTATTATACAATGCGTAATATATTATATTGTATATATAATGGCAACACGAATGAACCTGGAGTATATTGTGTTAAGTGAAATAAGCTAGACACAGAAAGACAAGTACGGCATGGTCTCACTTATACGTGGAATCTAGAAAAGTCAAACTCACAGAAACAAAGAATAGAATCGTGCTTGTGGGGAGGTGGGGAAATGGGAGGGTACAAACCTTTAGTTATAATATGAGTAAGCTCTGGGGCTCTATTGCACAGCATGGTGAGTACAGTGAATAATAATATAGGGCTTCCCTGGTGGCGCAGTGGTTGAGGGTCCGCCTGCCGATGCAGGGGATACGGGTTCATGCCCCGGTCCAGGAGGATCCCACATGCCGCAGAGCGGCTGGGCCCGTGAGCCATGGCTGCTGAGCCTGCGCGTCCGGAACCTGTGCTCCGCAACGGGAGAGGCCACAGCAGGGAGAGACCTGCATACTGCAAAAAATAATAAAAATAAAAATAATAATATAGAGCATACTTGAAATTTGCTAAGCCAGCAGACCCTGAGTGTTCTCACCACACACACACAGTGGTACCCAGGCGAGGTGACGGACGCGTTAACTCACTTGATGGTGGTACTCCTGCGGCAGCATGTACATAGATCAAATGATCACGCTGTACACCTCAAACACACACAAGGTTTACTTGTCAGTTACACCTCCGTAAAGTTGCAAAACCATTTATTGCTCCTGACTCTGTGGTTGGCAGCTGGGTCTGGACTCAGCTGCGTGGCTTCTGCTGGGCGCAGCAGCCCCTGGTGTAGCTGTGGGTTGGAGCTGTGGGTTGCCCCGTGTCGGGGCACCCGGCTCACGTGGCTGGTTCACATGGCCTTTCACCGTGACGCAGGTCTCTCAGGGCTGTGCAGTTGGCTTCTGGAGAGGGCCCTTGGGGTTGGGGGTTCTGCTTGCTCTCTTGGACCCCAGGGTCCCTCGATGAGGGCTTGGCTGCCATGTCATGAGGACACTCAAGCAGCCCTGTGGAGAGGGCCACACGGCGGGAACCGAGGCCTCCAGCCAAGGACCAGCTGCAAGCACGTGAGTGAGCGCCCTGGGCAGTGGGTGCCCCGGCCCCAGGCAAGCTCTCAGATGAGACCACAGCTCCTCCTGTGTCTTCTGCACAGTTTCATGGGGGATCCCGGGACAGAGCCAACTAGCCGAGCTTTCCCTAGGTGCTGACCCACAGAAACGATGTGAGGGAGTTAAATGTTTAGGGTTGATTTAAGCTGCTAGGTTTTGGGTACTTTGTTATGTTGCAGAGATCCCTGATATCCCCTCCAACCATCCGTGCCCCACTGGGCACTGCCTCTGAACCACGGGCAGCACTCTTGCACCCCCTGAGCTATTCTTCCTGAGTCTGAAGAAAATTTTTTTTAACAGCTCTGTATTCGGACACAAGCGTCAGTGCATTTCGTACCAGACTATTTGCCCATAGGAGTTTGGGAGCTGGCCTCACCAGGCGGCACCTGTCTCCCTGACCTTTCCTGCAGAGAAGCTCTGGGTAAGGCCAGGGGAGTGCAGGTCCATTGGCTTCTGGCCCCTCAGATGCTCATGTCAGCAGAGCCATCACCACTTACCCACATTTGGGGTGTGAGTCGTGGCCCTCACAGGGAAGGGCGCCGAAAGACGAGACTATCCGGTCACAGTTTTTTCTTCCCCTGCCTCAGTTGTACAGGCCATCTGATCTAGGGTTACTAAGCAAAACACAGAACCCCAGTTAAACTGGAATTTCACTTAAGCAGCAAATACTTATTGTTGTTGCTTTTAGCATACGTATGTCCCATCGATATCTGGGACACACAGCCTGCAGAACTATTTGCTGCTGGTCTGGGAGACCTGTCTTGTGGCTGTTGCCCTCGTTCGCTTCTGCTGCACCTGCAGCCCCTGGGGATCGCACCTCTGGGGGAGCCCGCGTGAGTCCACAAGCTTAGCGCCACTGTGGAGCATTCAGCCTCCTGCTCAGAGGTACACAAGCGTTCCTTCAGAGCACGTATCTGACATTTCAGAACTGCTTTTACAAGGCCCAGGGTCCCACTGGACGCCCCTGCACAGGAGGGATGAAGGAGGGTTACCTCCTGGGGCCCGACCGCTTCGACCTCACGGGGCTGACCTTCCCAACATCCCTGTACAGGCGGCGCTCACATTCACTCCATGATCTTGGCCTGGCCCCTCCCTGGGCTTCCAAGTCTCAGCAGAGAAGGGAGGGGCCGACTGGGTGACCCTTAGTGTCTGGGTGACAACAGGCCCTTCTTGTTCTACAACCTTCTGCGTAAATAGTCTTCATTTGAGGAGCTGTCCAGAAGTGTGCAGATGTACTAACGGGAACCAAGCGGTTGGAGCGATTTTATTTCGCTGTTGTTTTCATTTATGGATAAAAGGAATTCTAGTTTCTTTACTGTTTTTCCACTTATTATACTTTTGGTCCTTATGGTATTTTGTGGTCTGATCTGGCTTCCCTTTCTGTGGTGTTTAACATCCCCAAAGGCTCAGGGTGTACTCAGTGCTCCAGGGTCTGGGGGGAGCAGCTTGGTCCCCTGTGTTCCGTGCTTTCGTCTCAGGGTGGACGTGTGATTCTTGTGTCGTTAGTCTCATTCTCTAACAGAAACACAAGAATCATTAGGGAAACTGATGATGAAATCTGCTTCCCTTATTTTCTAGAAACAAGAAACTTTTCCACTTAGGATCTAAGGACTTGTCGTTCTCCCTTTGTGATTTACTTCTTTTAGTCGCGCCGTCTGAGCAGTCACATGCGTCTCTTGGCCCTTCCTGGGATTCCAACAAGGGTTCTCACAGGTGGGCACAGGTGCCCCCCTCTCTCTCGACGTCCTTGGGTCCCAGGTGAAGAGTAGCTCATCGTGGGCTTGCCTGGCAGCGACCGGCTGTAGCTGCTGCGGAGGGAACTCGGGCATATGCTCCCGGTCCTGTGTGGGCACAGCTGAGGTGCCTGGGCATGGCCCTGGCTGGCCCTCGGCCCAGCGGGCTTTGGGGCCAGACCCTGGCAGAAGCGTCCTCGGCGGCGCTTCTCCAAACTCAGCTCAGAACAGGAGAACTTGATGTGCCACCTGAGTGAGGCTCTCCAACGGTGATTCCTGTGGGGACCGACTAGGGTGCTGAGACCCCCATCCCTGTCGGCAGCGGGAACGTGGCCCTGCGGGGTGCTGACTCCTGGGGGAGCCCAGCGCAAGTGTCTTCAGGACCACACAGAAAGGACCTGCCCTGCAGGGGAAGAGGGTGCGTTAAGCTGAGCTGCGGCAGATGCCTGAGGGGCACGTGTTTCGGGGCCTGGAGAGATAGGAACGGGGGCAGGGCGGCCCAGAAACCCGTCGCCCTGGAGGTGCCCGTTGGCATGACCATCGGGCCCCTGATGCAGCTGTGGAGGGAGACCCCACGGTGCCGGGGGGAATTGTGTCCCCAAAAGACGTGTTGGAGTGCTAACCCCCAGCACCTCGGGTGGGACCTTCTTTGGAGAGGGGTCCTCACAGAGGTGACCAGTTAAAATAAGGTCATGGGGGGGCCTGATCCCACATGACTCATCCAGAGAACATGCAGAGGGGAGAGGATGGAGGTAGAGATGCCGGCGGGGTCACCATGGCCGGCGGGGCAGGTTCTCTACCTTGGGTCTGTCTGTGCTGGGGGGCCGGGCACAGACCCTCCTCAGCCTCAGAAGGACCAGCCCCGCCCAGCTTGGAGAATAAATTTCCGCTGTGCCAGCTGCCCGGCCTGTGGTGCTGACACAGCTGGGGTCTGTAAAAAGGAGAAAGAGCTTCACAGGACGTGCTGAACAAGAGTCAGATGTGAGGCTTGAAGGTCCATTATTGAAATTCTAGTAACGACTCAATTTCTCTTTGCTGTTCCCTTGGAAACGGCTGGTGGTGGGGTCTGGAGTCCCTGCAGAGCCCCTGCCGGTTTCATGGTTCTGGGCCGGGTTGGACCCGCTGCTGCGGCCGAGAGGACCGGACTCCCCCATGTCACTGCCCCAGTCGAGGCCCCTGCTTGGGCTCCACCTCCATCCCTTGAGGCCAAGACTGTGCTGCGCGGCAGGTCAGAAGCTGCATCTCCTCCGGTTAGCAGAGTCAGATGAGTGCGGCGCTCAGGCCATTAACTTGGCGGCTGCGACATCACCCAGTGGCTTTCCTGGGACCTTCGCAGCTGACCTTGAAAGAAGAGCCGCCAGAGCGAGACTTTTAGCAAACCCGGGGAAGAGAGGGTTCCATTGCCTGCCTCTCCCCTGCCCACTCGGGGAGACTCAGGGTGCAGTGGGGACAGGACGTGCTGGGAACCCCGGGAGGCCTTTACCCAGAAGAGGCCCGGCTGGTCCCTGCCTGGAGCAGCTCGGACCAGGAATCCAGGCCGGCCCGGGGCAGCAGCACACAGCTCTCAGGGGCCCCCCGCGCACCCCAGAAGCAGACCCACCACCGTGGGGTGGGCCCAGCCGAGCTGGTGGTGGGATGGCGGCAAGGAGGGTGCGTGGGAGAGCAAGCTGTGTGGATATTAGGATCTGCAGCTCCTCGCAAGGTGCTCAATGCGAGGTGCCCCCCCCGGGGCTCGACTCCCCCTGGCCAGTTAGGGGGTGCCCATCACGGAGCTGGATCTGCCTCCCGAGGTTAGAGGTCAGGCGTCCCTCCTGGCTTTGGTGTTTGGCATCGCTGTGCAATACAGTCCGTCCTGGAATTTCTCCAGATGCCAGGCCTGAGGGGCCAGCCACGGGTCGCTCTGACTGCTGCGTTCGCGGCCCCAGAGCCCGGCCCTGTCTCCCTGCGGCCCTCACCCCACCCACACCCGGCTAGTCGGGGTCCTGAGCAGGAGAACAGCCGCTCCTGGGGTTGAAGGAGCCGGGTGTCCAGGGAGATGGGGGCAGAGGCCTCGGGAGGGCAAGTTTGGCCGGGTGACCTGCGGTGGGAAGGACGGCCACTCTGGCGCCCGAGGGCGTGTTGGGAGCTGTGGGCTGGGAAGGACGTGTGGGGTTTTCTCTCTGTTGTGCAATAGCGGGCAGCCTCTGGCCCCCTGAGCCAGGCACCCACAGCTGGCTAGATGGGCCCACTGGATGGTCAGAAATCTGCACCGTCTCTGAGACAGTGGCCATCGCCCACTGGGTGCGGAGGAGGGAACGGCCGACCTGCCGACACGGCCACAGGGGGTGGGACACGAGGAAAAGCTGTAGACCCTGGCTCTACTCTGAACCCAGAGTCCCGACCGGACACGGGAGGACAGGGCAGCCTGAGGCTCCTTCACGGCTGCGAGGTCGGCTTCAGGGGCCTCCCCATGTGGTGGGACCCTAAGACCCTGCCACCCCTGCGCTGGGCGCTGGTCCCCACCTGCCTGCACCTGTGTATGTGGTCACCGTCCTCCCTAACCTGCTGCCCGGGGCCTCCCGAGCCACGGCGGGGTTGGGGGCTGCATCCGTCCCAGAACGCCCAGGTGTGAACACGGCCAGGGCCAAAGAGCCAGCGCGCCTTCTGTGTCCACGCGACATCGGAGGGAACAAAGCCTGGAAGAGCGGAGCTTTCAGAGCGAGAAAGGAGCCCCGTGGTCAGGCGCCTGGGCCAGGCCTCAGCGGCTCTGACAGGGCAACGCGGGCAGAGTGGAGGGGACCAGTGGGAAGGACACAGCTCCCAGGGCAGCTCCCCAGTTCCAAACACTGGACAGCCAGGATGCAGTCTGCCTGGGCGGGGCACACAGCACTCAGCGTGGTTTGTCCCAGTTCCCGACTGAATTTGCACCAGGCATCCCGAGGACAGCGCCCTCACCCCTCCGTGGGGAGCGCCTGGGTCATTAATCACCTCTTGCCAGTGGCGGGGCTCAGAGGCTACACCCACATCAGGGCCGGGGCCCGCGTGCCACTCAGAGGCCCTTCTGCGGATGGACGCTACTGGTCTGTCTTGTCCGGAAGCATTTAAGGCAACCACACTGTCAAATAGGAACAAAAGAAGGGCACCAAGTGGACAGACGTGTGGCAGCCCCTGTAGGCCAGGCCACGGACCCACACGATGCACCCCCATGTGCACCCCACACAGACATAGCTCGTGGGGGACCCACATGCCTGATTTGTACACGCTCCACACTTACAGGACACACACTGCGAACACGCAGTTCACACGTGATCCATGCACACGGTTCACACATACACCACGCGGGTCCTCCCCCACCCCCTCCTGCCCCCTCAGGTCCCCATTCCAACCTCCCAGCCTTGCCTGGAGACCTCATGGCACTCGTCTGCTTTGCTCCCCCGAGAGAAATCCAGGCCACTTTGAAACGCCACCGTTTTCCTGGGACTTTTTCCATCTCCTGCTCTGATGCCTCTTCTGCACCACACGCACAGAGGCAGGCGAGTACACACGCAGGCACACATGCACACACACACGTCCCCCTCTCCCTGCTGCTCTCTGTTTAGCCATCCTTGATTGGGGGTCTTCTGGGCACCTGCACGCCAGCAGCCAGGGCCATCCTCTGAGTCCCCAGCCCAGGGATGCCAGCAGGGCCCGTGTGATGGCAGCCTGGCCCGGCCAGCATCTGGAGGCTGCAGGCTGGGGAGGACGGGGCCTGGGGAGCTAGTGTCTCTTCCCCGACCCGAGCCCTGCGTCCAAGTTAGAGCGTGGGCTGGCCTCTCAGCTCCGCCCTGCAGGACAGGCCCCCTCCTCCCGGCCGCCTCTCTTCATGTCCTGCGTCCATGCGCCCTCCAGTCACTCTGCCCTCAGCAGGGCCTCCACCCACCCTGTGCTCCCCTCCTCGAGATGAGATGATGCAGAATCAGTCTCGGGCTGGAAGGCTGTCCCGTCCGTCCTCATCCCTTGCTCTGCGGGTAAGGAACGGAGACCAGGGCCTGGTGGCCTCAAGCCCATTGCTGTAGAGCTGGGGGTGGAGGGAGGTCAGGGTGGGAGTGCCTCGGGGTCCACAGCTTCCATCAGGGCTGAGCGAACTGAGTCACGCTCTCCCGAGGTCAGGGGCACCTGGGGCCACAGGAGGTATCGCTGGCCTCGAGGCCTGGGCGTCCCGGGGTCCCTCCTGTGCCATCCCAGGAGAGGCAGCGAAGGGGAGGTGCTGGCCTTCCTCGTACCCTGGAACCTCGGCCGCCCTGACCTGGCATCTCTGTCCCAGGACAGCCGGCCACCAGCTCGACTCAGCTGGGCAGACCTCACTTCGTGTTCAGTAAAGACAACACGGGAGATTGTAAGAGTAACTGTGTCAGATTAAATGTGTTTGAATGTGTTTAATCTGTGTCAGATTAAATGTTAGAATTAAATGTGAATGAGAGTTGGGCCCTTTAGGAATGCCTGCACTTTTCTTTGTCTTGCTGAAAACAATGTTTTCCCCGAAGACCCCAACACGAGGGCCATTACACAACGTGACTCATCCTGCATGAGCTCCCACGCACTCGGCACAGAGGACCAAGCGGCTTTAGCGAGGCCTTTGTGCGCTGCCGTGAACGCAGCAGCTCTAAGTCACGCGGGCCCCAGGGCGCTCGGCCGCCTCCTCAGCGTGGGGGCCTCGCGGCCGAGGCCGGGGAGATCCTGCCCCTCCCCTCACGGCCGCAGCGCTTTGCGGTGACACCGCGGAACAGCCTCAATTAGACCAACGCGCGCTTCACGCCCGCTGCCCCTTCACACAGCACACCTGGCCCTTGTCCAGAGACGGGCTTTCTCATGGTTATCCGGGGATTATAAGAGGGAGGGAAATAAGAGCAGGGCACACTCTCAACATAACAAAGGGTTTGTACTCAGAACGTCTGAGAAAAGGACAGACGACCTATTAGAGGGACAAGAAGAAGATGTACAGGGTTTACACAAATATTGAGTCACTGTGTTACACCTGTGAAACTAGTATAATGTCATGTGCTGATTACACTCAAATTAAAGAAAGACTGACAGGGCATTTCACTGCGGGAGAGATTCAAACGGAAACTAAACACGCAGGAAGGTGCGAGCCCTCCGTGTCTCAGGGAATCCACATCGCAGTGAAACGCGTGCCAGCCCCACAGCGGGCGCAGCGGAGGTGCTGGTGAGGACAGGGGCAGCGACTACCCACTACGAGGCCTGGAGTCACCTCGAAGTGCAGCACGCCCACGCCCAGGCTCCCACCCTGGAGAATCGTGGGCCCTTGGGCCAGGATGTCCACTTGTGACGGCCTCACGATGGAGACGGTTCAGACCAGCCCTGGCACAGATAAACAAACCAGGGACAGTCAGGGAAGGAAAGACCACGCAGCCACGAAAATGGCCCACGTGGAGCCCCAGGCCACGCCGTGGATGGCTCTCACTCCCAAACACGGAACCAAAGAAGTCAGGCCTGAGGAACGCACGGACAACACAAGGCTCAAGATGGGCAAGGCCAAGTTCACACGCTCGTCCCCTTGGCCCAGCAACTCCACTCTCAAAACTCTATTTTAAAGACATGCTGGGAGAAGCCCAAATGACTTGGGTCCAGGACCATTTGCTGGTACCGTGTGCAAGGGTGGGCAGCCCTGGACAGTCTCTGGTTTCCATGGTACGGAAAGAGGAAGGCCAGTACAGGGCAGCCCATGGGACACCCCCGGTGTATAACAAACCCCTGTGAGGTGGGGTCCACTTCTCACCCTTTGCCCCCGGGCAAGCCTGAGACTGGGCTAGAGGATGCCGGGCGATTTCCAAAGCTAGGTCACCAAAGCCCACCCTTCGGGGACATTGGCCTTGGAGTGGAGCCACCACGCCTCCAAGAGTCCAACCAGACACAGGGGAAGGCCAGGGAGGGCGGGGCCTCTGGCCACAGCCCCTGCGGGCACTTGGGACACAGCCGCCCAGCGGCCTTGGGCGGAGCAGAGATGCCCAGTGTCCGCCCTGGTCCGTCCACGCTGCACGCTCTCCAGCCACGGCCCCCAGGCAACAGGAGACCCGCGTCGTGACTGCAGCACTGCACAGTCCATGCACAGGTTGTGAAAGGGAGCGCAAGGAGGTTGAAGCGAAAATCGACCGTCTCCTGGGGGGTGCGGGTCAGGAAGACCTCTCCTAACACGTCCTGTGCTATGGTTGTCTCTGGATTCCTTTATGCTTTCTACCAACAAAGAACAAAATTAAGGCAAAAAAAAAGAAAACGCAATCCCGAAAATTGAAAACAAGCTAAAACAAAAGAACCTAATTATGTATCAAGTTGGTGACGGGACCCCAGGGAGAAAAGCATTATTTCAAGTAACTTGAGAACACAGTGTTTTATCCTCCGTGGAAAACACCTGAAGGAAGTTATCCTTGGAGGGGGCTGTGCGAGGGAGACCAGCCAGACCCTTCAGAAATAGAGGAGGGAAGGGGGGACACAGAAAGAGAGGGAGAGAGAGGGTAAGCCGGACTTTGCGGGGTGAGCATTGACGCCCCAGGAAAGCGGCAGCCCAGGCGAGCCTTCCTCGCAGGGACCACGGTGCCGGCGCCCTGCCCGCTCACAGAGCTTTCGCGTGCTTCCAGGCCCTGCACAGGGCTGCCCTGTTTGCAGCCCCCGTAGCTCTGGGCAGTACCCTCTCACCTCCCTGTGCCTTTCCCTCACCCAGTGCGGCACCCCAAGGCCTCTTTCAGAGCCTGCGCAGGCCCAGTCCCCAGAGGTGCGTCTGCAGCTCTGACCCTGAGAAGCGAAAGGAGGGGCTCTGCTCGGCCGCAGCCCGAGCCACTCCTGCCAGGCTGGAGGCTTTCGCATGTTTTACTGTGAAACCAGGAGCCTCGGGAATGAGGCTCTCGTGCAGGTTCTCAGGGAAAGTGAGGGAGCGGGTGGAAGTGGGGGGCGAGATCAGGAAACAGCGGAGAAAGAATCTTCTCTCAAGGAAGGTAAACCAACCCAGGACCTGTGAGCTCAGGGCGTCAGCGGTCGCACCCCTGCCCTGGACCGAGGGCATCTCACCAGCGATGCTGCGCCAGTCCCACTGTCCACAAACCCCCACTGGCACTCGGAGACGGGGATGAGTTCTCCAGAACCTTCCGCTGGGTGCGAAGGGACACACGTGGGCACACGAGATTCCCGTGGAGAAGCCACATGCCCGCCTGTCCTGGGGCAGCTCTCGGCACCGGCCGCAGTGGGAAATCAGGAGCCCCTGCTGGTCTGGGTCGCTCTCCCCGGTGCTGAGTGGCCCTCTGGCTGGTACTTCACCAGCCACACGGCACCCGGTGTCCTCTGAACATTCGTGTCACACTCCAGGTCTCCTGGTCCCGAGGTGTCCCAGCTGCCGACTTATCTCTCCTGGCACCAGACCGCCGTCCCCTCTCCTGAGACGCTGCGGCCTCACAAGGCTGGAAAGTTTATCCCCAAATCAAGCCAATATTCCCAGGAAGCAAGGGCTTTGTTTCCCTTAAAAAAAATAAGTCTGTGCTCTATACTTGGCTTTAGATCCTCATGTTCTGACCTAGCAGTCTAGGCACCATGATGCTTTTCTCACTCCATTTAGTTTTTGCTTTGCTCTGTTTTACTGGATGTTTTAATTACCAAAGCAGTGTATGCTCCTTGTAGCAAGTCAAACAGGATAATGAAAAAGTTAGCCATCTCCGTGCCAGCCTTCAGACACATCTCTTTCAGGTATGATGTTAAAATGGGCTATTATCTCTGTACATTTCTCTACATGTGTACAAACAAGAGCACAATTGAAATTGCACATAGGAGTGGGTTCTTTTTCTGTCTTGTTGTTATTTTAAAACAAACCAGAACCCATGCTGCACCCATTGCTCAGAACATTTTTTTTTTCTCTAATACACTTCTCGGGCTGCTTCTGAATCCTGCCTTTTGCTGAAAGTAAATATATTAGGAGGACCTTTTGAAAGTGACTGTACATCAAAACTATGAAAACAGGCAATTTCATGTGGTTTAACCCAGTATCTGGAGGGCTGACTCTGTCAGCCCTGTTCTAATGCTTTACAGGAGTGAAATGGTTATTTCAAGGGCTACTTACCTACTGCAACAGACATTGTCGAGCACTCATCAATACTGAGGCTGCAGCGGACACAGAGCTTTATCCGGGGTCTTGAGGATTGCTATTCGGGAGACACAGACTCAGGTGAAACCGGAAGAGTGTTTCAGGGAAGAGAAAGAGTCAGGGGGTCGTGAAGACAAAAGCCACAAGGTTGTTCACGTTGCCTGGTGAGAATTGTGGTTGACTCTGGCCAGAAACATTTGTCCTTAAGGAAGCACGAATTGCTCTCGGGTAGGGGGTCCCATAAGTACCCTGAGTTTCTGGCAGATGTCCTGGATGCCTTCGTTAGGACAATAAGTGGTCAAAGGTCAGATTCCACCCAGGCTGAGACATGCCTGGGTCCCCATCCTCAGTGGCCTCTGGGCTCCATCTGAGAGACTTTGAGCTACCCCAACTCCATTTCCATTTTCCTTCCATAGCCTGGACCACCTATTCTGCATCCAAGGGTGCACGGACCATCTTCTATGCAACATCCAAGGGCGGATGGACCATTTTCTAGTCAACATTTGCCGAGGGTAGATAGGGCGTTTCCACACGGATACAATAAACACCCTTAAACATTTATCATCCTATGCTAGTGCTAATATTTATGTGTGATAAATTCCCCAAAACGTGATTGCTGGGAAAACACTCACTTCTAATTTAGTCGACTTGGCCAGATACCTTCTCAAGAAGTTGTTTCGGTTCTCGCTTTCCCTAGAAACCTGCAGGAGCACTGGCTTCCCCACATCACCGCCTCAGCACCAGTGTGAGGTTCTTAAACGTGCGTGGCTCCAAAGGGGAGAAAATGGTCCTCTGTGACTGAGCTGCATGTCCCCAACCCTGGAGAGACGGTGCGTCTTTTAAATATTTGCCGATCTGCCCACTTTCTTTGGTGAGTGGGGACACCCCACTCTCTGCTATTTTCCCATTGGGTCTCTTGTCTTTCTGCAAATAAAAAAATGAGATAATTTTGTGTAGTAAGGAGATTAACTCTTTGTCATACAACCCGCAAACATTTTTCTCAGTCTTATCACTTTTGGTATTTCTATTGATATAACGTGTCCTTGCTGTATAAAAATACACAACTTCATATAGTAAAATGTACCTAATATTTCTTTAAGGTTTTGGATTTCCTGTTTTGATTAAGAAAAGGTCTTCCAACTTCTAGGTTATAAAAATATTATGTTAAAAGTTCCTTCTGAGGACTCTGTTACTTTATGTCACTGTTGAATCTTCAAGCCGTTGAGTCTTACTTCGTGGAGAGTGATGGGGAGTGACCATGCGTGCCCAGCTGGTACTGCAGCCCCACGTGCACCTGCAGTGGCCAGTGACCTCAGCCTCGGGTCTCAGTGCACGGTGGCCTCCTCAGACATCTGAATTCCCAGCTCGCACATACGGCCCTTCCCACCCCCAATTCCTTCAACTGCTGGAAAGTATACTTAGAAAATAACAAATTCTTAACAGCACAGGAAAACAGAGTGGCCTGTCCTGTCCAGGAGATGCAACACATTTCTGGAAACTGTGGAAGAGATGGTATCAGGTTGAGCCAAAGAGAGGAACTTGCAGCCCCCAAGCTGGCAGGAGAGCCCACGGAAGGTTGGAGCCAGTCAGGGGTGAGGACAGCCCGGGACATCCCCACAGAAGGGCCAGAGAAGGGGCGCTGCTGGCAGGTGCAGAAGTATACCCTCTTCCCCTGGGGCTGCCGATCGAAGCAGAGGGAGCTCGGGGAGCAGGAAAGCCCCATGGACCATTCAGACCTTCACTGGAGACTCGAGACCAAATAAATACGACAGTGCAGGAAGGCAGGGTTCCCGGGAGCCAGGGGAAAGGGGGCCCCTTGCAGAGTGTACTCCTGTTTCCCCAGAACCGACCAGCTGCCCCTGGGACACAGCCTGCAAGCGTCCTGCTCAGGCCAGAGCCTGCAGTGTTGGAGAAACAGAACCTCATGGGGACTCACTCCTCCCCACAGCGCAAACCCAGCACCGTCTCCAGGTTATCGGTAAAACTGATGCTGAAATTCAGCCTCCGCACACTGGTGCCAGATTAAATCTTGGAGACAGAGTTTTGGGTGAAGTAGAAAGAAATAGCTTTATAGCTTTGCCAGGCAAAGGGGGACCGCAGCAGACTAACGCCCTCAAAACTGTTCCCCAGTGGAGGGGGTAGTGAGGAGTTTTGAAGGAATGGTTCAGGGAGCAGGGCATGGTCAGCTCGTGGGCATTCTTCTGATTGGCTGGTGGTGAGGTAATTGGGAGCCGGCGTCATCAGCCTCTGGTTCCGTCCGGTCTGGGGTGCACGTGCCTGTGGGCAGTAGTTTTCTCCCGGAGGGTGTCTGCTTCCTGCAGAAACAACTTAAGAAGGTGTGACAGGCCTTTATCTGTATCCTTCAGGGAACTGGGAGTCCGTGATTCTGCAATGATGCGACAGAATTATAATCTAAATTGTTACCGGTTCCCCAGCCCAACAGCTATTCTTTGTTTCTATTGATACATCTTCACTTTCCCCATCATCTACCCTCGAGTCAGCCTTTTACTTCAGAAGACAAGGACGCGGGGGCTTGTACACAGTTTCAAAACCAGCAGCACAGGGGCCTCTAGGACACACAGAGTCCAGGGGCCTAAATATTATTAGAAATATTGAAATTAGTGTCTAAGTGCTATCAGAGAGTCTAACACATTCATAAAATTAAAAAAATAAAAGGCCAAAAAGAACCAGAGAGAGATAAAAACCTATCAGAAATGCGAAGTACGATTCCCTCCATCCCGACACAACACGCAAGAACGAGGCTCTCCATGGTGCGAACGTGGCTTGAGATCACGTCAGTGGACTGAGCGCATCTACGAGGCCCGCAGGACACAGACACGGACACCTGGCCCAAGGGGTCTGGCGCTTCTGTGGGGCTTCCAGGAGAGAAGAGTGGAGAGAATAATCAGACACATCATGAACGTTCTGAGAGTTGAAGAGATACAAACCGTAAGCTTTGACTCAACGCGGACTAGAGGTTAGGATGGGAGAAGCAGCCTGAGACCACCTTCACGCTCTGGGCCTGTATTCCACCTAAATTTCGGAGCAGCAAAGTCAAAGTCCCAATACCTTCCAGGGAGGATGCACAGCCTGCCTAAGGAGGAGGAAAGACAAACGTGCCTCAGACTTCCTGTCAGCCACGCCGCACACCAGACAAATAGCGAGCCTTGGGCAGGGGCAGGTCCAGCGTCCATCACGATGAAATCCGGCTCCTCCTGCACTCGACTGTTTCATTCCTGGCTTAGTTTCTTAGAAACACACTGGCTCATGGGCACGGAAGGCGTGTACAAGGGTGTTCTCAGAAGATCGTTTATGTATGAGTGAAAAACTAGAACACGAATATCCAGGAGTAGGGAAAGGCAAATAAATCTTGCTGAATCCTTATGAGACAGCATCACGTGGCCATTTAAAGGAAGAAATAGCACTGCGTGTACAGGTGTGGAGAGGTTGTCAAGACCGCAAGTGTGTGATTACGGAACAGTAAGATCCCATCTGTACTTGAAAGTATTTTGACACACAAACAGGCACGTATTCATACGTACACACGTATGCACACGTGCACACACACACACACACAGACACAAAGGATCAGGAGAACAAGCACAGACCCATGACCAGAGACGACTTCTGAGGCCTCCAGTCCCCTGCTGGGGCGGGGAGATGTGCTCTCACTTTCTATTTAATGAACTTCTACGTCATTTAAATTTTGTGCTCTGAAAAGAAAACCTAGGGGCTTCCCTGGTGGCGCAGTGGTTGAGAATCTGCCTGCTAATGCAGGGGACACGGGTTCGAGCCCTGGTCTGGGAGGATCCCACATGCCGCGGAGCAACTAGGCCCGTGAGCCACAACTACTGAGCCTGTGCTCCGCAACAAGAGAGGCCACGACAGTGAGAGGCCCGCTCACCACGATGAAGAGTGGCCCCCGCTTGCCGCAACTGGAGAAAGCCCTCGCACAGAAACGAAGACCCAACACAGCAAAAATAAATAAATTAATTAATTTAAAAAAAAGAAAACCTAGTAATAATTGTAAAGCCCTCTAATAAACTCTGCCCCGTACTCTGATGAGCCTCTGATATCCAGTCTATCCTAGAGGGAGTGTTGATTTTGAGAAGTGCAAAGTCTTATTGAAAAGTATAAAAATTAATATCAAGTTCAAATCCAGAAACGACTGTCACGTGGGCAGTACATTCCACATTGAACTCTTGAGTATCCTTTTCTTCCAAACACATTTTTCATCCAGAATATGAACAGAGCACTAATTCTTTACAAAACGTTGTGTTTTTTTAAAGTTAAAAAAGTCCCTTCTTGTATAGGGTTTGGCCACAGAACAAAATGAAATCCCTTCCAAATGAAATGTTTTACTGCGTCCACTTCCCTAATGAGAAGCTGGCAGAACCCATGGGACTGAAGTGTGGGGAGAGGAAAACCACATACGCGGTTTAAGTTACAGGAGAGAAATCCAACCCGACGCACTTTCAAGTTTGTGAAATACTGACCCGTGGATGTGACGCTAACCCCATGGGGATTTCATGGCCCATGGTACTCTGCTGGCTGAAAACCCGGCGACACGGACGACCCAACCAAGGTGGTCTGGGGAAAGTACCAGTGAGTGGTGAGAGTAAATTACGTAGTGCAGAAACGTGTGGATTTAAAAGGGAAAATTGAAAGTAAGTATTCCCACCTGGTGGGTGTGACAGTGGGCTGACCAGCAGGGCGGTGCCCGCAGGGACGGCGTCTGGAGGAGGCCGAGGCAGCCCGCTGGGGCGCCCAGTGTCCGGAGAAAGGCTGCTCTGTTGCTCCTGTTCTATGTCTGCAGCGGGGGCTCAAGGGAGACCCCCAGGCCCTCCTCCTTGGTGCACGTTAGGGTCACGTGAAGTCATTTTCAAGCTTCTGGTGGCTGTTCAGTCCTCTTACTAAGTCGGGGAAATCTGGCCTTTTTCCGTGGGGCCCAGCCCCACTCCTACAACTGGGATTTGGGGAGGAAAAGGCCCCATCCAGCCTCGGCCGGCCCTGGGGGCGGGGGAGGGGCTCACGTCACCGGCTGGTCAGTCCAGGCTCGCCAGGCAGCAGGGCCGTCTGGGTGCCCTCAGCCCCCTGCCCTCCGAGGCCTCGTCTGAGGAGCCCTCAGGGCACAGATGACACTGAGTTCCCGCAGCTCCGGGGACACCCTCCTCGTCCCCTCTACAATTGCAGGGACTACAAGTGCAGTGGCCTCCCCCAGGCCCACGACTCCCTGGCCCACGCGCTCGGACCCCCGGCCAGCCGTCTAGGCGCACCTGAATGCCAGGTCCTACGGCTCCAGGCGTGTCCATGCGCCCAGCGTCACACCCCCTGGGCACCTGTGGAAGCAGCACTTGCTCTGGCGCTGTCTCGCCCCCGCTCGCTCCGGAGCCTGGCCGGCCTGCTCCTGGGGGTGAAGGCATCACAGAGCTCCTACCGCCTTGGGGCTGGGCTGGCGGCCAAGGGCAAGGCCCAGCTCAGTCTCGGCTGCGGACACCGTTGGAGGGACCCAGGCTGGACCCGTCACACTCCTGGGCCATTAGGGGAGGCCCACGCCCCCCCAGAGCTGTGTGAGAGTGAAGAAAGGAAGGCGCCCTCCCAGGGGACCCACTTCTCCAGGTGCAGGTGATACGTCGCTGGTGGAGAGGAAGCCATGCGTGTCCGCGGCGGGCAGTGTCCGTGTACTGAACGGGCGCCACACCCAGAGCTGCGCTTGTTCTCACTCAGAGGAAATATGCTATAAATTTGCCGTTACAGCAAAATCAACGTCTTTTTATTAAGAATGTCACAGAGCCAATGATTTGTGTTCATGTCACCGCTGTGTATGTTGTTCGCTTCAGACCAAACAACACTCCCACTTTGCTGCAGAAAGAGCATGTGCTGGTTTGAAATGAAACCAAGTAGCTGAAAAGTTGAACGTTCCTGGACGGTGGTGAGCACTGAGTGCAGCAGAGTCTCCACGGGAGGGAGCGGAGAAGCAGCGCACCTGCCCCCTCGGGTTTCCGGACGGGAAGAGCGAGTCCCTGTCTGCAGACACGGGTGTGCTGGGGAGCGCTGGGTGACGGGCCTGCCCGGTCACACCCCCACCGGCTCACCCCACTGCCACCACGACCACTGTGACCGCCGCCAGGTCCGCCCTGGCCGGGACAGAGCCTGCAGGTCAGCTCCGCAGGGGTGCACGCGGCCGACCAAGGAGCTGGGTCCTGGGGAGGCTGCTCCCCTGTGGTCCCGGGGGGCCGGCCTTTCCCTGCAAAGCACCGCCTTAGACCCACCATGTGAGCTTGATCTTTTAGAGGAAGCTGATGGGCAAAGGAGGGAGTACCAGGAACGGGAAGGGACGTGTGTGTGGCTGGGCTGCGTCCCCCGGGCAGTATCAGCAGAGTTTTGCCCTTTTGCTGGAGGACGTGCTCTTCGGCACCCACTGATGTCACAGCCTCGGTCCTGTATGTGACGTGTGGGATTCCTTGTGGGGCAAACGTGCTGGCGTTCTCCCCCGAGCTGCCCACGCCGCTGCCCGAGTGGGCTCTTTCGTCACCCACGACCCCTCCCCCCAGCCTGCTAGGCCCTGACGTCTCCCCTCTTGGAGCCCCTCCTTCTCCTATGACATTGCTGAATTCTTCCTCGCTACCAGTTCAAACTGTGTCCCAGGATCACAAGCTAAGACTGTTGGCTGCTCGTTCGGAGCCAGGCCCAGGGCTGGTTAGTTGGCATGAACCTCTTATTTAATCCCCTAAAGAGGCTCCCCGGGGCGTCATCCTCCGGGCATATGGGAGTCTCCAGTCATAACCCACACGCCTTCTTCCCGACAGACACTGCTCCTCAAAGCAGGCCCCGGACTCACCGTCTCAGCCTCGGTCAGGGCCCAACACGTGGTAGAAACACAGTGCCTGCCTGGCTTCCAAGACAAAGGATACGTGATGAGATGGATGAAAAGCTTTCGTCGTCCCCATAAGTGACCGCCTGTGTCTCTGGCTCTCTTTACAAGGGAGGAGGTTACACAGAGTAAGCGCTGAGCCTGCCAGTTGCCACATGCACCCAAGTGTAGGAGAAACCTTTGCTTTGGCTCTGAGCAGGCCCCGGGGGGCAGCTTAAGCAGACGCTGCTGGGTCAACGGCCAACGTCTGGGCATCCCATGAGGCCGACGGCTTCACAAGGTGGACCTTAGATCTCATCACTGGGCTCTGTGGGCCTGTTACTTCCACCATCTTTCAATGGTTAGGAAGGCTAAGGTGTTTTGTTTTTATTAAAGATTTTTTTTTTTGATGTGGACCAGTTTTAAAGTCTTCATTGGACCTGTTACAATATTGCTTCTGTTTTATGTTTTGGCCCTTTGGCCATGAGGCGTGTGGGATCCCAGCTCCCCGACCAGGGATCGAACTCACACCCCCTGCACTGGAAGGCGAAGTCCCAACCAGTGGACCTCCAGGGAAGTCCCATGGAAGGCTAAGGTGTTTTAAGCACCTTTCACTGATTTCAATGGTATGAAAGGCCCCCAGGGACTAATCAAGCGAGCGTCTTGGACACACAGGGGTCTGCCCACCCCCCGCCTAGGCTGGTTCATGGCCCGGTGAGTTAAGGCCACTGACCGTCACGTCCCAGGCTTTCTCATCCTCGGTTCTTCATGGCTGCCAAACGGCTACTGGAGCTCCGGATGTGGACCCATCTCCCTTTCGTCGGAGCCCATGTGGTGGTTAGTTTTATGTGTTAACTTGGCTGGGCCGTGGTGTCCTTTGTTGGGTCAAATACCTGCCTGGACGTTGCTGTGAAGGTAGTTTTCAGCTGTGATTGACATTGAAACCAGTAGATTTGAGTAAAGCAGATGACCCTCTGTCGTGTGGGTGGGCTTCTCCAATCGGGTAAAGGTCTTAGGAGCACAAAGAGGTTTCTCCTCACGCCTGTAACACTGACCTGCTGCTTGAGTTCCTGGCTGGCCAGTCTGCTCTGCAGAATTCAAAGCAGCCCCCATGCAGGATCTGTTGGGCCAGCTCCTTGGAATCTCTGTGCGTGTGTGTAAGTGTGAGACCCGATGTATACACCATCGGTTCTGGTTCTCTGGAGAAGTATGGCTAATTCAGCCCTGAGTACACTTGTGTCCTCACCCAGAGGGTCAAAGCCGTGTCACACGGCCATGCCTAGCTGCTCTGAAGGTCTGGAAATTGGAAGTCTCACCTGTCCTGTATCCAAGGTGAAGGGGAAAGGGAGGGGGCTGGGCGGTCTGCTGTCTTCCTCCATGGTCTGCAGTCCAGATGTGGCAGGGATGCGGGCGACCAGAAAGTCCGAGTTGTCCCCACCCCCTCCTATGGCGTGTCTGGGATGTTCCTGAGAAATCCAAGGTGACTTCCGGAGAACAGATTGCACGCTTAAAAGTTTTACCCCCAGCCGCTTTGCTCCAGATTATTTCAGATTGCTCACAGAACGGGGAGAAAAGCAAGCTTCCCAATATTTAGCAGCGCCTAAAATTCGATTTCTGTTCAGTTACACGTGACCTCACAAGGAACGAGGCTGACGGAGTTTTTTGTGGTTTCTTTTTTTTGTTTGTTTCCAGTACACGGGCCTCTCACTGTTGTGGTCTCTCCCGTTGCGGAACACAGGCTCCGGACGCGCAGGCCCAGCGGCCATGGCTCACGGGCCCAGCCGCTCCGCGGCATGTGGGATCTTCCCGGACCGGGGCACGAACCCGTGTCCCCTGCATCGGCAGGCGGACTCCCAACCACTGCGCCACCAGGGAAGCCCTCTGACGGAGTTTTAAATTCCTTTCACTCACAGCCACTGCTGCCCCTCTACATGGCTGCGTTAGAAGGAAAAACAGCGATTTTAAGGAAAAAAAGAAACCGTTCTTTTTAAAAAATTAAACATTTAAAAAAAATTTTTAGGATTTTTATTGGAGTATAGTTGATTTACAATGTTGTGTCAGGGTCTGCCACACAGCAGAGTGAATCAATTATACATATACATATATCCAGGAAACCATTTTTGATTGAATTGGAAACATTCCTAATTAAATCTGTTATGTTTCTAGATACATCAATAGTGTACTCTTAAAAATTAAATAAGGGCTTCCCTGGTGGCGCAGTGGTTGGGAGTCCGCCTGCCGATGCAGGGGACACGGGTTCGTGCCCCGGTCCGGGAGGATCCCACGTGCCGCGGAGCGGCTGGGCCCGTGAGCCATGGCCGCTGAGCCTGCGCGTCCGGAGCCTGTGTTCCGCAACGGGAGAGACCACAGCAGTGAGAGGCCCGCGTACCGCAAACAAAACAAAACAAAATTAAATAAAAGATTCTGCTAAATAGACTATGCAAGGTTGGTTAAGTTAGTGTAGTATTGCCGATGAACAGAAAATCCTCGCGCTCTGAACAAGCAGGGGATGCAGCCTTTTTCAAAATAAGCCTTACGTTCTACACATAGAAACAGTTACTGGGAATTGTGAAAAGTCAGATGGCTGAAAGGTGAGCTTTACTTATTTTTTCTTTGAAGCAGAAAAACAGGTATCTCAGTTTGGCTAAGAGATTATTTGGGTTGGGAATGAGAGAAAGAGATGAAAAAGTTCTTTATTAAAAAGCAGCAAAACCAACGGAAGTTAAGTCTTGTACGAAGAGAAGAGCCATCGGAAATCTCCACTGGTCGAGGCAGAGACCTCCCCCGGAGTCTTGCTGACTCACTGGGTTGACGCAGAATTAAAGGGCTCTGAGCTACTCAAAGTGTCAGGCCTCGTTTGCAGGAAGGACCTGCACCCAGTTGGGGATGTCGCGTGGGGCCGGGGTCTGTGAGAACACCTGTGCAGGTTCTACCTGTGCAGGTGGTAGCTGAGGAGCTGGCCCCTGGCCTGGGGTGTTGGGGTGGCAGCAGCATCTCAGAAGATGTGCTGGGGCTTCCCGTGCCCACCCAGATGGAAGCGGGCCCCTACAAGGGGACAGGGAGCCCACCCAGCCCCAGAGGATGGGTGCAGGTAAGATGCCTGAGGACGGGGCCGGAGGGTTGTGGGGTGGCCACATGCCAGATCAGGGAGCTGTGCCCACTTCTGGATTGAGGGCGTCTGGGCTGAGCCCCGACCCTGCTGTCGGCTGTCCAGGCCCCGCTCAGACACTCAGAGGCTGCCTGGGACTGAAGTTCCCAGAAAGCCCTGTTTGTCCAGGGAGGGGAGGACAGAGCCGGAGGAACCCTGCTCGCCTGCCCAGCACAGAGTCCAGCCAGAGCTCGCGGTCACAGGTGGAGCTGCGGCTCCGGGCACCAGGCCCGCAAGGATGGAGACGTGCCGGAAGCGGGACTGGCAGGAAGGGGGCCTGATGGGGCGGCCAGAGTAGAATGAAGCAGCCAGCTCGGTCCCTTCACTGCCCCCAGGCCTCAGTGACGGCCTCTCAGCCCGGGCCCCGCCTCCTATGAGGATGGCCAGGCGTCCAGTCAAGGACTCCAGACTCAGTGCCGCCACCACGACCGTGAAGGCCCGTGTCTGGGCAGAGCCCGCACGTGGGCGAGTCGTCCACTAAACAAGCCGTGCCAAGGCCCGTGTCCACCAGCCAGTGTACGGCTCCACAGCCACGCGTGGGCGAAGGCATCAACGGGACGGTTCAGTCCCAACACAGTCAGCGTTCTGACCAGTTCCCGCATCTGTGCTCACAAGGTCTGGGCGGGGCGGGAAGCAGGCAGACTTGGGATCCCTGGGAGGCCCCTTCGGGGGGATTTTCCCATGTGTTTAATTTATTCAAGTTCTATTTTACAGGAAAATATTTGACAGTTATGTATGGACCCATGGACTGAGACACCTCTTTTTCGTTTTGTTTTTCTTTAATTTGAGAGCATTTGATCTGATTTTTCTAACAAGCACTCAGAAAGGTTAGAAATCTGAATTCTCTTGACCCCTGCACCACGGGGTGAAGTCCAGCCCCTCCGAGAACAAGAGTGGAAGGAGGAAGACCTCCCTGCTCCGTGGGGAGAGGTAGAGCGCGGACAGGACGGGTCGTCTGCTCCATCCTGACGCGCTCAGCAGCCTCTCCTTCCTCCAGGGCTGGACGGGCGTCCGTTCTGTGAACAAATCTCCTTTCGCTGTACCTAGTACAACTTCTGAGAAGCTGCATAGAAAATATTTGACAGCCACTTTTACGTATTAAGTGAGGAGTACCTTAGTATTTAGTTACACTTATCGTTTTCTGAAAAAGAAAGAGTTCATTTGTGGAAAAAATCACCAGTCCCAAATGCATCTGTTCTATGACAGTGACATTTTCTCCGTTAGTTACGGGACTTTTGACCTTTGGCACGTTGCTTAATGTGCACATGGCATGCCTTGAACTGCAAGTTCCTGGGGTGTGGAGTTGGGACCATAATTGCCCCCCCACAGTGTTTGTGAGGAAGGTGTGCGATGGTGGAGCAGCGCTGAGAATGATCTGAACGTCCCGGTTCACGTGCTCTGGCTCGTCAGATCCAGAGGCTGAATCCTGCATTTTCTTACACTGCAGGCGGCGAGGCTTTGCGCCACCCACATGGAAGGAGTGGCTGCAGTTGTTACGAGCTGCGACTGGCCCACACTGAACCCACCTGAGACTTGTACGTCTTGGCGGGAGAGCAGGAAAGGCAGCACGAAGGCCTTGCTGCAGCAAGGTGGGCAGGGTCAGGATTAGAAACCAGTCCCTGGGGCACACCCCAGGGCAAGAATCCGGCAGGGCAAGCGGGTGGGGGGCTCCAGGGGCCGAGGCAGGAGCATGGTCCTGAGAAACACCCCAGCACCGAGGTGGAAGCAGGATGGGCTGCAGGACCGGAGCTGCACGGACATGGTGGACCCCAACCGTGGCCAGAACTGTGTCTAAAGTGTGAGTCAGAAATGAGTGTGCTGTGTGTTGAGCACAGGAAGCTGCCGAGTTTGGGGGGTCCCGGGGGCAAGGAGACGGGCAGACCACCTCCTGTGTGCAGCCCACTCGCTGGCAGGTCCAATGGCTTCTGCTTGTTCCCAAAACGAGCACAGGGAGGAAGAGCAGGGGTGACCCGGGCCCTCACTGCCTCAGCCCTGTAACAGCGGCTGGAACAGAACACAGGATGGGGCGGTTAAAACAAGCCGGCATTTATTTCTCACAGTCCTGGAGGCTGGATGTGCAAGACTGAGGAGCCAGCGGATGTGGCTTCCCAAGAGGTCCCCCTTCCTGGCGTGTAGGCGGCCACCTTCTCGTCCTCACGTGGACCTTCCCCGGTGTGCACGCCAAGGGGGTGGGGGAGCTGCTGCTGCCTCTTATGAGGCCACCTATCAGTTGGCCTATGAGTTCAGGGCCCCAACCTTACGATCTCATTTAACCTCATCACTTCCTTAGCCTCTTCTCCAAATACGGTCTCACTGGGGGTTAGGCTGCAGCACGTGATTTGGTGGTGGGGGTGATGGTACAAGCCTTCGATCCACAGCATTCACTGAGTTTGCCATGTAAGTACCATTAGCCTCGAGACCTGGACTCCTGACTTTCCTAACTTCTTTGTCAAATCAGCACTTGCCCTGGGCATCCCCTTCTCAATCTGCGTCCCATGTGCCACCCAGGAGGAGTGCTGGAAGCTCTACTCCAGGTGTTCCAGGGGGCAAGTATTCAACACAGGGAGAGAAACTAGGGAAGGGAAAGGAAGGAAGGGAGGAAAGAAAGAAGGAGGGAAGGAGGGACGGGCGGCTTCTGGTACCTGTACGGTGACGCCTGTCGCTGAATTCCCAAATGCCCACATACTCTGAAAGTACAGCCATCAGCAAACAGAACACATAAAACAACCCACAAGAAACCAGAAGACAGAGAGAACATGGCATAAATTCATCTCACATGTAATAGTGAAGTAAACCCCTGAAAGCAGCGTGGCTGGAAATTGCTCAGAGGGAGGAGAGGGTAGCAGGGTCCCACAGGCGGAAAGGCAATTATAACACTAACCAGTGGGGAAGTTTGCACCCTGACTGGGTGGACACAGAGAAGTCAAAAAGAAGGTGCCTGAGAAGTGGGCACCTTTGTGGGGCTGCTCTAGGGAGAGGCAGGTGCCTGGGAGGGTGGCGTCCCTTAGATGCTTGATGGTGAAAGGAAGGCAGGAAGTAGCTGAACATAAGGCACTACTGAGCTACGATGCTATCCAAGGATCAGAGCAAAATAGACCCCAACGTTGCCATTTATTAAAGAGGCTTCACTTCACTATAGCACATAAAGGGGCACTCCTGAACTAAGAAATCGAGTGAACCCTCCAGACCTCTACCACATTCTTTATGAGTCGTAAGCTAATGCTGGCCCAGGAAAATACATAAATAGTCCTGAACAAAAACTGTAAGAAGAAACTAGGAAACTGTAAGACTTAGAAAATTATGAGAAGAAAACAGAAATTGGGAATTAAAACATTCCAGCAGAAGAAAACCCTACCTCAAAAATTCCTCAAAGCAAATGAAAAGTGTAACGCAACAGTCCAGCATAAATGAATGTGATTAAACAAGCAATTGCATACAAGAAGGGACATCACAAATCAGAGGGTCAAAACTCAGAATATAAATGGAGAAGCACAGGGAGGTGTAAAATAACATCTAAGAAGCTGTGACAAAGCGAGAGAGTGGCATGGACATATATACACTACCAAGCGTAAGGTAGATAGCTAGTGGGAAGCAGCCGCATAGCACAGGGAGATCAGCTCGGTGCTTTGTGACCATCTAGAGGGGTGGGATAGGGAGGGTGGGAGGGAGGGAGACGCAAGAGGGAGGAGATATGAGGGTATATGTATATGTGTAGCTGATTCACTTTGTTATAAGGCAGAAACTAACACACCATTGTAAAGCAATTATACCTCAATAAAGAGGTTAAAAAAGTTTTATAAGTAAGACACTGAAGAAAAAGCTAAAAATCATAATAGAAAGAATAACTTATAAGGTACACAAGGGAAAATACATGCCACCAAAGCTATAGTAAGAGAGAAGACAGAAATAAAAAGATCCCCCCCAAAATTAAAACTAAAATAAAGGAGACAAAAAAGTGAGAAAACAGTAGGTATCACAGCCTATCAAAGAATACACAGCACACATGTAATTAGAGCATGTGAAGAGCAAACTAACACAATGGAACAAAACTCATATTTAAATCTATAGTTAAAGAAATATGAAGGAATCCAATTGTACATATTGAACGATGCTGCTGTATACCCGGAAACATGGAGTTGGAACATTAAAATTAAATACAAAATTGATGGGATGCAGCTGAAGCAGCTCTTACAAGGAAACTTGTGACTTTAACACCAAAATCAGACATAAAGAAAAGTATATCACCAGTTACCTTTGCTTCCCCCTTGAGAAGCTAGTAAAAGAAGAATATTGAGGTCAAGGTAAGTAGGGAAGAAGAAATAATAAAAACAAGCAAGGAAATGAATGAAATATAAAACAAACGAGAGAAAATCTGCAAAGCCAGAATCAGTTCTTTGTAAAGGTTAATGGAATTGGTAAGCCTTTAACAAGACAGACGAAAAAGAAAGGGAAAGCACAAACCAGCAACAGCAGGAATAAGAGGACATCACAACAGACCCAGCAGACACTGGAAGCACAATGGGGGATGTGATGAATAATTTTATACTCGTACATTTGACAACTTAGACAAAGCAGTCACCTTCCTTGAAAGATACAAATCACCAAAACAAAGTCAAAAAACACTAGGAAATTTACATACCTCTGTATGTTAAAGACATTGAATTAGTAATTAAACAACTTCTTAAAAAGAAAATAAACAACATTTTTAATAAAGAAAATTCCAGGCCGAAATTACCTCACTGGTGAATTCTAACAAGCATGTGAAGGAGAAATAATATCAACCCTACAAAAACTCTTTCAGAAATTAGAGGAGGAGATATCACTTCCCAAAGTATTTCGTGAGGCTACTATAACCAGGATTTCAAAACCAAACAAAGACATAAGAGAGTAAATTTATAGAACAATATCCTTAATGAATATAAATGTAAAAATCATTAACAAAACATGAGTATAGGGCTTCCCTGGTGGCACTGTGGTTGAGAGTCCGCCTGCCGATGCAGGGGACACGGGTTTGTGCCCTGGTCTGGGAAAATCCCACATGCCGCGGAGCGGCTAGGCTCGTGAGCCATGGCCGCTGAGCCTGCGCGTCTGGAGCCTGTGCTCCGCAACGAGAGAGGCCACAGCAGTGAGAGGCCCACGTACTGCAAAAAAAGAAACCAAAAAAAAACAAAAAATCAAAAAGAGTATATGAATTTCAGTAATATGTAACAAGAATAATATACCAAGATCTAGCTGCGTGTATCCTGGGAATGCAAACCTAGTTTAACGTGAGAAAATCAATCAATACAATTCATCATATTAAGAGATCAAGGGAGAACAACTATACAGCTATTCCAATAGATGCAGATAAACCATCTGACAAAATGCAACACTTTTTTTTTTGTTTTGTTTTTTTGCGGTACGCGGGCCTCTCACTGCTGTGGCCTCTCCCGTTGCGGAGCACAGGCTCCGGATGCGCAGGCCCAGCGGCCATGGCTCACGGGCCCAGCCGCTCCACGGCATGTGGGATCTTCCCGGACCGGGGCACGAACCCGTGTCCCCTGCATCGGCAGGTGGACTCTCAACCACTGCGCCACCAGGGAAGCCCGCAACACATTTTTATAATGTTTAAAACTCTTAGCAACTGAGAAAAGCAGATTTCTCAATGTGATCAAGAGCTCTCACAACTTCTAATGAATATTGTTTCAGTACAAGAGGTCTTAGCCAGTGCAATAAGACAAGAACAAGAAAAAAGAAGTCAGATTCAAAATAAAAGCAAAAGTGCTGAGTGAAAGAAGCTGAATACCAACTAGTTTATACTAAATTATTCCGTGTATATGGAATTCTTGGACAGGCAAGACTAAGCTGTGCTGATGAAACCAGTCCCTTGGGTCCTGGGGGAGTAGTGGGGCGGAGCTGATAGTTCACTCAAGACTTGAGCACTTCACTGTGTGGAAATCAGTCCCCATTTCCAGAAAGTCCACATCCGTTTTCTCAGAAGGGTGGGATAATATTAAATTTTATTTTTTTAAACCCTGTCTGTGCTCTGTGAGTTTTCTGAAATGACTATGAATTGTGTTTGTAATTCAAAATATCAAATGATCCAATGTAATCCAAAAAGTACAAATGTGATTTGAAATGATCTCAAGTTACAAATTCTCATCAAAGAGCAATTTACGGTGACCTGTCTTCAGAGCTATTAGAGAGCTCTTTCTAGAAGAGTGAGGTCCTTAGAATGAACTCAGGTCAGGGAGTGAGAGGCGGGAGGAGCCGGGGCCCTGACGGCCATCACGTTACTAAGAAGTTGGGCCTAAATCCTGAGCATGCAGGAAGGTGCTGGTCAGTGCCACCTCCTCAAACCAGACCCTGGAGGCAAGGACCGCAGGGCTGGCATCTTACACAGCCAGTGTCTCCCACCTTTTCAAAGGTCACGTTATCTCCTTTCTTCTACGGTTTAGGGTCCTCTGGCGGCCTTTCTACTGCCCCAGGGTCTCCTCCTGCCCTCCAACCAGAAACATGGCCCCTGTGGGGTAACCACAGGCTGCAGTGACCTCAGGCTGCCCTGAAGACAGACCTCTGTCCACTGCTCTCTGTCCCAAGCCAGCCGTATGTCCCGGAGAGGGCCGGATGTTTCTGTACATATACACGTGTGTGCATGCATGTGGGTGCGTGCACGTGTGTGCACATGTGGTGTGTGTGCTTGTGTATATGGTGCCTGGCCTGTGCGTGTGTACATAGTGTAGGTGTGTGCACGTGCGAATGCGTGTGGACATACATCCACGTATGTGAACATCCATGTGCACACCTGTGCGTGTTGTCTGGGTGCCTTTTCCCAGCTCATCCCCTGTCCCCGGCGGCCAGCAGCGGGGGTCTGTGGTGAGGACGTTGTTTCCGTCCTCTAAGCCCTGGGGGCCCGGTTTCCCCAGATACCAGACAAATCAAGCCGGCTTGGCTGGCGGTGACCAGTTCCCCGAATTGACTTGTTTCTCCTGAAAGCAAGCTTCTGTTTGGTTCTAACGAGTGGCTTTTCCTAAAGAGAAGCAGTAATCGCGCCAGGACCATAAGCAGGTTCTGTAAACTTGTAATCGCAGGTGTCAAACACTGTGCAGCATTTTCCCTGGAAGACAGAAGCCCTGGGAAATAACACGGAGCGGGCGCCACGCGGTGTTTCCTTGACAGAAGTTAATTCTAAACTAACTATTCCCGGGAAGGAAAGCGGGGAAACGTTTGTACATGTCTGTCATTTGTCCTTGGAGGGCACAGAACAAATACGTGTTTTTAACGTGGGACACCAGCGTTATTCTGGGTGGCCTCGGGCTATATGCTGTTTTTCAGGTTACAGAATTGGAGGTGAAGAAAACAACTCTGCATTAAGAGGAACACACAGCACAGGCTAATCGCAACCACACGGAATCAGATGCTGCAGCAGAGGACGGGGCCTGGGTGCTCGGGGGCCCGAGGGAGAGGCCAGAAGCAGCCTGAACCGGCGGGTGACCCCCAATGGCGCACTCTCAGATCCCGAGAAGCAAACAGCATGAGTGGAGCGGGGGTCGCCCTAGGGCTGGGGAACCTGAAACTGTCCCCTTCTGCAGATTTGGTGAAAGCTACAAACAGCCCCCCAGAAAGTGAGCAGAGGCGGCAAACACTGCACTTAACGTTAGGGGCAACAGGGCCCGGCTCTGGCTCTGCAGCATCTGCCCAGGGGCCCCTGCGGGCACCCTCTCCCGGCTCCTGCCCCATCTCTGCCAGCTCCCCTTCCCAAGGCCCAGAGGCGCCTCACCTGTGTGTGGGCCCCGCCCAACCCTGGGTGTCTCCTCTGCAAACCAGCCTTTGGAAGTGTCCACGTGGCAGTTCTGGCTTTGAGCCACGCCCATACCTGCACTTTACGGAAGAAGCTGGGGCAGCCCCCGGGGCGGCGGCTGGGCGGGGGTGCGGAGCTGTTGCCCAGCGAGCACCTGGAGGTCCCTCTCTTCTCCTGAGGACCACGTCTCCACTCGCCTGCCCTGGGGCCGATATCCAGCCCTTGAGCCCAGAGTCCCTCCATGGTCACTGCTGGGGGGTCCGCGGTGGCCCTCCTCCCCAGCCCCCAGCCCAGTCTGGGAGGGGACGGTGACCAGGGCCCAGCTCACGGTGCACAGACGGGCACCAAGGACCCCGTCACGGGGGAGCCCCCACTGCATACACCAGGCCCAGGGGGGCTTCGGGGGCTGGGGTCCCGGGCCAGGTCCCCCTCCCTGCCCTCTGTCTCCTGAGTGCAGGCCCTGCCGCTTCCCTGGACCCTCCGCGGTGGGGCTGGTGGTTCGGGCTGAACTTGCCTGGAGTGTGAGTCACAAGGAGTCGGGAGATGCAGCTCGGGGATTTCCCGTTGGAACGTTCTAGCCCTCAGCAGCCCCCTTCCCTCCCAGGCCTTTCATCTGACCCCTATCCCACCACCACCAAGTGTCCCTGGATGCCCCGCACGCACGTGGCCACACTGGTGCCCACAAGGATGTGTCTCCTCCCTCCCTGCCCCGCTCCCTCTCCCTCTTTCTCTCTCTCACACACACACACTCTTGCACATTTATTTACACACATGCACTCACGCAGCATGACAGTGTGTCCAGCCAGGAGGGGGTTCTGTGGCCCCTTCCCCTTCTAGGCTGCAGCCTGACCATCACTCATCTTCCTGGCCTGGAGGGGACAGGACGGGTGCTCTGCCCTCATTCCCAGGAGAACCACACCCAACTCTGTCCAAATGGGGCGTTGGACCCTTGTCTTAGGAGTGCGCCCAGGGGACACCACAGGCAGCCCAACTAGGGCTCAACGTTGACAGCGATCCCTTGGACAAGGCTGCAGGATCCTCAGGGCTGTATCCTGGCCGCTCACCTCCCCTCAGCACCCCAAAATCTGCACCCCTGGGCAAAGTGGCTTCCCTCTGCTTTGCGATTCAGATTGGCAACACACACATACACACGTGTACATGCATGCATATACCACATGCACAGACACGTGCACACAAGCACACACATGTGCTCACACCATATGCATGCAAGCACCATACATGTGCACACGCACACGCCACACACATATCACACAATGCACGCCCACATGTGTTCACACACCACACACACAGGCACACGCATGTGCAGACCCCACACAGGACATGCAGACAACATGCCTATGCACTCACCCCACCCACACATGTGAACACACCACACACAGGAACACCACACATGTCGAGTACACACGTGCCACCCTTCTAAAGGAGACCCAGTGGGTCCCTCATCAAAGGTTGGCCCTGCCCTGTGGGGTGACCGTGTCCCCAGAAGTCCCTGTGGGGCGGTCCTGAGCGTGCATCTGACCCTGGGCTCTGCACCTGGCGCTCCTAACGGTCCCTGAGAGAAGCCGACCTGCCCATCCCCAGCTCTGCTTGTGAGCCCACGCTTCACGACAAGGCTTTGCCAGCAGGGTCATCCCTCGGTCTGCAGGCCACGAGGACCAGAGTCACTCGTGTCAGCCCTTGTCCACTGCTGGAAAGGGCGGGGTTAGCAAGGCCACCTTCCTTATTAACAAGGGGGCTCTGGGGCCTTGCAGCGCCTTCTCTGAGCCTGGAAGCTTGGAGTGTGGCCCAGGGCACTTGCTCCCAAGCCGGCTCCCACCTATAAATAACAGCGGTGGCAGGTCCGCTGTCAGCACCGCTGATGGACGTTCCCTTACCCGCCATTACGGCCTGTGACTGTGGGAAAATTAATTTAAGTGGTAGTTAATTTCTAATGAATTCCACTCAAGCGGTTAATATGTTCCCTCGGTGTTATGGTAACCTTCACGGATCACTGCACTATGTAAATAAATTCTACTTTACACTGGTTTATTAGAAAAGAGAGTGAGGCTGGGGAGTCTGGCTAAATCTTGTCTGCAAATGCACACGATGAACTTCCACAAGAAATTTAAAAGGGGAGGAAATAGAAGCCCATCAAGAGTTTTCTCCGGTGCTGAACGACCCCCGATGACTAAATTACCCGTCGCCATGCTCTGGGTGAATATCTCCAAATCCGCTTTGTTCCTGTGTTCCAAGGAGGAAGAGGAGAATTTTTGCCTTAAATCCCGTGTGGATTCCTTAACAAACCTGAAAGAATGTCCTCTCTGAAACCTCTGCCTGAGGCCCAGGCCGGCCCGGAGCAAGCCTGGACAGAGGGAGGAAAAAGCTTGGCGGGCAAGTGTGCACAGGGGGCATGTGCAGAGCAGGGCTTGGGGGCTTCCGCACCCCCGAGTGGATGAAGATGGACCCACCGGCTGCCCTTGCAGCGGCCCGTCTGTGTGCAGAGGCGGCAAGAGGCTTGGAGCAGAATCGATGGGAAGCGGCCTGCAAGCAGCACCCAGGGGCCTACGGAGTTTACGTGGATGACCCAGGGTCAGCTGTCTGTGCTTCTAGCTCAGGCAGCCCTAACAACACCCCAGACGGGTGGCTTAAACAACAGGCGTTTATTTCTCACAGTCCTGGAGGCTGGCCGTCTGAGACCAAGGTGCCAGTGGACTCAGTCTCTGGAGGGAGCTCTTCCCAGACTCGCAGAGGCCGCCCTCCCACTGTGTCCTCACATGGCAGAGAGGGAGCTCTCTGGGTCTCCGCAGATCAGGGCAGTAATCGCATGGAACCAGGGCCCCACCCTTATCACCTCATCTAAACCTAATCACCCAGAGCCCCACCTCCAATGCAGCCACACTAGGGCCAGGGCTTCCGGGTGGGGTTTGGGGGCCACAGGTATTTGGCCCGGCAGTGTTGTGCCTACGGTGACGATGTCCACGCTCTTCGCTCTCGCGCGGTTCACGCCTCTGGGGCAGTTTCCTCAGCTCGTTGGGGTCTCCCCTGCAGTGGCTGTCAGATGCAGCTGTGGCAGGGTCACCTCAAAGCCCCTTCATCTCACACAGGCTCCTGGCTGGAGAGATTGACACCTGGGCTCCTCGCCTATCTCCCCATAAATGGCCTGTCCACCTGGTGGCCCTGGGGTCGCTGAACTTCCTGCATGGCCGCTGAAGGCTCCCAGGGCAAGTGCCCGAGAGAAGCCTGCCGAAGCCGGGTCGCCCTCTGCGAGCTCGGGAGACGCTCTGGCCGAAAGCACGTGTGGCTGCACCCTGACCTTGGGCCTCCCGGACGTGCAGAAATAAATGGGTACTGTCCACAAGCCACGCCACCTGTGCTTCTCTGTTACAGCAGCTCGAATGGACTGGACGGGGCTCTCCAGACACAGAACAGACAGCATGTGTTTTAAGGAATTGGCCCTTGAGACTCGGGGGCCGGCTCGTGGGAACCTGAGGGAAGATGTGACGTCGCCGCTGAGCGTGACACCTGCAGTCTGGGGACTCAGGCAGGGCGTCAGTGTCCCAAGCTTGGGCCGAATTCCTCCTTCTCAGCAGAAGCTGTCTTTGCTCCTAAGGCCTTCCCCCGAATGGCTGAGGCCCGCCCACGTCAGGAGGGGCATCCGTGGAACCCAGAGGCCGTGGTTTACGCGCTCATCACGTCCGCAGGGGCCTGCGCTTCCGCGTCTGGACTAGTGTCTGCCCACAGCTGGGCTCCTTGCCCGGCCGCCCTGATGTGCCGACTGTCTTAGCGGCCGCTGTGCTGGGCCGTCAGGCAGTCGCCATGGGCACCGGCTGCTGCTGCAGAGCCGGCTGAGGGTCTCCCCAGAGAGCGGCCTGGTCACGACCCCGACTCAGAAGCCCTCCTAGTCCCCCAGGGGCCACAGAATGCAAGTGGGACCCCTGCCAAGAAGCTCCTTGGAGCCCCGGGCCCCGCCCAGCTACCCGCACCCAGCGTCCCTCTTGCGGGGGCCGCAGGGTAAGCCCTAGCCTCTCCCAGCCACCAGGCACCTGTCCCCTCGTCCCCTCAGCACAGGCTGCTCTGTGCGACACCTCGGTCACCGAGGGCCATTTCGGGAACGGGCGGGACAAACGTCTCCCCATCCACACAACCAGACCACCCTTCCCCCCATGAACACGCTCCGGCTCATGTCACGCTGATGTCAGGCTTCCCTCTCTCACTGCCCCGTCGAAAGCCCCCTGAAGCCCAGATCAGAAACTGCTCCCGCTTTTTCTGCTCTGCGCTGACCTCGACAGCATCCCACCCCCCGGGTGACACTACAGGCGTCCAGGCTGCAGCCTGACACGCGGGGATGCCCCAGGCGGGTGTCTGGACACCCCACTGACAGGTGCCCTGCGTCCACGACACCCACGCGGCTCGCTTCCAACCGCTCCACGTTCCCTGTCAGCCCACAGAGTCTATTCCCACGTGGGAACCCAGCAAAGACTTTGGTCTCTGCCGTGACCCAAGATGCGGGCTTAGGGCATTGACGGGAACGCCTTCCCCATGGCCGGGCAGCTGGAAGCTTTCCCCTTTCACAAAGACCCCGGGAGCCAGCAGCCCACCCTGCTGTCCCCCGAGGCCCCCTGCTCTCCTGGGCCTCCCCACTGGCCACACGCCAGCCACGAGTGTCCCGCGTTCTCTCCGCAGGAAGGTCAGGTCCAGGCCCGGGCAGCGCGCCCCTCGGACGTCTGGGCACCTCCGTGTGGCCCTGCTTCCCGGGCTCCGCGGCCCGGCTTCAGGCTCCCGTGCAGGCGACTGACTGTGCCCGGCAGCCTCCCGGGAGGCTGGCTCTCTCGCCAGCCCAGTGCCCGATTTGACTGGGAAGGAGGTGGCTCTGGTTGTCCCAGCCGGGCACACAGCCTCCCTGCGCACTGGGCTTGGCCGGGGCCGCACCTCACAGACGCGGGCGCTGGGAGCTCTCTGCGGTGGATGTTGCTGGGACCTGAGAAAACACTGCAGGGGGAGCCCTGTCCACTTAATTTCTCCCAGATGCCATTCACTCACTGTCAAGTGGCAGTAACGTAGGTAACACACCGGGCAAACCACAGGCACTTGCTAAACCGCAGCTGTAACACAGGGAGTGACAACAGTGCTGTCGACAGCAGTGCCTGTCCTGCACCCATTCCCAGACAATTTCCTCAAACTCTCGCTCTGCAGGGTCGCAAACACTTCTCCCCGCAAAACCAAGACAAAGCCCCAGCAGCGCGCACACCTTGCTCCAGGCAGGGCTGCGGGTGCCTCTGGTCCTGACCCCGTGGCTCTGGGACCACAACGTGGGCGTGTCCTGACATCACTAAGCGACCCCAGAGTGGAAGGAAAAAGCACAAGACGGGGTCAGAAGCTCGAAACAGCCGTGTGTCGTCTACCAGGACTTAAGTCAGAGGAACAAGGGCGTAAGATCAGCTCCTCCAAAATCAGAACCCACGTTCCTGGCAGGTGTCTCCGCGTAGAACAGGTGGGCATCCACATCCCGTGGGCGGCCTTCCCGCCTCTCCCAGGGCCTGTTTGCAGCGAGTGCCTCCCGGTAGGCCGGGGGTAGGCAGCCACACCACTTAAACCAGACATTCTGTGGATGCACTTCAGGAACTTTCTGTGGCCGCAGAGGAGATGGGAGCGTTTCTTAGCCATCGTCATCACTGAGGATGCAGTGAGCGGAGCGTGGGGGCCGGGCCATTCTCTGGGTCCCATGACGAAGTGGCTGTGCTCTGTCCCGGTCTCCCCACGTCTGTTCAACCTGAGGGCCGTGGTTTCAGGCAGGGAACTCGGCTCCGGGGTCTCCTAAGCGTCACGTCACCGTCCACTCTGGATTTCCAGATGAGATGGATCTCGATGCTGGTGGTAAAGAAAAGCCAGCCAGGCCCCGGCCAGGGAGGGAACCTCGGCCGCTGCCTGGTGTGAGCCGGGTGCCTCCAGGCAGTGGCTCCTTTTGGGGTCACACTAGGCCCCTGGGGGGAGGCTGGGCTTGGCCTTCACCTTCTGACCCCAAGAGCAGCCCCTGCTCCCCCAGGGAGGCCCCAGACGACGTGGCCAGGGAACCTGGTGCACAGCCATGGCTGCCACGTGGAGGGCAAACCATCCCCCATCCCCAGGACGTGGGTCCTCACAGGCCAGCATCAGCCTGCGGACTCGAGACCAGCACGGTCCCCTCACCTGACCCACCGAAGCTTCTGGCAAACCCACAGCTTGGACTTCCCGGTTCCCGGGGAGGCAGGGGGGTCCTGGGGGCAAAATTGAAGGAGGCATTTCATCGTTTTCTGGGCCAAGGGGTGTGCCTGGGGTCTCATGCCTCCTTCAGGCTGGCCAGCTGTTTCCTGTGTTAAAACCACACACACACCAAACTGTATTAGCTAGCGGAGTCATTAACCAAACTCCCATCCAAAGGAGACTGTGCCCCTAGTGCCCCTACCTCTTCCCCGACTCTCTAGCTTTCCAATGGCCTCCCCATCCCTGTCCTGGAAGAGCTGCGTCCCCGCCCTGGTGCCAGGGCTGTATCACCTCGTGCAGACCCCCAAGAACATTGGACGGAGCCCCACGCACTCAAGTGCAGAGCCTCTGGGCAGACACAAGCAGGGAGACGGGTCATGCCCCGGGAGCGTGAACGCTGAGGGTGCAACCCGCCGGCCTGGGACGGAGGGAGGGAGGCATGCGCGGCCCAGCCTGGAGACAGAGCCGCATCTGGAAGTCCCGCAGGGCCCGGAGGAGCTGCTGACTGGGGACGGGCGGGCTTCCTGGGTTTGCTCCTCACGGAAGCAGGGGTCTGACCAGAGGTGGAGGGACCGGGCCCTTCCCCACAGGGGCAGGTGCCAGGCGCCCGAGTGTGCGGTGCCGGGCAGCACCCACTCGACCCTGGGGCTCGTCTGCAAAGGCTCAGCTCCGTGGGCATCAGGTGCTCCCGGTGGCTGGAGGAGGGTCAGGAAGCGGTGAGCGAGGGCGGGATGTGGAGGGTGGAGGCAGCCCGGGTCAGGTGGCTGAAGTCCCCAGCCACGGGGGCTGGGGTGCTGCTGTGTGCCAGCCGGGCACTGATGGCGTCCGGGGCACACACGGGCCCCACCTAGGGTAGGCGGCAGGGCGGCAGCTCTCCGACCTCACGGGCAGCACCTGCCACCGTGGGCTCAGGTTCGTTTCTGGCACCTGGAATGGAATTCATTTACAGAAAAATTAGATTTACTATTGAGAATATGCAAGAAACTGCAGAAATGTGTGGTAACAGGCGAAGGTCCCCGTCCCCAAACGGTCCAAGACTGTGGCCGGGCAGGAAGAGCAAAGCCACACGAGCTCCCCTAGTGGCTCCCTGGGGACACCCCCACCCCCACCCCGGCCTGTGCCACCCTAGCAGGACCGTCCACCTGGTGGCCTGGCCGGACGGCTGACCTGCAGGTCAGACTGTGACTGCACTCATGGGAACAGGGAGAACCCTGAGGACCCAGAGGTCTTTCCTGAGATGGCCACAGGCAGACGACGGCCACAGGCAGATGACAGCGGGAGGTGCGGGCCGTCCAGGGGACCGGGGGTGCGGTCAGGCCGGAGGAGATGGCGGCAAGGACGGGATCCCGGGGCAGGACCCGTCTCAGACTTCAGATGTCGCGGGACCCGATGGCCGGTGAGCGGGTGTCTCAGGCCAGTGGGTCCTCGGGTGACCCGAGACTCACCCTGGCTTACCTGCGGTGGGGAGACCGGCTCAGAGGCAGGTGTCGTCACAAGTTCTCCCTGTCTCTCTCTCATGGGCGGTTCAGAGATTCCACTTGTTAAGCGAGCGTCCCCTCGGGCAGCAGAGATCTTATTTTCCTGGGGTTGTCTCCGCCGCGTCCTGACGCCGGTGTGTGTTTGGACTGATGTTCTGCAGCTCACGGTGCGGATGTCACTCCGGGAGCACAGCTCTCCGCGCCTGGCCTCCTCCCCGCGACCCCAAAGTCCCCGCCTTCGCCCTTGGCCACCGGCTCACGGCCACTCAAACCATCTTTGCGAGTAAAAATGCCTCTCACATGGGCTTCCCTGGTGGCGCAGTGGTTGGGAGTCCTCCTGCTGATGCAGGGGACACGGGTTCGTGCCCCGGTCCGGGAAGATCCCACATGCCGCGGAGCGGCTGGGCCTGTGAGCCATGGCCGCTGAGCCTGCGCTCTGCAACGGGAGAGGCCACAACAGTGAGAGGCCCGCGGACCCCACCCCACCCCCAAAAAATGCCTCTCACAGGATCTACTGAACTTGGGGGCAGCCTGAGGAGCGGACGGCTGGTCACACATGCTTCCCCTCCTGACGCTGGGGGCCATCACCCTGTCGCCCCTGCCTGGTCCCGCGCCTCCCCCCGCGCTTGCGGGCTGGTCCTGGATTCTCCATACTGACCCCTCCTCCCCAGCCCGGCCTGGGGCCTGGGTAGAGCCCTGCTGTCTCTCAGCTGGGCGACCGCAGGACCTCTCGGGCCACCTCAGCTCCCTCCGGTCCAGCCCCCGCCAGGAGTTGCAGTCGCCATCCGCCCCAAGCACACACGGGACCGGCCCCTCCCCGCGCCAGCCCCAGCTCTGCCCCTGGCCTCCAGCCACTCTCCCTGCCTCATGGGGATTCTTCTCCCCTTTGGGGGTCCCTGCGCTGTCTCCCACCCTCTGTTACTCTCTACCTGGAACCTCCCCCCACGCCCAGCTGGCAGGGTCTCCCCAGCCGCTAATGCAGTTGAGGGGGGCTCCAGCCCCGCCCGAGGGGGGAGGGGACGCTGATCCAGGGCTGCGGGTGGGGTCGTGTTAACTCCTTCCGACTCTTAGGCCCCAGCTCACGGGAGAGCTCCCCGCAGTAACTTGAGAAAAGAACAGGTTAGAGTCCTCGTGGAGAACAGAGGCATCAGGAGAACTGTGGCCGAAAATAAAATAACTTACGTGTGCAGATACAGAAGAATTCCGGAGACCAAGTTCAGGCGCTGCAGCAGGGAGAGGGACAGGCAGAGCTGAGGGTGAGGGAGGAGCGGGGAGGCGGAGAACAGATCCAGTCTCCCGGAGGTCCTGATCCCCTCATTTCAGAGCTGCGCAAATCTGGAACTTAAAAAAGGTCTTTTTTTTCTTAAATGAGCAGATGTTTCCAGTAGCTGAGACTTGGGAGAAAGAAAATGACGCTCGGCCACCCTCCCTTCCCTGGTTTATAAGGACGTCTCCAGGCTGGGGTCGTGCCATCAGCATCGGGCAGTGACGACAGGGTCTGATTTCTCAGTGGAGCTAAACCAGAGCTCAAATGGGGAAAAGAGAAAAAGAAAGAGCCTGTTTGGGCAGGGAGAATAGCACCCCCGCACACAGTCAGTAACTTCACCAAACAGTAAAGCCAACAGCAAAATCTGCACTTCACAATAGTGAAGGATCCCCTCAAATTCTGAAAGCACCGGAAACGAAAAGCCAAATCAAACCCTTCCGATGAAAAGTATTAGAACATCAGACTAAGAATTATTACTGGAATCCTACGAGCTGCAATTCCTAATCAGCAAGTTTCACTGAAAGTTCCTGGAGAGGGATGAAGCCTTTCTTCACGGAGGGTCCCATGGCTCGGGGACGCATGGAAGGTGCTCGATGAAGATGTGTTGTGAGCGACTGCGAGCTGGGCATCTGTTTCCTTTTGCTCCTTCTGTGTGAGCAGCAGAGCCCCGTACACAGCCGAAAGCAGTATTTCTCCTCCTCCTTTGCATCTAGGGGCAGCCTTTGGCAAGCAGGCACAATGTCCTGGGTGAATTGGGGAGAGCTGCTTAAAAGGATGAGAGGGACAAGGACAAGGGGCAGCTGGTGTTCGCTTTGTGCTCCATCCCTTCCCTGTCTGACTGCCTGGAATGTTGGACATAATAGCTGGAGCTCCAGCCACCAGCTTGTGCCATGAGGTTGCCATTAGACAGGAAATCAAGCACCAAGAAGTACGGGCGACGAGAGGACAGACAGAGACAGGGAAACTCAAACATGGAGAGCTGTCATAACAGCCCATAGTGCCTTCTGATGGCCTTCCTCAATGTGTGTGTGGGCAAAATACTGTGTATTGTTTTTAAACCACTGCTCTTTCCAGCCCCTGTCTCTTGCAGTGGACATAATATACAGCTGATTGCATATTGTCAGGTGATCAGGCAGGACTACTTCAGTGAATGAATCCATACACTTACCAAGTGTCTAGCACAGTACGTGAAGCAACATAAATGGATAAATAAATGATGAGTCACAAAGCCTGATTCACTTACAAGGTAAGACTCCTTGATATCTCCAACAACAAGCTAGGTAATTAAGCCGATCAAAGTTATAAGTGAGAAACTGTGGCTTCGTTTTAGAATAGGTGATTACATGTTATTAACCACTGAAAGAATTGTTGCACCTTTAGAGAGAAACCTTAGGAGAAAGCCACACTCTGGACTTCCTGAAAGACGGCAGATGAACTGCTAGGATTTCTGCACAGTAATTCATATTGTGTTTAGTATAGTATCATCACTATGTAAGGAGAGACATGCATCACTTTCTGAGGAGAAGACAATGAATCTTTCATGATGCCAGCCAGACGAGGAATCTGTCTGAGCCCCTACGTGGGAGCTGCTCGGCTGGGTCCCGGAGGCACGCCAGGGCTGGCTTGTGAACAGCTCTGTTTCTGAGTAAGTACCTCATGGCCACAGTCAATCTCTCATGCAATGCAAAACAGCTCTCTTTGTTCTGTAAATTTCTCATTTTTTTTTTCTGTGCTTTTTAAAACAGGAAAATGACAAGTAGGAACCCGGAGAAAAAAACAGCTGAGCTCTCACTGTAAATCACAACCACCGATGACAAAATAGGACTAAATGCCTTGTAAATCAAAAAAGGAAAAGAAAAAAATGGATACAGATGCAGAAAATTGCCCTAAATCAAAAATAACACTTACAATATTCTATGTCAGCTTGTTGAAGAAATCACCTGGGGACAGAAGGAGGATGCCCCGTGGTTGCTGACATGAGCCACTGCCCAGATGTCCTCAAGTTTAGGATGCTGCCCAGACGGGGCAGGCACGGGAGTCACAGGGATCTGCTTGTAGATTCTCAGGACTTAACCAAAGGATGATTGTGTTTGCATCCAGGGAGAGAACCCTGGTCTGGGGTTCGAGACAAAGACCAGCAGTGCATCCTCGGGCATCTTCTGCATGCTGGACAATTTGAATACATCATCTATTAACAGTAATTTAAATGAAAATTGTTTTTTAAAGTATTTGATACCACTTGTAGTAGATCAAACAGCACCGCCCCCAAGGTTATATATGTCTCCTCAAAACCTGAGAAGGGGACCTTATTGGAAATAGGGTCTTTGCACGTGTGATTAAGTTAAGGATGTTGAGACGAGACCGTCCTGGATTAGGGTGGGAGGACGCATTTCTCTCGCTTGAAGCCACCAAGCCTGATTAATTTGCTACAGCAGCTCCGGGGAAATAACACGCCTGCTTTATCCCCCCTAAATCGCCGTGGCCGCTAGTGAAGAAAATCACTTGAAAAACAATGAATGAAATAAGTTAATGTCTTGTTTACTTTCCATCTTAAATTTGTGCCCATTTGGGAACAAGGGAGGGCGCTTTGTAAAGCTGGTCGGCACACAGGCACAGGAATAAAATGCGATTTGATTCCTGCGCTCCCGGCCACTGCGGAGAACAGCCACAGAGAGCTGCTGTATCAGAGGAGGGCTTCTACTCTTAAAACACAGTCCCCATGTCTTTTTCTCATTCTTCCTGGAGAATAACTTATTTTATCACGATGAGGAAACTGACCCGATGAGCTCTTAAGGCTCTACGTTTTAAGTTCAGGGAAAAACCATCTCGCTTCAAGATTTAAATTTTGCAACTGACACCAAAAGTCAAACACAGGAAGGAAGGATGGGTTCCTCCTTCTCCTTGGGAGGACTGGAGGACGATTTCAGAGCTGCGCACCTGTTGTGTGATTTGGTTCAAAAATACGTACGTGTTTAGTCGGGCAGAGAGACAAGCGCGTACGGGGGGAGGCAGAAACCATGGCAGTTCCTCTAACCTTTG